>NC_136519.1:26303876-26433876 GCF_053919585.1 Euprymna scolopes | reverse complement strand
GTTTGGCCTTCTTTAAGTAATTATTAGGAGAGAAATGCACAACATGATGTCATCTCTTTTTATGACGTTATAAAAAAATTTTTTTTCAAAAAAAAAAAACAATTGTTAAAATCGTTGATTTTTACTTTATGCTTCAAATTGAACGGATGCGATTATTCATAAAAAAAACGACGAAATTATTCAACGGAAAAAATTAAAAGGATCGCCACTGAAGGAAAGAGACATCAATTTGCAATTGTTTTTTTTTTTTTTTGTTTTTTTTTTTTTTTTTTTTTTACTTTAAATCGATTATCGTTGTTAATTACGATATTTCGTCACGGGCGATTGATACACAATTTCGTTAACAACCGTTATATAAAAAAAAAAACCCAAAAAGCAAATAAAAACAAATAAGATCCAAAGTAAATATATACTGAAACAAACTTTGACTAGAAAGAAAAATGATGCTTATGCACTTATGTTACCGTGATATTTTTTGGAAATAGCATTTTCAAGTTAAATCCAAGTTTTACGATATCTTGTTTTATTAAATTGTTAGGTGAAAGTACAAAATAATTTTTTTTAAATACCCTCCCGTCCCCATGTTAAGAATGGCTTCCTAAATAATAATGTTATTATTTCAGCACAGTAACATAAGTGCATGAGTACCAAAAAAATTACTAAAATGTCTCAGGTCGAAGAAGACTATTTTTTGATTCCTGCAGGAGACAAAATGTCTAACAAAAGTGTTCGAATCAAAATAATACAAGTAAAAAGTGGGTCTGATATTCCGGGTGCAGAATCGGAAACGCATTCCGTTGTAAAAGTAGATAAGTCTTCGGAGGAGGAAATAGAATCGATTGGTCGTAAAGACGTCGTAGATGTTAAGCGATTACATGGAGAAGAAACCGTTGTAGAAATAGAAAACCCCAAAAGGATTCAAAGTAATGTTACTCCTATACTCGAGCACCCAATAAATATCGTGTGCCCTCTCGTAGTGTACATCATGTTTGTATTCCTGATAATTTATATTTTCTCCAACATCGACTTTGGTTCAGAATAAACGCTATCTTAAAACACTGAGATCTACAGAGATCGGGGAATGGCTAGAGATGCGAGATGCACTGTAACAGAGCCGCTGACGTGCGTGTAGCAGCAGCAGTATCTCACATATGCAAATGACCAAGCCGTGGTGCGAGGGTACGTTACAGTGGAAGAAGAGAAGGAAAGAAAAATGGAGAGAGATTTTGGAACCATGTGGTGAGTGACCGGGACGCACGTATGTAACAGAGCACATATGAGCACGTGTGAAGATATCAGCCAGCAACCGAAGGATTGATGGCTAGCGAAGGTATTAGCAGCAGCGGCAGCCGTCTTGAACACATATGCAAATTGGAAAGTGTGCATGGACTTGGTCAGAAGGAAAAGAAAAAAAGAGAAAAATATGCATAACGTTGGCAAGGAGCAGAAAAGAAAACGACCATGTGAAATGGACGTGTGGTTCTGCAGTGGTTGTGAGAGACTTTTAAGCTGGTGTCGAGATGGCAGTGTTTTGTTAATCTCATGGCAGACAAAATGAACAGTTAGAAAAACAAGAAGCAGTCATTGTTTGGAAAGTAATAGTAATACATGCCTTTTGCTAAAACAGAAAGAAAAGCCGAGTCGGATTTATTTATTTCAGTTTGTTTGTTCCTTTTCAACAGTACCAGATGGCGTTGCGGGTCCAAGAGAGGTTTGAACTGTAATGAACATAGTTCAAGCCTATTGAACACAAGACACGTACCTATGTGAGATGGACGTATGACGGTGTGGAAGACTGGTGAGGATGTATCGAGACAGCAGAGTTTTGTTAGCCATGTAGCAGGCGAGATTAACTGTAAAAAAAATAAACAAGATGCAGGCATGGTTTGGAAAGTACCATTAATAAATGCCTTCTGTTAAAATATTTTAAAAAAATCGAATTTCTTTCCTTTGTGACTGTCTCTGCATACAACGTGTTTGGTCTGTTGAAATGTTACAGAAGATTATTAGGAACCGTTCGAAAGACTGCACAACGTTGCAGTACCTCTATATATTAATAGTAAGCAAAACCATAACACAGAAGGAAAAACAAAACCTCTTTCAAAACAACAACAATATTTTATTTCAGTGGCAGAAAGTTAAACTGCATCTGGCTTACTTGGCCAAAAACGTGGTGAGACGACAACAACTATGGAAGGCCGTAATTGCTGAGGATGCAGTTAGGAGATTCGGAGTTCCTATCCCGTCGCAGTTACCAACTGATGAAGACCAGAGGAATAGTTGGCCGAAACGTCGCGAGACGACAACTAAAAAAATGAGGATAACAGTCCTCAATAAATGAATTAATAAAAGATTTTTATGTTGAAAAAGCAATATATGAAACTGTTTTTTATTTAATGCTGAGGAAACTAATAAACGTGTCACACTGTTATGTATCTAACGTTTTGTTTATTTTTTAATTTCTCAAAACACTTTTTGTATCACCTCCCTTTTTAGGATAGGCTTAACATCTTACGCATCACAACTAAATAAAATATGAGGTGCCTTAAATAAATTTCCAGACTTTTCGTATGAGCACTTTTATTGATGGTACACGCATGAAACTCTTTCCTTCAAACTAATCCCTTCCGACTGGAATGCACTTGTTGTACCGTTTTAACAACTTCTGGAAGGTTCCATAGAAGTCCTCTTGTGTGAGCATGTCAATGACCCTCATCGCGGCCTCTTTCATTTCCTCACTTGTCTCATAACAAAAGCCTCTATGATTTTCCTCGAGCTTAGGAAATAACCAAAAGTCCCAGGGAGCATGATCTAGACTATAAGGAGGGTGCAGAACTGTCTTGATGCCCATCTTGGCCAAATAGTCTGTAACAAGGATTGGGCACTCTTGGGATAAACTTTGTGCAAATCTTCCGAATCTTCAGTTCCTCACAAATAATTGTGTGTACAGTTCCCACACTGACATCAAACTGTGCATTTATTGTCTCTATAAACACGACGGTCCTTATCCATGAAATTCTTTATTTGGCCAATCAACTCTGGTGTTCTGATTTCCTTACTCCTCCCACACACCTCTCATCATCCCTTAGACTCCCTGCCTTCCTTGAATCTCTTATGCCACTCAAAAAACTGATGCAAGATGGTCCAAAGTAGTCTGAAGTATTCTATACGTTTCTGTGGCACTTTTCCAAGTTTAAAACAGAATTTTACTGCATATCATTCTTCTAAAGTGTCCTCACGTCCAAATTGCATTTTTGAAATTCACCAGTTGTGACAATCAAGCTTTAGTAGGATATATTCCAATTTCTGCTGTAGCTGTTCATTTGAACCTGAAATCATAAAAATTGGCCAGTCATCTCATAAGATGCAAAGCAATAACATACTAAGTTTTCAAGAGTCCACGACAATTTTAAATTCCTGTACAAAATCAGTCTGAAACTTATTAAAGGCACCTTGTATATGTGATTATGAATACAAGCATAAATCACAAATCCATACTTTACTTCCTAAGATTGTGAAACCATTCCTCCTATAACCGAGGCACATGAAAAAATGTTTCACAATAGCACAAAGAAACGTAGTTAAAGAAAAGATCTTAAAGATGTCGGTGTTGACCTCTCTTCCGCCAGCAGTCAGGGGGCATCTCAAGCTACCGAAATTTTGCCTCTTAGTTGTTGATCTTAAGTCTATCTAGTTTACTCCGAGACATCCAACCGATTGCCCTTTTTCTCTTGCTCTCTCCTCTTTTAGCCATGTGATGTCATATCCACTCCTAGCACACAGGAGGTCGGGTTGATTAGAGCGGTAGCTCTAGATATATCTAAGGCTTTTAGTCTCCTCAGGAAAATTAAATCATACGGTATCACTGGTAGAATACTTAACATAATTAAATCCTTCTTAGATAAGAGAAAAATCCAGATTGTCCTCGACGGTCGTACATCTAAACAATATGATATAAATGTGGGAGTGCCTCAGGGGTCTATCCTTGGACCTCTATTGTTCCTAATATTTATTAATGACCTCCCCGACAAAACTGCCTCTGAGATGGGTATATATGCTGATGACACCACACTCTATAACAGGCATGACAGGAAAACAAATGAACACATATCTAAAGAAATTGAAGAAACACAAGAGGATGACCTTCGATCTGTAGTAGAATGGGGACAAAAATGGATCGTCACATTCAATGCTGCCAAGACTAAACTTATTTCCTTCAGTAATTACAAGAAACCTTCTCTGCCACCAATAGCAATGGCCAGAGACTCCCTATCTGAGAGCACATCTTTCAAACTGCTTGGCCTAACGTTCACAGGAAACATGAGTTGGAACAATGACATTGAAAACATTGCCAGGGCCACTGCGAAGAAGGTAGGTTCTCTCTACCGTGCTAGAAAACTACTGACACCTGAAAGTATCCTGTACCTCTATAAGGCCATCATTCGCCCATGTATGGAGTATTGCTGTCACATTTGGGCTGGTGCATCTGCTGCTAGTCTCTCGCTCCTAGACAAGGTTCAAAGAGAGTTGTCAATCTGATAGGCCCTGAACTGGCATCTAAGCTTCAGTCTCTGTCCCATCGACGAAACTTTGCATCCCTCTGCCTGTTCTACAAGTATTTTAATGGTGAATGCTCTGACGAACTGCAGACACTTGTGCCCCTTGACAAACCCGACAGGCAGCTAAATCCTACCCACACACAGTAGAGATCCCTAGATGTAAAAGATCTTTCTACTCCAGTAGTTTCTTCCCCAGAACCGCTAGACTCTGGAATTCCATTCCAGGACCCTGCTTCCCCAACTGTACTGACATGCAGAAGTTCAAGTGTAACGTGAACCAACATCTTGCTGCCCAAATCCCTACATAGTCCCCCAGTAGTTGCTGCCCCTGATAGTAGCCCGCTACACCAAAGTGGCAATGTGCCTTGTTTGGTGTGAAAATGTAATAAAAAATAAAAAATTAAAAAAAACTTTATTTCCTACTTTCCTCAACTATCAAAAATTTTACTCACCCAATATTTAATAAAACTAAACCCACTTCCACAAATCATGAAAATAATGCTTCAGGATTGGTTTTGAATTTTTTAGATGAGGATTGACAATTTTTAATTATTTTGATTATTTGGACTACTGTTCTCATCTTGCGTGTTATTTTCACAAAATTTTGGTCGATGTAACCTATGACCTTTTTCAGGTGTATCTTGTCGAACTTGGATATCTGTATGTGTAATGTAGTTGCTGGCTCTATAATTTAAGGACCAAGCCAGGAAATGTACGACGACGTGTGTTGAGTTAATGTCGTGCCAGCATTTAAGCCATGGCGTGAGCGTGACATCACGGAATGAAATGCATATATCTGCATCAAGATCAAAAGAAAAGGAAGCGGAAAAGAAAACGGGACAACGTGTGGCGATTTGGAAGGTACGCTTGACAAGCACGTGAGTCTCCTCCTCCTTCTACCTCTTTGAAAGAGAGCTAGCCGACTTGTGTCCTAGAGAGAATTACTGCAACACAACAGCTGATGGTATCTTAAAAGAAAGGACTGCTATCTAACAGAAAAGAGAAAGAAATAAAGAACATATTGTGTCGTGATGTAAATACATGTTGGCAATTTGCATGTGAAACTGAATGAAATAAATAACTAAAAGGTCATGTCAAATTTTTCTTTTCAAATGTTTTGTCAATTTTAAACGTTGCAAACAGAATTTAGAACAGAACCCTTTATTTGATCAACGGAGGTTGCATGCTCTCGTTCCGTCAACCATGACTGGGTAGAAGCCTAATTTATAAAACTCGCTATGTCTGTCTGTCTGTCTATCTGTCTCCATATTTTCAAACTCTCTTCTGAAACTAAAAGTCGCAGAGCAGCGCTAGGGACCTCAAATGATTGGAGTTTTAATGAACCGTTGTTTTTTAATGGTTTTTAAGGAGTTAAAAACAGGATCAAAATTGAAAAAATCGTTATACATTTTGTACACTCATCTTAGTTTATTATTAATCAGTTCATATGTGTGTTATGTTTGAATGCTACAGTTTTGCTTTTGGTTTCGATTCTAGCTGATGGCACCAAAATACTTTTTTTATTATTTTGCAATCACAACTAAAATAATATATACGAAATCTGGATAAATTAAAATATCATATTTAAGCGTATTTTACAACCGGGTAAAACAGCCCCCCCCTCCCCGCCGCTAGTCTTAAATAATTCGCAATCATATTTTTCTGGTCGACAGAAAACAGCAATTGGTTAGAGCAGGGTTTCCCAAAGTGGGCTCTTCGGAGTCTTCTGGTTGTGTGAGTGAGGTTGCGGGGCTCTGGAAGCCATTTCTTAATGAGGACCAAATGCTTTATGCAGAAAAATCAAATGGTTGCAGACATTTAATTTTTGATGTTTTTGTTTTGTTTTGTTTTTTGTTTGTTTGTTTTTTGCTAGAAAGAGATATGATACATCACTACAGGTGTAAAGAGTTTCCGGGTGATTCATCAGAGTTTTAGGGTGATTCATCAGAGTTTTAGGGTGATTCATCAGAGTTTTAGGGTGATTCATCAGAGTTTTAGGGTGGTTCATCAGAGTTTTAGGGTGATGCATCAGAGTTTTAGGGTGATTCATCAGAGTTTTAGGGTGATTCATCAGAGTTTTAGGGTGATTCCTCAGAGTTTTAGGGTGGTTCATCAGAGTTTTAGGGTGATTCCTCAGAGTTTTAGGGTGATTCATCAGAGTTTTAGGGTGGTTCATCAGAGTTTTAGGGGGGTTCATCAGAGTTTTAGGGTGATTCATCAGAGTTTTAGGGTGGTTCATCAGAGTTTTAGGGTGATTCATCAGAGTTTTAGGGTGGTTCATCAGAGTTTTAGGGTGGTTCATCAGAGTTTTAGGGTGATTCATCAGAGTTTTAGGGTGGTTCATCAGAGTTTTAGGGTGATTCATCAGAGTTTTAGGGTGATTCATCAGAGTTTTAGGGTGGTTCATCAGAGTTTTAGGGTGATTCATCAGAGTTTTAGGGTGATTCATCAGAGTTTTAGGGTGGTTCATCAGAGTTTTAGGGTGATTCCTCAGAGTTTTAGGGTGATTCATCAGAGTTTTAGGGTGGTTCATCAGAGTTTTAGGGGGGTTCATCAGAGTTTTAGGGTGGTTCATCAGAGTTTAAGGGTGATTCATCAGAGTTTTAGGGTGGTTCATCAGAGTTTTAGAGTGGTTCATTAACAAGAATATAAATTAACAAAAAAATGCAACAATTTTTTATTAATAAAAAACAAAAAAAATAGTTGTAAACATTATTATTAGTTAAAGTTAAAATTTGAAATTAATGTTTTGCATATTTAGTTTAGAAATTATCTTGTTAGTGTTCGTGTAAAACCTTTGCTCTGTTCAGGAGCTCCATGGTGTCCTGAAGTTTGGGAAACTTTGGGTAAGAGGACGGATATTTAGTCAATTTTTCCCCGTACAATTAATGATTCCTCTTCATTTTACAAATTCACATTAAATAAATGATTGAGACTCGATTTCTAAAATCATGTGCACAAGATTTTCAAACAAAATTATGCGTTTCGAACAAGATTGAATTTTCGTATTATTTGGATTCATCGGACTACTGTTCTCATCTTAAGTGTGATTTTCACAACGTTTCGGTCGATTTAATCTCCGACCTTCTTCAGGTGTATCTTGCGGACTCAGGAATGTTTCCGTCGAACTCAGGAATTTCAATCCTTGCTGTGGGTACTAAAAAATACAATGGCAAATTACTTAGGACCTACAGGCCCTAAGTAATTAATAGAGGTCCTAAGAAATTCACAATTGTATTATTCACGGGGTAGCATGCTCTTGTTCTGTCATGGCTGATGGAACAAGAATATGCTACCCCTGTGAAGTAAATAAAGAGTTCCATTCGAAATTCTATCCAAATTCCTGAGTTCGACAAAATACACCTAAAAAAGGTCGGAGATTAGATCGACCAAAATGTTGTGAAAATCACACTGAGGATGAGAGCAGTAGTCCAGTAAATCCAAATAATATGAATAATCGATCCTCATCTCAAAAATTCAGAAACGTCAAAATTGAATTTTAACCAAATTTTGTATTTCATTTCACTGGAAAGGGAAACATATTTTTAAGGTGCTTATGCATTTTATGATCCGCAATTTCCATAGAGTTACTCCGATTCATCTGTCAGCTGATGTCAATAACCGGAAAAGGCTGATCGCAATGTTAGAAAAGAATGTGCTGTCGGTTTTTAACTAATACGAATCTAAGCAGGCCACTTCTTCATAAATAGAAGAAATAAAAAATTTATTTTAATTACGCAGGTTAGAGTTAGAGTTAGGATTTTAGGTTAAGATGTAGGGTTTAGGGTTAGGGTTGGGGTTAGGTAAATGTTTATTTTTTCCGTAGCATTTGAGGAATGCTCGGGTGGCCTTTTCTGGTTATTTCCGTCAGATGCCGAGCGAGCCCAAGCCAACTTGGTGGAACTCACTTGGTCGTACAATACATAAATACCATTTTTAAAAAGCAACATATAATTTATTTTTATGTCTAACAATGGGAGGCAAACAAAGAAACAAAACAAGGCAGCAATTTGCACTGGGTGCTTCTGCAGAATAAGGGGGATTTGAAACAATACATTTCAAATGTAGAAAAAAACAAACACTATTACGTACAGATGTATCCTGTCGAAATTAGTATAATTTCCAAAAATTATGAAAAATGATCCAATAAAAGATGTGTTAGATCTAGTTTTTTACAAAAAAATTATACATACTACCGGTCCAACATTTTGTATTTTGAAATGGCGGATTTTAACTGAAAGAAAGGAAAGTAAGGGAGATAAGTCAGTTTGGCATACAGAATTGGTGGTAAAAAACAGCTTTTCACATTAAAACATTAAAATTCGATAATTTTTAGTTTTACTTGTAATTATGTTTCTACTGAATCATATTTCGTAATTTTGGGGAATTCATACTAATTTTGACATGACACATAACAATGTAATAATATTTTTACCTAAAATAAAACACTTACATCAAATCTGTCGTTAAAGTCGCTGGAAAAATGGTTGCATCACTTTACCAATCCCGAAGGTGTCTCATTCTCGACACAATCCTCTACCTGTATAAGAGCCAGATACATCCTAAAATGGAATATTCTTGCTCGGAGTGTTAGATAAGAAGGGCTGTCCCCTTCTCATGTAAGTAAGAAGGCAGACTAGATAAGTGAAAATAATATTAGGAAAAGGCTAGAATCGAACCCTGTAGGCAAGTGTTAAAAGATAATGGATAATTGAAATCCTAGGAATGCAGTTGATTGTTAATTCTTTTAGAAATAACTAAATATCATTTATGTCAGAAATAGAGCAGTTGTCTATTCTTTTAGAAATAACTGGATATTAAATATGTCAGTTAAAAAAATGGACAATGCGAGTTTATAAATTAAAAATAGGTTAAATGGTACAATTTAATTTACGGATTTCTTTTGTTTATCAGAGGTGCGTAAATACATGTGCAAGGGCACGGGTGAATTGAAACGTGATAAAGTCACGTTCCTTGACAGCAGGCCTCTGACGTCATAAACAAAGGAGATTCTCAATATATTGAGAGGGTTCGAATTAGAATCAGATAATCAGAGAGTCACACTCACAGCCAGAGAGGGGGGGGCAGACTGGAAGCTGATGCGCTTAGAAGCGAAGAGTAGAAGAGAGACCCTGTAGCCATACAAGTTTGAATTTCTGACATCACAAATCGGCTGATGAATAAAGAAATCATCTAATATTTTGTAATTATTTGTCTTCGTGTTGTCATTTCACCAACTGAATAGGTAAATGTGTTTTGATCATCATCTTAAATGAACTTTGTATAACCACCTTAAAGTATTGATTATCTGTCCCATCCTCCATCATCACTAATGATTCTCCAGCTCTGATGTAAAAGAACTGTATTAGACATTCCTTCAATAATGAATTCACGTCTCTCCCAGCTTCAATAATGAATTCTCATCTCTCTCAGCTTCAATGATGAATTCGCATCTCTCTCAGCTGCAATAATGAATTCGCATCTCTCTCAGCTTCAATAATGAATTCGCATCTCTCTCAGCTGCAATAATGAATTCGCATCTCTCTCAGCTCTGTTATAAATGTCTCTCTCAGAATATAAATGTCTCTCCTTCAGCATTCTCATCATCGTCATTATATCTGTTCTGGATCCCCCGTTATACATGTCACCAATATGTAACCGCTACACAACAGGAGCACCCTATCCTACCTTGACATGGTTCAAAACCAGCTTCAAATATCGATGATGATATGTAATGTATCCCAGGTTACACCGGCATGTTGAAAATTGTGATTTTGCTGTGAGGGTTGGTTAGTGCAAGAAGAGTTCAAGGGTTAAGTTGTTGACGTATGCCAAACAATATGGACAATAGCACTGGAAATAGGTCATTCAGCTATGTGTGGAGGTAGGAGATGCCCTTTTCCCTCCTCACAACCTCTTTCCCGCAGAAGAGACGTTGTGAGCCTGTCTCCGCTTTATCATTCTTTTTATGGCAAATACTCGACTGAGCTCCAATCTATGGTTCCCCCTTTGTCAAACTTTCACAAAAACACTCGTCTAGCTACAACAACTATCAAGTTTTCTCCACTCCATATCTGTTTTTAAATCTAACCACAAATTCCATGAACAAAGTTTCTTTCCTAGAACTGCCTTTATGTGGGACTCTGTTATGCTGGCCTGCTTTCCCACTGACTACAATATGGTTGGTTTCAAGTCTAATGAAAACAAGTTCTTGTTGAGTCTCTTCCCACAATAATCCATTTCTACCCCATTTCCAAGACTAGCTATTCATACGCTGTTATCCCAGTGACTACCATACACTCATTAATCCTTATCCTCGCATAGCCTTTGGGCCTTGATAAGTGGTGACTCCCATGTAAAAATAAAAATGCGTTGGTTTAAAAGATCACGAATCTATACAAGCACCAATTTTTTAGTCAGCATCTTACTCTACGGTCCAACAACACTCTTCCCTGCAACCTCTCTCCCACAGAAGAGACGTTGCAAGCCTGTCTTTGTTTTATCGCTATTTCCCTGGCAGGTGCTCGTATGAGCTCCAATTCCTCGTCCCCCCTTGCCAATCTTCCACGAGAAACACCCGTCTGGCTGAAACTACTATCAACAATTTTCCCCATTCTTTATCTGTGCCTAAATCCAAACATAGATTCCATGAGCAAAGCTTCTTTCTTAGAACTGCACGCCAGTGGAACTCTCTGCCATTTGCCTGTTTCCCACCTGACTACAACTTGGACGTCTTCAAGTCCAACATAAACAAACTCCTGACAAACCGCCCCCTTAAGTAAGACACTCTATCAAAACCCCCAATACTAATGATTACTACAATACTATCTCATTGATTACTGTACACGCAATAACCCTTATCCCTGAGTGGCCTTCGGGCCTTGATAAGTGGTGACCTCCATGTAAAAAAAAAAATTAGAAAAAAAACACTAATGAAATAGCAAAACGCATGATTAAACAACATATACAAACATCTTTCAAGTTGCTTCAAACATAAACTGGAAAAAACACTCGAGTAAGGAACGCCTCTGCTTATGCACTTATTGTACCGTGCTATTTGTTTTAATAGTACTAACTGGGGCTTTTCCCGGTCGTAAAATACGCTTAAATATGATATTTTAATTTGTCCAGATTTTGTATATATTATTAAAGAGTCGTGATTTCAAAAGTAAAAATAAAAATGTATTTGGGTGCCATCAGCTAGAATCGAAACCACAAGCAAAACCGTAGCAGTCAAAGCTGGTGACGTTACCATTGTACCAACATGACACGCATATGAACTGATTAAAAATAAACTAAGAATGTACAAAATGTCTTACGATTTTTTTCAATTTTAACCCCTTTTTGATCCCTTAAAAATTATTTTAACCAGCTAAAGACCCATAAAAGAACAGTCCATAAAAATACAATCATTTAAGGCCCCTAGTGCCGCTCTGCGACTTTTAGTTTCGGAAGAGATAGAGTTTGAAAATACGGAGACAGACAGACATAGTGAATTTTATAAATTAGATTTACAAGTTAAATTCAAGTTATACAATATCTTTTTTAATTAAATTTTAGGTGAAAGTACAGAATAGTTACAAACCACTATGCCCCCCCATGTTAAGAATGGCTTTCTAAATAATAACGTTATTATTTCAGCACGGTACAATAAGTGCATAAGTACTGAAATGCCTATATGGGAATATTTCTTTTATCTCAGTATCACTAATAGAGATACGGTTTCGGCTTGCTGGTTACAACTGGAATGTGTAAGAATGTTTTTACTTGAAACTCATGTTTCTGTAGAGAAAATTTTAACTTACCTTAATAGTGTGTGTGTGTGTGTGTGTGTGTGTGTGTGTGTGTGTGTGTGTGTGTGTGTGCTTTGTACGGTTCGATCAGTTGACAAAAAAAATGGCAACTCACACTTGTCTTGTACTTGATGCTCACGCGTGAGTGATGCAGAATCTCGCCTTTTCTATACAAATTAAACTATACCAGATGCATAAAAAGAAGCCATGGAAATAATTGGAGGTTGAGTTGGAAGACGGCATGTTACGGAGACGGACACGTGCAACAGACAGTTTAAGTTAATTAGAAAACCCGTGAGCGAAAAAGATCAAAGCTTTATTGAAACTAACTTTCAAACCAAAGTTTAAAATCCTGCTTTTCTGCAGAAGTACCGTTTCACTGTTATGCATCTATGTTTTGTTTCTAAAAAAACTAACACGTTTTATACTATCCCCCCTTTCAAGGGAGATCTAAGGTCTTACAAATCACAATCAAATAAAATGCACGGGTTGTTATTAATGTAATATCAAATCCTAACAGCACAATTATTGCCTACTTCATGTTGACCACCTCTTCCAGTACCGAGACACCAGCAATTAATGTTTCACAACAGCACCAAGAAATCAATTTGAAGAAATAACCTTTTATTGAGATGTTAGCATTGCCTTCTCTTCTGCCAGTGATGATGATATGTAATGTATCCCAGGTTACACCGGCATGTTGAAAAATTGTGATTTTGCTGCGAGGGTTGGTTAGTGCAAGAAGAGTTCAAAGGCTAAGTTGCTGAAGTATGTCAAACTCTGTAGCTGGGGTCGACAACAGCACCGGAAATAGGTCATTCGGGTATGTGTGAAAGAGAATGTAAAGAAAGAAAGAAAAAGAAAGAAGAGATAGAGCATGAAAGAAAGAGAAGAAGATATCTTTTCTCTCACATGCAAGTCAGTCTGGTTTTCAATTTTGGACACAGCAGACACATCGAGGTTGGCCCAAAGATGTGCCGGAGAAAGAAACACAAAAAAGAGTTAAAAACGTCCGACAAGAAAGAACATTTAACCGCCAAGACTGAAGAAAGAAATAAACCAAACATTACTTAAAAGAAGCCTCCGACTTGTTAATTTGTGCATGCGGTTTCCTATGCAGCTATGAGCGACGAAGCCAAGAGGCAGAAAAAGGTATGTCAACGTTTGGTTATACACATATATAAGACATTATGAACATGGCCATGTATAGACACAAGACATATTACGATTACATACATAGATACAGACAAAGAGACGCATGTAATGAGATATACACATAACAGACAAAATTCTCCCTCAAAAATCTTATAATGGTAGAACCTTACCCAAAGTGCTGAAATAAGCATGCCTAGATGTAAGGACTGGTTGAAGTTTTCTGAACCTTCCATAAATAATACAACTACGAACAGAGATAGCAGATCAAAAGATAAAACTCTTACATTACCTCCCCTCCAATGGGAGTTCTAAATATCTCACAAGTCACATACATCATGTTGCCCACTTATTCCATGATCAAAATAATAGAAATTATTTTTTTACAGTAGCACGATGAAGAAAGAACTCTTTTTTAGATGTTTGCATTACCTTCTCTTCTGCCAGTAACATTACAAGTTATGGATAATTTGGGATCGTTAGTTTATCGTCAATATCAAATCATTCTTTGGTTCGTTCCAAGATTTTCAATCAAATACTTCTTCACTTCCCCCTTGATACTTTTGCAAAATGCAAACTGTGCTGAAATAATGAGTAGTCTGAAGGATCCAAATAATACAAAGCTAACCCTTCTTGGAGGAGAGAGTACACAAGACACTAAGGAAAGAAGACACAGGTGCAGTCAAGCTAAAAGTCACCCCACTTTTGATGTTCAAAGTCAGCAAACACTCCTCTTTGTGACCGCTACTCGGCCAACAAAAAGAAACAAGGAATAAGTACTTTTTATGAACATTTTCCTTCTTTTTCTCCATTTATTCCAACGCTTTACTTTGTATTATTTTGAAAGGTGATAACACATGAAAATGAACTATTTTTGAACACACACATTCAGCCTAGTCTTTTGTTGATAAAAACTTGAAATCTTAAATACTCATAGTTTGTCTTGCGCTAAATGGAGTTTCTATTTCATACTTTTTTATGTTGTAATACACCAAAAAGCTATAAATGGTGATGCCGACATGTTAAGTACAGGTAACCTTCTGATGTGGCTCCGAACAAATAGAATTCAGAAACCCCAGACTCATAAGACACATAAGGTCATCCAAAGACAAAACAAACACTTCCAAATCGAAACGCCATCTGGAGAGAAGCAAATAGTCTTGATAGAACGACTGAAAACAGTTAAATTCCATGAGGCCAACAACAACAATGACACTGACAACAAAAACACCAAACAGCAGACAACAAATGAAAATACTTCAAAAGACACGGAATCTCAAACACAGGCGGCACAAGACACACCACAAGAACCTACTGTCACACGTTCAGGCGTTATAATCAGGATTCGATTCTGGGGTGCGGGAAGGAGTGAGTCACTCTCTCGACAACAGCACGTTTCTGCCCTATTCTTTTCCAACCGACCACACCTGGCCTCTTGCCACCAATGTCACACCGCACAATCCGAACGTCAGCAATACAAAATTCTTTTCAAGAGAAGATGTTCACGACTCTTTTCTCTCTGCCCCCCCCCAGGGAATTTTTCCCTGCTTTTATATCCTATCCTACTATCTAGAAAAAAAAAGGAAGAGACAGGGAAAAAAATAGCTTCTCCCATCATGCTCTGCCTTCCCAAGATGCCCTTCGTGTATACAAATGCGCTGGCCATCTTTTCCTTCTTCTTTCCCAAAGAGCGATGCAGATGCGGTACGTTTCTTTTTTTTTTTTTTTTTTCCAACCATATACCCCACAGTGACGACACATGAAAATGAACTTTTTTGAAAACGCACATTCAATCTAGTCTTTTGCTGATGATACAAATTATTCAAACCTTAAATGATCATAGTTTGTCTCGTGTTAAATGGAGTCTCTATTTCATGCTTTCTTATGTTGTAATATACAACCAAAGCTATAGTCCTTTGTCGTTCTTCCTAGGAGCCATGTCATTTCTGTTTCAAGAATCTAAACAGAATTTGGAACTGAACATTTTATTCAATCAATAGTGGTAGATTGTTCTTGTTCACTCAGCCATTACTTGATAAAAGCAATAATGCACAGCGCTTGTGCCCCCCTCCATGTACATATTCCTGACTGACACAAGAAGAAGCAAAGTCCCACCCCTTTACTGTTGAGGTCCTTAGATGTCAAAAGGTCTTCTACTCTTAATAGTTTCTTACCTCTAAACACTGGACTTTGGAATTCCCTCCCTTTTTACTGCTTCCTTGACTGTACTAACGTGCAGAAGTTTAAATGTAATGTGAACAAACACCAAGCTGATACAACTCCTCTCAGACACTGTTAGATACGATCTCAAATAGTAACCCATTACGTTCCAAGTGACAGTATGCCTTCTTTGGGGTGATAATGAGTAAAAAAAAAAAAATACATATGATCAGAAAGATTATTTAAGAGAAATTGGTTATCTGTGAAAGAAAAATCCTTCTAGACTAAGGTATATTTTATTTATTTATTTATTTTGTCTCTATCCAGATCACTCCTTTCTGGAGATCTTCACATAAAAAAACCGACCTTGTGCCTAACTCTACTCTGCCGGAGAGACACATAAATAAGAACCGCTTAATGAGATTTACGATGATATTCTAAGAGCCGTAACTCTTACAAAGTGAAAAAGATGGGTTATCTCCCTTATACTGAAATAATTACCTTTGCTTCTTGGGTAATTCATAAACAAGTTTGAAACCATTTTTTTTTTTTTTTTTCCGGGTGAAGATCAATAAACTTTCTTATAATAAAAGCTCCATAAAATTTCCAGAAATACACAAAACTACTACATTTGTGGAGAGATGGAATTAACAACTCAATGAATATTAAAGACTTTTCCATATTCTCGTATGCCCTTCTGTTTCTGGGTTCAAATTCTGACGGTGGATTCCATTTACTTTTTTTGGCACTTGTGCACAAGTGCAAAGGTACAACTTTTACGGTTCTCAGTTGGGACACTTGAAGAGTGCAAAGCAGGGGCAGACAAATGCAATTTCAGAACCAAATCAAAAAATCTCACAATAAATGCAATGTTTTTTGTTTTTTGTTTTTTTTCTCATGGATTTAAGAAAATTAAGACACAAAATACAGTTTTTTTTAAACACAAATTAGAAATTTTCTTTTCTTTTCTTTTTTGTAAAAAAGCAAAAATTCTGAAATTTCCGAATGCGTGTATTTTTTTTTTTTTTTTTTTAATATAAAGTTTTTGTTACACTGGCCTTCGGGACAAGATCAAAGTGTAGTATCTGTTCTTCAGATGCTGCACTTCTATTCCTTGTTCTCTTTTGGTGGAGGAGAAATCCTTCACGACTGAGACAATTTTTATTTTTGTACCTTTTCTCCACGTTAAAAAACGAACCTGGTGTCTAACTCTGTCCCGTGGGGGGGGGCATAGTAAATAGGTACACATTTAATGAATTAAAATAAATATAAGAAACTTATAAACACAAAATAGTTTTCTGCTTCTGATGTATGCTTGTCTGTCCCTGATGTGCACTCTCCAAATGTCCCAACTGAAAACCAAAAATGTTGTACCTTCACACTAGGGCACAAGTGTCAATTTTTTTTTTTAGTAACACCTCCCCTGTTATCAAGACCAAAAGCCACACGAGGATAAAACTTAATGGGATGGATGTTTTGCCAGTTGAAATGATGATGAATATTAAGGATTGAAACTGATAAATGGAATGAAGAAAATTTGATTACTTATTTTTATAAGCTGAAAACTTTAAAAAATTATGTTAGTTTATCATGCTCCTATTTACTTGCATCCCCATGAGGGCAGAGGTTGACATAACATCGGTTTGTAATGTGGGAAAAATCCAGCTCCCCCAAAAGGGGCACTCTGGAGAGGAACAAAAATAAAAATTGTCTCGATCATGAAGGATTTTTCCTCCTTGACCTAGGACAGAAAAGGCGAAGTGTAGCATCAGAACAGATACTACGCTGAGATCTTGGCCCGAAAGTTATTTTCGTCTGTAGTAAGGAATGATCATTTAACCTCCAGAAGGCTGACACTTAGAACTAACTTGCAGGGAGACCTAACGTTGCCCAGGATGGAATGATGATCAACAACTGTTTCACTCTCCCATATTTTTATTGTCATCGAAATCGGTGAAATGGCCCATTTTTCAATCAAATCGATTAATTGCTTGTTCTAATTGGGGATCCATTATGGTGCACCTAGAGGAAGCTTCACCTGCCTCCTGCAGTGGCTTAGTCAACAATACATTGTAGTCTACATTGCACTGTAGTGAATCTACTGTTGATTTTATAAAATTAATTCTATATATAAGTGCTTGTATTAAAGTTTACAATGCAAAAATCAAGCATCATGATTCAATTGGGCTCTGAATAGAAACATTCATTCCAAATGTGCTGTTGTCATATAAAAAAAAATCTGCTTGATTTTCATATACTGGACCTTTCTGCTGGTGCAATAATAAAACTTCTTGAATGCACCTGTGATGTTAGGCTGTATAAGGTGTTAACTTGGGTTAAAATCATATGTTCCTTCTTTTATCAAAGTTTTTCAACTATTGATACTTATCAAAGACATTCTGGTACAAAATCTATCTAAGAACACTTCCAGATACATAAAGTACACTATGTGAAATTTTATAAAAATCAGCCCAGCTGTTTCAGAGTCTATAGAGAACAAACACACACACACAAAGTTCTTTTTCATATTATTTGGATTCATTAAACTGCTGTTCTCATTATGTAATTTTGAACGGAACCCATCGCGGGGTAGCATGCTCTTGTTCCGTCAGCCACAATAGAGGTCCTAAATAATTCGCAGTTGCATTTTTCAGTCGCTCACATTGGGGATTTAACCTTCAACCTTCAGGAGAATATCAATTTCATAATTGATTTTTCCAGGTACTTTAACCTTGCAGACAGTTCTAGTATGAATTTTGGGAGCCTTAAACATATTTTATTTTTGGTTGTAAATACCACTATTTATTACTAATTATTATTACTATATATTACTACATATTTATAAAAGTGAGAATGTGTGTGTGTGTGTGTGTGTGTGTGTGTGTATGTGTTAGGACACTTCTCAACCTATACACTCAGCAAATTTTTTATCTACAGTCTTGCAATTTGGTATACAGGATAATCAGACATGTGGAAAATTTTTAATCAGCTTTCATCCAGAAAAAAGGGCTGCTAAGGGGTAAAAATTGAATCGATAGTTTGGTTATTTTGTCGCCATCATTGCCACACTTTAATAAAAAGAAAAAAACCACCTGAGCTCTCTTTTGTCTGCATTGGTGAACAAATTTCTAGCAATTGTCTTTCCATTAACCCTATTTTCTACCACTTTGTTACACTGATAAAGCTCTTCTTTTGATAAATTTCTTTTTCATTTCTACCCTTACTAATATTTGGGGAGAGACATCAATAGCATCACACAGATATGATAAGGTCAACTAACTCATCATTTGTCATGTAATAATGTACTAATGTTAAAACTTTGCATGCAATCATTTTCGTCACATGTAGCTTTGCATATGTGTATTATCACCAGTGAGTGATCAAAAAAATAAATTAACAAAAAGACTTTTTTATACATACATATAAATATATACTTATTTCATATGCATATACATATAAATATATACTTTTTTATATATACATATTCTCTGCACTGTTTCTTCTTTCATTGTCATCACGTTTCCTGGATGGCCATTATCTCATCTAGTAGTTGATCTTCTGGTTAACTTACAAACAATTACCAATGCATGAAAATACAATGGAAACTTGCTGAATTTTCAAGGTTTTATTTAGAGAGAGAGAGAGTTTGATAATTGGGGAGAGACAAATTAACTACTTATTTACTTGATTAAAGAATGTTCGGTGCTTATGCAGATTACTGACGTGACATGGTTGTTGACCTTTGGCCTCATCTGTTTAGACAGATGAACACAACTACTCATGCATGAAAACAAAATGGAGACTTGCTGAGTTTTCAAGGTTTTATTTAGGGAGTTTGCTCATTGAGGAGAAATCACTATGACTAATTAACTAATTCATTATTTACTTATTTTTCTTAACTTAGTCTTAAGGTTGGGAATTGAGAGATGCAGACAGGCAACATTGACTTAGATTAACTGTACATGGTCAAACACATCTGCTCTACATCGCTTCCAATGAGAAACTGAGACTCCAGAAACTCTCTTGTTTCGAACCATCACATTTCTATTGTCATATCATTCAATCCTGCATTTCTACTGTGTTTCATCTACGGAACTTTTAAGTTATATTTTTTTTTTTTTTTTTATGAAATGTTACAGAAAACAAAAGAGAAAAACAAAAAATTAGGCACAAGGCCACTCAAAAATTGGGAACGGAGGTCTTTGATCATCGTCATCACTACTTTTTGTTGGTCTATGCTAGTCTTAGCTAGAGTTCTCATTCATTATAATACTGCAAATACACCAGGGATCGTCCTACATAAAATTCCTTAAATCAATCATATTTTTGGGTTTGTTTTATTAATAAAATGTGTGTGTGTATATATATATATATATATGTAATGAAAAATAAAGACCTTTTAAGATATTAGAAAGGTTTTATTCAACATAAAATTCAGTAGGTACAACAACAGGGTCGGTAACGAACGACTAAGCTGGGAAAAGGCGCCAATTTCGTTCTATTTGTAAACATCTGGTGCGCATGTGCACTAGCACTCTAAACTCACAACACTCTCCACCACATTTTATTTATATTTCGGGTTGCAGGTGATCTTCCTTCCCCTTTTTGTAGCTTCTGGAAGAAATTTGAAAACGCCCTTCTTCGAGTCAGACTGTTGCTGCTGCTCTTCTATTTCTAAACACTTTGTTTTGTCGACTGAAGAGAAAGACTCTCCATTTGGTGAGGTATTATTCTTTGGGGTCTCCTGTTGATCAATCAACTCTGGTTCGCGGATGTTTGATGGAGTAGTAGAATCTGGTGATGTACCATGATCAGGGGAGACAGGAGATTCCAAGTTTGTAGAGGAGGGGTCAGTGACAGGAGTGGGGGCTAGGTCTTCTGTTGAGACTGTTGACTGACGGCCGTCAGGGAAACGAATTCTGGCAAAGTTGGGAGTTGCAGATATTATATCTACTGGTTCCACTAGGGGATCTGACTTGTGTTAGCAGACAAACTTCCTAAGGAGGGCCGGTCCTCCTTGCAGCCACTCGGGTAAGGTATATCCGGTGCCCGACCGTCTGGAAAAGTTAAACATTCTCTCGTGTGGGGTTGAGTTAGTTGCTGTACAAAGTAGCGATCGAACAGAGTGCAAAGCTATGTCAAGTACTTCATGCCAGTGACGTTCGTCCAATTGCCTGGTTTTGAGTGCAAGTTTGATCGTTTTCCAGATTGTGCCATTTACTCTCGCGCATTGTCCATTGCTGATTGGATGGTATGGAGTTGAGTGGGTAATCACAACTCCATGTTGCCAGAGAAACTCTTTTAGTTCACATGAAATAAACTGACTTCCTCGATCACTATGGATGGAATCTGGGCAGCCAAAAAAGGTAAATAAATTCTGGAGACAATTTATAACAGTTTTTGTTGATATGTCCTGACATGGATAGACAAAAGGATAGCGTGAATATTCATCTACAATCACGAGTAGGTATTTGAGATTATTCGTAGATGGTTTCGGTCCCATGAAATCTATTGAAAGACGTTCAAAGGGGGATCGGGAATGGATTAATCGACCTGATGGAGGTTTGAAGAACCTTGGTTTTAGTTCAGCACATATTTGACATTCAGCGCAGGTGCGCTTAGCATCTTCCATGGAGAATGGTAGATTCTTCTGCCTCACAAAGTGATAGAGTCTGGCTACTCCAGGATGACAAAGTGCTGCGTGCAGGTCCTTTAGTGATAATGAGCGCGAAGCAGAGCATGATCGAGAAAGGGTATCTGCAGAGTTATTAAGAGAACCTGGTCTATATACTATCTCATAAGAATAGTTTGAAAGTTCAAGTCTCCACCGAAGCAGCTTATCGTTTTTAATACGATTTGGTGTCTGCGTGTTGAACATAAATGATGCAGCCTGTTGGTCAGTAATAATGGTAAAGTGTCGACCGAGTAAGAGGTCACGCATTTATGCACAGATTCTACAATGGCTGCCGATTCACGTTCCACTGCTGAATGTCGACGCTCTGACTGCGTGAGAGTTCTGGAAAAATATGCTACTGGACATCCATTCTGGGAAAGGCAGGCTGCTAATGCTGTCGCAGATGCATCAGTTTCTATCGTAAAAGGAACTTCATCCTCAATGGCTGCAACCGAAGCCTTGCAAATTTCATCTTTCATGGCTTGAAATTGATTTTTGAGTTTCTCAGCGATAGGAAAGGACGTAATGTTTAATAAAGGTGAAATCCAATCTGAGAAATTCTCTATCCATGGTGAATAGTATGAGAAGAGACCTAGAGCCCGCCTGAGTGACTTACTGCAGTTCGGAATCGGTAATTCTTTTAGTGGTGTAAGTCTGTCTGGATCAGGACTGATTGTTCCATTTTCCAATAAGTGCCCTAGAAACTTTAGTTTGGTTATACCATATTCACATTTTACAGGGTTTAGTTGCAAGTTAAGACGGTTGATAACCTTTCTAAAAGCTTCCATATTTTCGTTTAATTCTTTATTAGTTTTTCCTCCGATGACAATGTCATCAATGTAGGCAAATGTACCTTGGAGTTCATGTTCTTGAATCAGATTATGCATAATACGTTGAAACACAGCTACTGAGTTCGTTAGTCCAAAAGGTAACCTAGAAAACTCGTATAGTCCTCCGTCAGCTTCAAATGCTGTGTAAATTCTCTCATCTCTACGTATAGGGCATTGATAATATGCAGACTTCAGGTCCAACTTATTGAAAATTTTGTACTGTGATAGTTGGCGTATGATATCCAAAATTTTGGGAAGCGGAAAACCATCCAAAAGTGTAAACCCATTTATAGTTGCAGAATAGTCAACGACCATGCGACGCTTATGTCTTTCATTTCTAGTTACTAGTACTTGGGCTCTCCATGGGGAATTCGATTTGATTATGATACCTTCTTTTAATAATTTTTGCATCTCATTCCGGATAAATTCGCAGTCCGATGCTGAGTAGTTTCTGCTTTTTGTTGCGATGGGTTTACAATTCTTTGCTAAATTAGCAAAAAGAGACGGTGGCTCGATTTTCATCTGAGTTACGTTACAAATCTGTAAAGATGGTATCTTTCCGTTATAACGGAATTCCACCCGGTTATGCAATTGCATGAACTCTTGTCCTAGTATAATTGGAGCACACAAGTTGAGAAGGATAGATAGACGCATATTAGTGTAAATTTGTCCATTAACAGCGATGGACGCAACACACAGTGTCCTAAGGTTTTGCTCGTGAGATTCGAGGAAGCCATGCTTACCGTATCATTAGAAGGTAATATACTAAGGCCGAGTGATCTCACGATGTTCATTCGTATAAAGTTATGAGTGCTTCCACTGTCTACCATAGCTTTCAAACAGGTACTATTAATTGTTGCATTTACTACAGAATATTGTGTACATGGAGTGCATTGGGATGACGCAGTGAGGGCAATATATGTAGAACTAGTCCTGGTATTATAAGTTGTTTGTTTTATTTTAGATCGGCAGACTTTAGAGAAGTGGCCCCTCATTCCGCATTTAAGGCAGTCAGCATTCCGAGCTGGGCAAATATTTCGAGAATGATTTTCTCGTCCACAGAATTGGCATCTGGCGAAGTGAGTCGCCTGATTATTTCTGGAAACAGCAGCACATTCATTAGTTAGTTCCAAACTAGAGTTATTTTCAGATTCATCTGCATGAATAGATGCCTTTGCTACAATTGATGTGTCATAAACTGCTGCATTATGTTGGGCCATTTCTAGACTTCGTGCAGTTGCTACGGCATGATCTAGGTTAATTTCAAAACTTTCAAGTAATCTCTGCCTTATAGTTGAGGAAGTGAGACCTGTGATAAATGCGTCACGTATCGCTAGCTCCGCATGTTGAGAGGCAGTAACATCTTCAAATTTACAATCCTTAGAAAGATTCTTTAGTTTTAGGAGAAACTGATCAATAGATTCACCTTGATTTTGTTTCCTAGTGGCAAGAAGGTGACGAGGAAACACAGAATTTACCGGTTTTACATAGGTTGCTTGAAAGATGCTAATAGCCCTCTTGAATGTTGAACAGTGAGATATAAGAGAATAGACCTTCGGTGAGATGAAATTAATCAGAATACTTAACTTATTCGGAGGATTTTGAGGATGAGCGACTGTGAGAGAGTCGATGCAGTTGATGAGGGTACGATACCAATGATTCCATTCGTCAACGGTTGTATCTGACGATCCTTCGAATTTACCAGGTCTCAGTATAGCATCCATTGTTGCTGTTAATTTTTAATTTTATGTTGAATAAATTGTAATGAAAAATAAAGACCTTTTAAGATATTAGAAAGGTTTTATTCAACATAAAATTCAGCAGGTACAACAACATGGTCGGTAACGAACGACTAAGCTGGGAAAAGGCGCCAATTTCGTTCTATTTGTAAACATCTGGTGCGCATGCGTACTAGCGCTCTAAACTCACAACATTTTTGGGTTTGTTTTATTAATAAAATGTGTGTGTGTGTATATATATATATATATATATACACACACACACAATTGTGGAGTGCAGTCTTTGGTCATCCTCATCACTGTACCTTTGGTTGGTCTATGCTAGTCCAGATCGGAAGGGTTGTCCTACATAAGATTCTCTGAATCAATCGTTTTTTTTGCTTGTTTACATATATATATATATATATATATACACACACACACTCACTCACTCTCTCTCTCTCTCTCTCTCTCTCTCTCTCTCTCTATGAGTAAAAATAAAATTATAAGTCGATTGTTTGTTTATTTCATTGGCATGGGGTGGGAGAGAAAAAAGTCAAAAAATAAAACACAAGATGTTAGTAAGAATCTCTCACTGTTTTCTGGCTTGATGGATGCAAAAACACAAGCAGGTCAATCTCTAATTGGAGCCCGAATTCTATGCATACAATCTATAAATGGGGTGGGGGTGAGGGTGCATATGAAATTGCTCCAAGATGAGATCACTTGTTGGGGTGGCCGGGAACAAAAAAGAAAGGTTGGAATGTCAGCATCTAGAAGGTTTCCTATTGGGGATGAAGGGGGCTATTCACTCAGCTATCTAAGAATCTAATCTAGGCACTTTTAGGGGTCTTGAGTTCGGCAGGATCTGGAACTCCGAACGCCATGCTCAGGCGAGAAACACAAACTCCAACTTAGCACCTCAAAGCTAACCTTTTACCCCTGCTTCAATCATGCCATCTGCAGATGAGCATATTTCTGTTTGCCAACAGATTATCCTGAAATATGCTAATGTGACCCCACCAAAATTTATACTAGTTAACTTAATTACTATTTACTGACATGGGGTCCCAATATACAGCAATCAGAGTGTGACTTATTTTTTCTATTTTACCCCAAACAAATCACATTACAACTGAGATGCAAAGCAGCCATTATGATTTGGTGTCAGGTTTATAAGTGATCTTCTTAAGTGGGGGAGAGTGCAAGATGTTTGTTTACTTTGCATTTAAATTTCTGCATGTTAGTACTCGCTTGTTTTTGTTTTACATTTACCCTGCAAATATGCTGCATCCAGAACGAATACTGACCGAGTGCGACAGTCCAGCGCAGTAGCAGGTGTTAGACAATCACAGTTCCAGTGATGAATCCCATGGAAGCAAGGGCACAGGATCAGCTCGGTATCATGTTTCACTGCTCTAAGCCAGGTGTGCAGCTGATCTTCGCATCGTTTTTTTCCAATGACGAGGAGGGGCTGGGTCAATAACTTTGTTGATGAAATCAACTGGATGACAACAAACGTAACGAAACTAACAAAGACGTCTCCAGAGGAGATTTTACTGCAGAGACGATAAGTTACAGCAAGAATGAATAGCAACATTTGAGATGAACTGCTAGCAACACAAAGGACGCTGCGCAAACATTAATGATCAAACACCTCAAGCTTTTGTGAGTTACTTGCTCTCATTTACCAAGTTTCATAATTGTACAATACAATGTTGCTGACAAGTTTGATATATGCACATTTTTTTTTAGAAAATAAAATCTGCATACTGGTACAGTCAGGGAAAAAAAGGAGCAGAGCATCCTCCCTCTTTTCGCCAAAATATTTGAGTCTATAATTAATCAAGCTTTAGTCCACCACCTTACAGTTGCTAAACTTGTCGGACCAACAATATGCATTTATGCAAACCCGTTCTACTGCAGATATCCTTACTGTAATCTCTGAACGTATATACCTTCCTCTGCTTATAATCAGATCATATGGTATTACTGGACATAATTAAATCCTTCTTAAATAAGAGAAGAATCCAGGTTGTCCTCGACGGACGTATGTTAAAACAATATAAATGTCAGTGTATTTCAGGGGTCAACTCTTATACCTTTATTATTCCTGACTTAGTCCACAATACATTGTAATCTACATTGCAAACTACTGTTTTTTTTATATATAATTGCTTGAATTAAAGTTTAAAATGCAGAAGTCAAGTATCATGGTTCAATTGTACTCTAAACAGAAACATTCATTTCAAACACGGCCCTGTTTTATCAAAGAAACTACTATTAATTTTATATGCTGGGATCTTTTACAATGCACCCGTCATGTTAGGTCGTATAAGGGTGCTAACTTTGGTCAAAATGTCTTACTTGTTATGTCTGTGAAAATATCCATTATATTTCGGGAAAAAATTCCCCTTTTCAAATGGTGGATGTGACAGTTCAAATACAAGCATGCCGGATGGAGCGTAAAAAATGAATTAAATTTAATGGATATTGTCACAGACATAACAAGCAAGACATACTTAATACAACTGAATATATCGACATATATGTATGTACTTATTGATTTGTAAATGTTTTCTTTTTTTTTTTTTTTTTTTTTTTTTTTTTTACATGGGGGTTACCACTTATCAAGGCCCGAAGGCCACTCAGGGATAAGGGTTATTGCGTGTACAGTAATCAATGAGATAGTATTGCAGTAATTATTAGTATTGGGGGTTTTGATAGAGTGTCTTACTTAAGGGGGCAGTTTGTCAGGAGTTTGTTTATGTTGGACTTGAAGACGTCCAAGTTGTAGTCAGGTGGGAAACAGGCAAGCGGCAGAGAGTTCCACTGGTGTGAAGTTCTAAGAAAGAAGCTTTGCTCATGGAATCTACGTTTGGATTTAGGCACAGATAAAGAGTGGGGAAAATTATTGACAGTAGTTTCAGCCAGACGGGTGTTTCTCGTGAAAGATTGGCGAGGGGGGACGAGGGATTGGAGCGCAGACGAGCACCTGCCATGGAAATAGCGATAAAACAAAGACAGGCTTGCAACATCTCTTCTGTGGGAGAGAGGTTGCAGGGAAGAGAAAAGGGCATCCCCAACTAAACCACGAAGTCTATTTTGTACTGTCAAGGCAGGATAGGCTGTTTTTAGCAGCTCCTGCCCAGATGTGGCAGCAGTACTCCATCCTTGGACGTACTTGGCTTTTATAAAGATAGAGAATTGCATCAGTAGTGAGATATCTTCTGGAGCGGTAGAAGGATCCCACCATTTTCCCAGCGTCCCTGGCAACAGATTTGATGTACGTGTTCCATTTCAGATCAGGAGTAAAGGTCAAACCCAGAAGCTTGTCAAAACATGGAGCCTCTCCAAAACGAGAGCCATCCATTTCAAATCGCCACTTGTTTTCGTCTTCTCTCATCAACACCAACTATATCTCATTCCTCGCATTGTGATAGCCTTCTAAATCTCTACTACATACCAATTGAAAATACTTTTCTTTTCAACACCATCATCCAATATTTATCTCAAATCACTGATTAATCAGATCTTTTTATGCAGCTTGCATTAATCACGAAAAATACTGGATCAACTTTCTATATGAGATGCAAGAACAATAAGAGTGGAATGGGTATGTGACCCAATACCGTACACCGTCCATACCAAAGCAGCATTCACCCTAGGCAGATTGAACCAGCTTCCTCTAAAGGAGGAAATTTCATGGGTATATCAAATTCACAAGTGCTCCCCAGGCACATGTACATTCTCAGCAGGAGAGATGATAAGGTTTGGTTTATGTAGTTCTTGCAGGGAGATGTCGACATCCTCCCACATACAGCATCTGGTATTCCCAAATGGTCACCAAGGATCAACATTGCTTAACTTTGGTGATTTAATGAAAAAGGTGTGTCAACATGATCATGCCATATATGGGCATCCATCATCTACTGATTTTAACAAACTACAATTTTTCTATTATTTTAATCTTGTGACTTGGAATATTCAAATTCATATTCACATCCAATAGGAATGGGATAACATTCAAATAAAAATTAAATAAAAAGTAAGAAAAAACAAACTGAGCATGCGGAGTCCGTCTCCACGAGTGAAAAATTTATTTTACCATGACTAATGTTTTTCCTTTTTTTTTTATCGAAGGAGTCACCACTTATCAAGACCTGGAGGTCACTTGAGGATAAAAGTTAATGAGTGTACAGTAGTCAATGGGACAATATCATCGTAATCGTTAATAGTGGAAATTTGGTAAATTCGATTACTTAAGGGAACGGCTCATCAAAAATTTGTTTACGTTGGACTTGAAGATGATCATATCGTAGACAGTTTAAAAGCAGGAAAATGGAAGAGAGTTCCACGGGTGTGCAGTTCTAAAAAAGAAGTTTTGTTCATGAAATCTATGTTTAGGCTTAGAGTGGGGGAAATTATTGATAGTGGTTTCAACTAGACGAGTGTTTCTCGTGAAAATTAGGCAAGGGGGTACCACAGATTGGAGCTTAGATGAGCACTTGCCATGAAAATAATGATAAAGCAGAGACAAGCTTATAACATCTCTTCTGTGAAAAAGAGGTTGCATGGAAAAGAAAAAGACATCTTCCACTAAAATTTTTCAAAAAAATCCAAGGCGTGGTTATTGGGAAAAGTGCAAACAAACAAACTGGAGTGAATTATTAGGTCCAATCCCTCCTTTGTCGGGGGACCAATAAAATAAAATAAAAAAGAAGAAAAATAAAATAAAAAAAGATATAAACTTTATTTCTTTTATGGAATACCAATATTAGACATTGTCTGTTCGAGATATGCGAGTGGAGTCTGTGGATAGACCTGTGGGGCTTGTGGAGGTGGCATAACTAAAGACTGAGATGCAGGGGGCATGCCCTGCTGCTGGGATTGTTGCATCTGTTGAGAGTAAGCCGGTAAATTAGACTGCATACCATGCATTGGCATCTGACTGGGACCGCCAGGCCCTGGCGGGGGTTGACCAGATCCTTGGCCAGGTCCAGCGCCAGCCTGTGACTGAGGGGGAGGCTGCTGTGGTCCAGACTGCAGATTACACAACAAGTTCTGCCATTGTTGGAGTCTGTGTTGGTGTTTCTGTAACAGGGAATCTTTGCGTGCAAGTTCTTGCTCAAGGTCAATAAACTCCTGCAAAAGAAAAATAAACAAAATGGTCAGCATCCTTTTGTCGATACAGCTGTGTTCTGCCATAAAGAAGAGATGGAAGTATTTTATAACATATCAACCATACTCTATTACTCATTGCCGTAAAATATTGTAGTATTAAAGCCATGCTTGGAAGAATAACAACGCTTTGATTTATAAAAATGTAACAACAGCTTTATTGTGGGTTTTGGTGCTGAGCAAAGATTAAACCAATGAGTGCTTAGGAATGGTGGGTTAGTAGAAGGAAGACGCACACACAGGAATTCGGCGACTGACACTCGGTCTATGCTCACCAAAACAAAAACTACTCTCAATTCAGTTTAGATCACAATTATGTAATCGTTGCTGACCTCTCTCTTTTGACAATCGATTCCGTCTGCCTGCTTCTCTCCGGACTACAACTTGGATGTCTTCAAGTTCAATGTTAACAAATTCCTAATGAACCGCCCCCTTAAGTAAACACTTCATCAAATCTCCACACTAACGTAATGTACTTGCAATAACCCTTATCCCTGAGTGGCTTCCGGGCCTTGATAAGTGGTGATCACTGTGTAAAAAAAAAAAAGTCTATCTGGTGCAGCTGCACTTACCATTTATTTATCAAAATTAACCTTTTAGAATTCTACTACTACTATCAATAATTTTCCCCACTCTTTATCTGTGCCTAAATCCAAACGTAGATTCCATGAGCAAAGCTTCTTTCTTAGAACTTCACACCAGTGGAACTCTCTGCCGCTGGCCTGTTTCCCACCTGACTACAACTTGGACGTCTTCAAGTCCAACATAAACAAACTCCTGACAAACTGCCCCCTTAAGTAAGACACTCTATCAAAACCCCTAATACTAATGATTACTACAATACTATCTCATTGATTACTGTACTGTACACGCAATAACCTTTATCCCTGAGTGGCCTTCGGGCCTTGATAAGTGGTGACCCCCATGTAAAAAAAAAAAAATTCTCAATAATTATTTTTGCTTGATTGTCTTTTGATATATTTTTAGGATTTTTGGTACATGTGTTTAATATTAAATTAAACATGATTCCAACATTTTAGAATGCCCTTTCTCAAAAAAAAAAAAAGAAAAAAAAAAGAAAAAAAAAGGCATATCACAAGAAACTTCTTCTTATAATATTAAATAGATACTTATGCAAAATAAGGATCATGCTACTGTTGAAATTGTCAGGGCAGTTTCAGTAAAACGGTGAAAGGTGCTGAAATGCTGAGCCAATGAAATCGCAGTAATGTCATTTTAAAAAACATTTATTTGCTATCATTAGTTTATTAAAAGAAAAATATTTATCTTGATTTCAACAAAAATAATTATTAAAAAAAAAACATCATATAAAACAAATCCAAAACATTTTTTTTTTTTATTAAAAAAAATAAATATTTATTCATGAAACTTACCTTACAATGAGTGTTTTTTTTTTTTTAATATGAATTTTAATTTTCTTAGTTTTGTAAAAATTGTATAATAATTATTCCTTGTATTTTCTTCATAACAAAAAAGAATATTGCTTTCGTTTTTTTCAATTAATTTTTCATTGAATTATCTTTGTAATAACAGAAATATATTTTTCATTGAAAAAAATTATTCAGCATTTGTGAAAAAAACTCATGGAATTTTTACTTGACATTTTCCAGCAGTTTTCATAAACTGATAATTCCACTGATAGCATAGCCCTTATTTCGTTTGGTTTGGTTGTTTTCTCTTACAGCATCTCAATCCTTTTCAGATTATTTAATGCCGAATTCAGTTATTTGGGAAACAGTTTTTATGCTTCAAGTTCTTTATATCTTCAAATATTTATTTGTAGAGTTTCGTTTGGTTGTTTTACGGCATATCAACCCTTTTTCGGATTATTTAATACCAAATCTAGTTATTTTGTAAATAGTATTTATGTTCCATGCAGTTATTTTGTAGAAAGTTTTTATTCTCAAGCTCTTTGTATCTTCACCCACTAGTTTGTAGTGTTTGGTTTGGTTGTTTTATAGTGGATTTTATCGTTTTTGTTCCCTGTCCCGCAGAACATGAATGAGCTTTGCAATGGGGGAGGGGGAAAAGTATTACAGTATTAATTGTTTGGTACATTTTAAGTTAGGAAACCAGTCAGAAAGTGAGGGAAATAGAAAGAGAAAATGGGAAGAAGGAAAAGGTTGGAAAAAGGTGGATTGTTTTGTTTGTTTTTGCAGAACATAATTAAGTTTTGCAAAAGAAAGTAGAAAAACAAAAAGCATCAATGTGGGGTGTATTTCATTTCAGGAAGCCAATCTCTTCAGACAGCCTGATCTGGTAGCACCAGTCGTCCTTATTTTGCATTTTTAAATATAATGGTAATGCAGCAGCTCATGGTTTTCCAAGTTTCCAGCATCATTCTAATTTTTTGCAATAATAAATTTATGAATTAATGATTACATCTTTTATTTTTTTAATATTTTTTTTATCATTTAAAAATAACTAAAGTGAAAATTTCGAAAAGAAAAAGCAAAAAAAAAAAAAAAATTTCAAACAAAAATAACAAAAAATCTTTAGAAAAAACATGGAAAACAACCCCAATGAATTCAAAAAGGCAAAAAGAAAAATATTAAAATAGAAAAAATTATTTTTAAAATGGAGCCCTCCATTTTAAAGCCACAATTCATTAAGAAACTTTAGTTCGGACCGATTGAAATCACCATCTGCGTTTCCTAGATAGTCTCATTAAAAATACTATCATTGCATTTAAAAAAAAAAAAACATCAAAAACAAATTAACTATTTACAGAAAAAAAAAATTCACTTTTTGAGGGATCTCTATATAAGCATAACAACAATTAAATCATCCAACATTTCATGGCATCAACTGAATAGAACAATACAAGGTCCATTTAATCCATAGCATTTTAACTCTGATGATTGCTAATATTTTTAGTGGAATATTTATTGGTGACATGGATACTCAATGGGTTCGGCTAATTATTGACTAAATGGACTCTTGAGATAATTCATGGTCAAATATGATTAGATCGTTTCAGAATAGTTTAGGACATATATAACAGGCTGTTTCAGATAAATTTTGGGCCTAGATAACAGACCATTTAAGATTACTTTATGACCTATATAACAGGCCACTTCAAGTTACTTTTGGGCCTAGATAACAGGATATTTCAGATTAGTTATGGACCTAGATAACAGGCTGTTTAAGATTACTTTGGGATCTAGATAACAGGTCACTTCAGGTTACTTTGGAATCTAGATAACAGGTCACTTCAGGTTACTTTAGAATCTAGATAACAGGTCACTTCAGGTTACTTTAGAATCTAGATAACAGGTCACTTCAGGTTACTTTAGGATCAAGATAACAGGTCAATCAAGGTAACTTTAGGATCACAATAACAGGTCAATCCAGGTAACTTTAGGATCTAGATAACAGGTCACTTCAGGTTACTTTGGGATCTAGATAACAGGCCACTTCAGGTTACTTTAGAATCTAGATAACAGTCCACTTCAGGTTACTTTGGGATCTAGATAACAGGCCACTTCAGGTTACTTTGGAATCTAGATAACAGGTCAATTCAGGTTACTTTGGAATCTAGATAACAGGCCAATTCAGGTTACTTTGGAATCTAGATAACAGGCCACTTCAGGTTACTTTGGAATCTAGATAACAGGCCACTTCAGGTTACTTTAGAATCTAGATAACAGGCCACTTCAGGTTACTTCAGAATCTAGATAACAGGTCACTTCAGGTTACTTTGGAATCTAGATAACAGGTCACTTCAGGTTACTTTGGAATCTAGATAACAGGTCACTTCAGGTTACTTTGGATTCTAGATAACAGGTCACTTCAGGTTACTTTGGGATCTAGATAACAGGCCACTTCAGGTTACTTTGGGATCTAGATAACAGACCACTTCAGGTTACTTTGGAATCTAGATAGCAGGTCACTTCAGGTTACTTTGGGATCTAGATAACAGGTCACTTTAAGTTACTTTGGGATCTAGGTAACAGGTCACTTAAGGTTACTTTGGAATCTAGATAACAGGTCACTTAAGGTTACTTTGGAATCTAGATAACAGGCCACTTCAGGTTACTTTGGGATCTAGATAACAGGTCACTTCAGGTTACTTTGGAATCTAGATAACAGGTCACTTCAGGGTACTTTGGAATCTAGATAACAGGTCACTTAAGGTTACTTTGGAATCTAGATAACAGGTCACTTCAGGTTACTTTGGGATCTAGATAACAGGACACTTCAGGTTACTTTGGGGTCTAGATAACAGGTCACTTCATGTTACTTTGGAATCTAGATAACAGGCCACTTCAGGTTACTTTAGAATCTAGATAACAGGTCACTTCAGGTTACTTTGGGATCTAGATAACAGCTAACTTCAGGTTACTTTGGCATCTAGATAACAGGCCACTTAAGGTTACTTTAGACTCTAGATAACAGGTCACTTCAGGTTACTTTGGGATCTAGATAACAGGTCACTTCAGGTTACTTTGGGATCTAGATAACAGGCCACTTCAGGTTACTTTAGAATCTAGATAACAGTCCACTTCAGGTTACTTTGGGATCTAGATAACAGGCCACTTCAGGTTACTTTGGAATCTAGATAACAGGTCAATTCAGGTTACTTTGGAATCTAGATAACAGGCCAATTCAGGTTACTTTGGAATCTAGATAACAGGCCACTTCAGGTTACTTTGGAATCTAGATAACAGGCCACTTCAGGTTACTTTAGAATCTAGATAACAGGCCACTTCAGGTTACTTCAGAATCTAGATAACAGGTCACTTCAGGTTACTTTGGAATCTAGATAACAGGTCACTTCAGGTTACTTTGGAATCTAGATAACAGGTCACTTCAGGTTACTTTGGATTCTAGATAACAAGTCACTTCAGGTTACTTTGGGATCTAGATAACAGGCCACTTCAGGTTACTTTGGGATCTAGATAACAGACCACTTCAGGTTACTTTGGAATCTAGATAGCAGGTCACTTCAGGTTACTTTGGGATCTAGATAACAGGTCACTTTAGGTTACTTTGGGATCTAGATAACAGGTCACTTAAGGTTACTTTGGAATCTAGATAACAGGTCACTTAAGGTTACTTTGGAATCTAGATAACAGGCCACTTCAGGTTACTTTGGGATCTAGATAACAGGTCACTTCAGGTTACTTTGGAATCTAGATAACAGGTCACTTCAGGGTACTTTGGAATCTAGATAACAGGTCACTTAAGGTTACTTTGGAATCTAGATAACAGGACACTTCAGGTTACTTTAGAATCTAGATAATATGTCATGTCAGGTTACTTTGGAATCTAGATAATAGGCCACTTCAGGTTACTTTGGGATCTATATAACAGGTCACTTCATGTTACTTTAGATTCTAGATAACAGGTCACTTCAGGTTACTTTGGGATCTAGATAACAGGTCACTTCAGGTTACTTTAGAATCTAGATAACAGGCCACTTCAGGTTACTTTAGAATCTAGATAACAGGCCACTTCAGGATCTAGATAACAGGCCACTTCAGGTTACTTTAGAATCTAGATAACAGCTCACTTCAGGTTACTTTGGGATCTAGATAACAGGCCACTTCAGGTTACTTTAGAATCTAGATAAAAAGGTCACTTCAGGTTACTTTGGGATCTAGCAAACAGGCCACATCAGGTTACCTTCGAATCTAGATAACGTATCACTTCAAGTTACTTTAGAATCTAGATAACAGCTAACTTCAGGTTACTTTAGAATCTAGATAACAGGCCACTTAAGGTTAGTTTAGACTCTAGAAACCAGGCCACTTCAGGTTACTATAGACTCTAGATAACAGGCCACTTCAGGTTACTATAGACTCTAGATAACAGGCCACTTCAGGTTACTTTAGACTCTAGATAACAGGCCACTTCAGGTTACTTTGGGATCTAGATAACAGGTCACTTCAGGTTACTATAGACTCTAGATAACAGACCACTTCAGGTTACTTTGGAATCTAGATAACAGGTCACTTCAGAATCTAGATAACAGGTCACTTCAGGTTACTTTGGAATCTAGATAACAGGTCACTTCAGGTTACTTTGGGATCTAAATAACAGGACACTTCAGGTTACTTTGGGATCTAGATAACAGGCCCCTTCAGGTTACTTTAGAATTTAGATAACAGGTCACTCCAGGTTACTTTGGGATCTAGATAACAGGCCACTTCAGGTTACTTTGGAATCTAGATAATAGGCCACTTCAGGTTACTTTGGGATCTATATAACAGGTCACTTCATGTTACTTTAGATTCTAGATAACAGGTCACTTCAGGTTACTTTGGGATCTAGATAACAGGCCACTTCAGGTTACTTTAGAATCTAGATAACAGGCCACTTTGGGTTACTTTGGAATCTAGGTAACATGTGACTTCAGGTTACTTTGGAATCTAGATAACAGGCCACTTCAGGTTACTTTAGAATCAAGATAACAGGCCACTTCAGGTTACTTTGGAATCTAGATAACAGGTCACTTCAGGTTACTTTGGGATCTAGATAACAGGCCACTTGATGTTGCTTTAGAATCTAGGTTACAGGTCACTTCAGGTTACTTTGGAATCTCGATAACAGGCCACATCAAGTTACTTTGGAATCTAGATAACAGGCCACTTCAGGTGACTTTGGAATCAAGATAACAGTCCACTTCAGGTTACTTTGGAATCTAGATAGCAGGCCACTTCAGGTTACTTTAGAATCTAGATAACAGGCCACGTCAGGTTACTTTGGGATCTAGATAACAGGTCACTTCAGGTTACTTTGGAATCTTGATAACAGGCAACTTCAGGTTACTTTGGAATCTAGATAACAGGGCACTTCAGGTTACTTTGGAATCTAGATAACAGGCCACTTCAGGTTACTTTGAGATATAGATAACAAGTCACTTCAGGTTACTTTAGAATCTAGATAACGGGTCACTTCAAGTTACTTTGGGATCTAGATAACAGGCCACTTGAGGTTACTTTTTGACCTAGCTAACAGACTGTTTCAGATTATTTTTAATCAAATGCAATTAGGCCAGTTTAGACTAATTTTGCATATATATGACTGGGCCATTTCAGATTAGTCTCAGTTAAATATGAGTGGACTGTTTGAGAATAATCTTAGAGAAATATGATTATGCTAACGTATCATAATTAAGCTATTGAGCTGAATATGATTGGTTCATTGAGTACTCATCCAAATTAAAATTTGAACGCATCATTTTAGGCTAATTTTATTTAAAAAAATAAAAATATTTGATACATTTCTTATTTTTTTAGATTGGGATTGATTATTTGGATTCTCAGAACTATTGTTCTTGTTATTTAAAATGTTATTTTTACGTTTCAGTTGACATAACCTTCGACCTTCTTCAGGTGTATCTTGTCAAACTTGGGAATCTTTACAGAATTTCAAATAGAACCTTTTATTTAACCCATGTGGGTAGCATGCTCTCGTACCATCAACCATGAAAGAATAAAAATCCTAAGTAATTCACAATTGTATTTTTGGTCGCCCACACTGAGGATTGAACTTTCAACCTCCAGAACAAAGGTCACTTTTATAACTGAATTTTACCAAGTACTCTAACCACTACAGCATGGGTCTCAAGATGAGAACAGTAGTCTGAAGAATCCAAACAATACAAGAAAATATTACGTTCATAAGTTTAAGAGCTGCAAGTTACAAATGTTAAAAACAAAATAATAATTTAGTAATGAAGTCAATAAAAAAAAAAACATGAAAATAAAATTTCAACTCACTTCTTTTATTACTTGTTCGGGTTTAAGGATTGAAAGAATCATCCGCTTGCGTAAAAAGAAGGCTTCGATTTGTCGACTCACTTCAAGGAATTTTTGTAAGGCATGTTCAATTCCTAAAAAGGAAAAATAAAAACTTTTAAGACATCAACACCTAATAAGTGATGCACTTTTCTTTTCTCTGCAACTTCTTTCTCCACAAAAGAGACGTTGCAAGCCTGTCTCTGCTCTATCATTATGTTCTCAAATGCAAGGAATTTTCTAGCACAGTTGTTTCTGAACCAATAGCATGCAAGACAGCAAATTTTCTCATTTTAAATAATTCAGTATCTAACTGAGCTTTTAAAATTTTAAGGTTGTAAGCTATTTTAGTATTAGAAGAGAAAAGAAATGTTGTTCCAAACAAAATGGCCGTATCAATCCAGAGAAGTTTTGAATTATAAAAGCTTGAAGACAAAGAATAGTTTCCAGTAGGTGATCAATCTGAAGAAGTCTTAGACGAATAGCAGAGTTCCTTTCCATGTGAAGTTGAAAAGTTACATGTAGGAACTCTTAAGAGATTTAGTATATTTTATGGAGTGATTCCGGTTTCTGATTGGTTGGTAGCAGAGTGTAGTTTCATCTGATTGGCCAGTTCTTTATCACCCCTGTTTATAAACAGAACCTTCCAATGTTTTGTAACCATAACCTCATAGGAATACCAAAATTATTGCAATAAAAATAAATTTGGTGTCATTGTTTATGCTTTGCAAAGATTTAGGTGCTCTAAAAATTGTCAGATATTGTAAAAATAAAATGTTGGTTTGAGATACCTATTCTTATAATTGTGTGCTAAATATTCAATAATCACAAAAAAGCTTTTCAAGAGTCCGTGGAATGGTAATGGGTTGTCTGGTGATACGGGATTGTTCTGCTTGCAGCAGAGTGTGGCTCGTAAATTGGACTTTTGTTGTATAGCAGGGGATAATATATGGAGGAAGACGATTCATACCTTTCTGTCTAGAGGTCCTTTGACTTCTTGCTGCTGGGCACTGTGATGAATATCCACCATACTGACACAATAAGAAGATTGAGACATACCTGACTTTTCTTCTTTGTGAAACACAAGACAACAACTTTATATTTTATAAATTTATTTCAGTGTTTCAGGAGTCTGTTACGTCTACATGTTATGCTTCCCGGCCTTTTTGGAGCACGTATGTCCAAGGATGGAATACTGTTGCCACATCTGGGCAGGAGCTGCTAGAAAGGACTTGTCCTGCCTTGATAGAGTTCAAAATAGACTTCGTAGCCTCGTAGGAGATGTCCTTTTCTCTTCCCTGCAACCTCTATCTCACAGAAGAGATGTTGCAAGTTTGTCTCTGATGTATCGTTATTTTCATGGAAAGTGTTCGACTGAGCTTCAGTCTATGGTCCCCCTTGCCTAACTTTCACAAGAAACACTCGTCTAGCTGTAAACACTATCAATAATTCCCCCCACTCTTTATCTGTGCCTAAACCTAAATGTAGATTCCATGAACAAAGCTTTTTTCTTAGAACTGCACGCCTGTGGAATTGTCTTACGTTTTCCTGCTTTCCGGCTGACTACAATATGGTTGTGTTCAAGTCTAACGTAAATAAGTTCTTGATGAGCCGTTCCATATAAGTTATCAAATTTAACGAATTTTCATTACTAATGATTACTATATTGTCCAATTTCTACTGTACACTCTTTAACCCTTATCCTTGAGTGGCCTCTTGGCCTTGATAATGTGGTGTGATGCCTGTGTAAAAATAAAAAAAATAAAAATAAAAAAAAGCACATCCACACACCTTGATGACAAAACCCAAACTCTCTGCTCTAATCTTTTTGAGCTGTCAGTTCTGGTGATGTAGATGATTAAAGGACACGTCTCCTTAACGTGACCTCTGGGTCACCTATCTAAATGTGGCATAATCAATTTCACTTATCAATTATTGTTTTGGATTTCTAAATTCTTATGTTTATAGTATAGCTAAATCTATAAACATATTACTTAACTATTTACATAATTAACTTTCAACTAAAGTTATTTCATCAAAACAATATTTCTATTCGTAGCCTAGTAAGGTCACTGGTGTTGTCTACTTACTGATAGATAGATAGATAGATAGATAGATAGATAACTAATTAACACTTTTAACTACGCTATTATCTAACACTTTTACACCCATACAAGGACTCATTGATGATGGAGAAGCAAGAATTCATTGTTGGACAAGACAGATAATTACACACAACTTCAGATCAAGGGAGCTATCAACAATTTTATGATGAGAAAATTAATAAATATAAACGTTACGTAATCATTGTGGTCAGCTGTTCAAAATGCTTGTCTAGTCTATATAATGTTAACATGTACTTTTGTCACTGACACAAAGTATATACACACACGGACAGTGAAGTAAAAATCACAACACAACTGATCTACAAAAATATGATTGTTTTTATTTCACTCCGGCAACCAGCTTTTCTGTGACAAATTATTATTCTTGTTTTGACGTTTACTGAATAGTATAGGGGGGTTCATGAGTCAGACAATTGTCTGGTGGTGAAAAAATGATTATACCTGCCACAACCTCTCTCTCTCCGACTGATTTTTTTTCTCTGTGACAATTTTATTTATAATCGCATTCTTTCTATCCGAATTTCCAAGATTTCCCTTCTCTATTGTCTCCATCGTAGACTGCCATCTGCTCAAATATTTCTGGGTCGAATTATGCATTCCGTTAGACAATGGTGGAAATACCAAATTCTTAACATTTGAATCCATTTGCGTGTGTGCAACCCATTGAATGGGTTTCTTCTCGGCGTTGCTTGCCAATATCTAACAAAGAAAAATGCTTACTTACCAGCTTTTGTCTCTTCAGAGTCCGTCACGTTAAAATGCTCCTGGGATGTGAGTAGGGAGAGGCAATTCTGAAATAAAAGCAGACATCAGCAATAGCTTTTTAAATATTGATGTTGTATTACTGATAAAAACACATCAGCGATGCCATTTATCAATAATACGATGAGAGAAGAATGTACAGGGTAACGCAAAATTAACTCTTTATTCTAAAATAACTATAATTTATTTGAATGCCGTCAGATTTTTCACACTTTTTGTGTGTATGTTACTTAGTGTGTGGGAATATAATCTATGCTTTTGTTTTCTTTTCAGGTCTGTTATGCAAATTTGGTTTTTAATCTTGAAGGAAGAATACCTGAAGTCATTAGTTCCATCCTGCAAGAGATTTTTTTGTGAAATCAGTTGATGCGGTTCATGGTCGACTTGAAAAGCTGGTGACAAATAGTGGTGCCCATATTGAATTTTAAATAAAAGTACATGTAATATACTTTCTTCTCGTATTCATTAATTGGAGAAATTATATTTCAAAAATATATTATAGTTTTATTTTAGAATAGAAATTGTTACTTTTGGATCACCCTGTATATTAAAAAAAAAAAAATAAGTCACTTACTCTTTGTAAAAAAAAAAGTTTTCATAAATGAAATTAAATGAGGAATCATTTTGAGTGGAAATTTCAGTTTTATTATTAGATAAGCATGACATCAGGCCAAATTCGATGGCCATTTTATTTTGTTTCCAATCATTCACATAACATAGACACTTTTTGAAGCATGTTTTTTTTCCAATTTTAGATGCATAATACTAACTGGATTTTTAATGGAAATGATGGTTCTTGTCCTCAATTCCCCTTATATTAAAAAACAAAAATAAAAAATAAATCTGTATGATACACGTACCCATGACGAAACGAATATCATATTCCAATAATCACATAAATTGTGCAAGTAGTTTTATTTTTATGAAGAAAATCATTTTTAAGCGATTAATGGGAATTTGTAATAAATCTCCTAAGTCTTTAGTTGTTGAAACCGTTTCCAAAGAGTGTTGTTCACAGTTATCGTGGTTACAAGTTAAATGCAATCCTCAACTTGATCACAAATGTCGCACCATCTTGTTTCAGACCCCTCAAGTTTATTTAAACATTTACTGGTCATTGGTACCATGCATATAATGTCAGTTTTAGGTGCACAAAGCACGCAGGCACTAAGTCCGAGTGGTAACACCATTTTCACAGAAATAGGTTGGTTGGACATCCTTGTTGCAGGAAAGGTATGATTTGTTGATACCTGTGAAAAACTGAATCACTTTCAAAACACAAAAGAAAAGGTAAAAAAAAAAAAATATTAACAAGTCTTTTCCTTAACCTTCTGGCTAGGAGCAAAGTGTAGTATCTGTTCTGATACTACACGACCTTTTCTGACTTCGATCAGTGGAAGAGAAATCCTTCTAGATTGAGGCAATTTTTATTTTTGTTCCTCACCAGAGTGCCCCCTTTGGGGGAGCTGGATTTTCCCCACATTAAAACTGGACCTTGTGTCTAACTCTGCCCTCATGGAGAGGCAAGTAAATAGGAATGCCAATGGTAACCGTTTTCTTATTAGTCGGTTAAATATTTCAATACATATGTGTATGTGTGTGTGTATATATATATATATATATAAGAACAAGTAGTTAATAAAACATGTAAAAAACACTTTGAAAAAGAGTTAAAAACATATTTAATTTGAAAAGGAAACACTAAAAAAGTGGATAGTCCTTAATCCACAAAGTTATGAAGAAATACTTTCCTTCTCATCAGAGGTTAGGATTTAGCAAAATGCGGGATTGGATTTTGCTTGCAAAAGTATTTGATAAAACTACAAATAAGTCATAGATCTTACTTGATAACAAAAAGTGAAACAGAGGGAATAGGGTGAAGAAAAAAGTGATTTCACGTGAATGGATAGTCTGGTGATAGGTAAAGTATCCAATGACGGTAAAATCCAAAAATGCAGAATCCAAGAAAGTTGGTTAAATTTTCATTCGCACAAGTAAAATCCAAGGGATTTGTGTATTTTATATATATATATCTATATATATATAGTTTCTATATAAAGAAAATGGATAATTATATTTTCTGATTTAAGCAACGTGTTTCTAGATTGGTTTAAACTTCTGTGAACATTTCTAAGATTTCTGGGCAAAGTTTGGGTTGGCGACATCGATCCCATGGGATCCCAAACCTGGGTACTTTGCAACCGACACCAGTGTGGATTCTTAAAAAAAAATGCGAAGGAGACTCTTGATCACCCAAAAATCTTTGCTTTTGCTGACAATTTCTGCGACTATCTCCTCGCCTTCGCATATAGAAATTCTAATTTAATAATTTTCATTCCTTCTTTCTTAGTTTTCCAAAACAGAGAGAATTGTAAAGTAATTTTTTTTCTTTTTCTCTCTTTTTTCAAATCAGAGAGAATTTTAAATTAATTCTCTTTCTCAAATGAGAGTCTACACTCCCAAACGCTAGAAAATACTTTTGGTGAGCTTCTTCATTCACACTGTCCACTGACCTTGACGACCCCAGCTACAAAGAATCTCAGCAGGGTCACAGGTCACATCTGTTATTCGAGCATCTGGGAACAATTATATTTTGCATTTCTCTCTATATTTAATAAATTTGTAGACTTTCTCCATCTGACAATATCATCAGATGTCAGAATATAACAGCAAGGCCACCTGGCGTTGCCCTGAGCACAAATATCGCCACATATCAAGTAGTTTTATTTTTATAAAGAAAATCATTTTGAAGTAATTAATGGGAATTCGTAGGCATTGCAACATAATCTTCCTTTGTTTTGTTTTTTTTATATTGTTCATCCCCTTTTGTTTTCTTTTTTGTTTGTTTGTTTTTTTTTAGATCGTTTTCAAAATAGCAAACAAGACTGTTACTCATAAAATGTGATTCTCTTATTTAAAAATATAAGTACTTGATTAATTTACGTAACTTTTGTGAACATGATATTTTCGTTTCTTGGGCATCATGCAGAATTTCCTTTTTTTATGGTTCTCTTGCAGGAGACGTCTACTTTTGCCTTTTTTTTTTTTTTTTTTTTTTTTCGCTCATGATATTGTGAAACTTGAATTTAACCTGAAAAAAAAAATTTTAAAATAGCGCGCTAAAGGTCTTAATATTCAGAAAACTACTTGTCTGCCCAATATTTAAATGTCGTATTCTGTCAGAAATTTAATTTCTTCCTTCTTTTCGTCGTTGTCTTTTATCTTTCCTCCCTTCTTTCCTTCTTTAACTTTACGTCTTTTTAACGAGCTGCTGCTGAAAGAATCACGCCACAATTGGTTCTACTAAGAGATATTTTTCCCGCGAAAATTCAACAAGCGAAAGTCAGTTTTGGACAGAGATTCCACGAGGGTAACACGCAAGTAACGAGCTCTGGTCCTACTCAGACATTCAAGTCTTAAAAATAGTAAAAGTTATTTCATTGTTCATAGGAATGAATAATGAGTTTCAGTAAGAGTCGAATCAAGTTGGTTGACTCGAAAAGAAAAGAAAGAATCAATTCTAAGAAGAATTGATCTATAAACTTGACGCACGAGATGCGATTAAATGTCGGCGTGTGGAAACCGAAATGTCTTTCCATGTTGTAACCAGTGAGAATTTCATCTGACAAGAAGGACGAACGAAGGTTTTACCAAACAACATTGAGTTTTCAAATTCAAGGATTATTTTCAAAAGAACTTTCAAGGATTCTGTCACTGAAGTGAGGACAGATCGATTTGGAGTGGCGTGAAGAAAATATATATGTAAAAAAAAAGGACTCACACACATATATATAAAGATAAAAAAAGAAAGGTTAAAAAAAACGAAATCATTGTTTTACGCAGTAAGTTCTCTTATTCTAATTTTCTCTTATTTCTGTACTCTCTCTCTAGTGTTAATTAAGCCTTTAGTGTAGGCACCGCCAAAAATGGCCGCAAAATCAAGTTGTTGTTGTTTTTTAAAACTAAATTACATTTATTAAAATCCATTATTTCTGAGTAACTTTTTTTTTTCCAGAAAGATAAAACCCTGAATTTTATCATATAGAAAACAGAATAATGTAAAACTTTTTCTACTATTTTTAATTCAATTTTAAATGTTAAATTTTCCCAAAAAGTTAACAATTGATATTTTTTGTCTTGCACAAAAAACGTACTTAAATATTAAAAAAAAAGGGTTTTTGAAATAATTTATTTATTCATTTATTGTCTAACTAAGATTTAGGATGATTTTCTAAGAGAATATGCAAAAATATTATAATATAAGTACCTGAATTTCAAATAATTCCACTTATTCATATAAGTAACCAAATATTTCGCGTCGCCGTAGAGTTCAGATCGACTCTGTTTACGTTTTCTTTTGATGAGACGAAAACTATGGAAGACCAAACAGGCCAAAAAAACTTATTTTTCAGTGACGAAAATTTCAATGTATTATTAAGCTGAGGCTGGCCAGTACCAGATGGGTGACCATTTGTATGAGTTTGGTTTTTAATGTGTATGTGTGTGGGGGCCAGGCTCCCCAAAATGGGGGGAGGGGGCAATTTAAAGCAGAATAAAAAAAAATTATTTCAGCGCGTTTGGTCCACCGTAGTCGAAAGGCGGCAAACGTTTTCAAAAGAGATCGAAAAAAATGATGCTATTTTTAATACAAAGGGCACAATATTTATCGAATTTTTTTTTTTTTGTATCGATTATTCAAAGCATGCTCTGTTTAGTAATGGCCATGCATTATTCGGCTCGCTAAAAAAAAATTGTTAATTTATTTATCAAAAATTTTAAAATGGCTTTTTTCGTATAAATATTAAAAAAATTTTTTTTTTGTTTTGCTTAACTTAAATTAATTATTTTACTTAACATATTCACCGAATTTCACACTTCAAAACTCAAAAGCGGGATAATTAAACACAATCGAAGTTCTGATATTCAGACGTCAAAATAAGGTATGCAAACAATTTTTTTTTTTTTTTTTTTTTTAATCTATAATTCTGTCCCTTACAACAACACAATATGTTTTGTTCAGTTTCAGATGATTATTTTAAGCATATTTGTTCCCACTTCAAAACAAGGGGGGGGTTTTGTAAGCAAAACAATATATATATATAAATATCGTTTATGAAAAATAAGTACACTGTTATAAAGTTCATTCTTCTCCTAATAATCGCTGAAAATTTCGTATTGATCGGATAATTACCTGATTTTTGGTAGATTTTTAAAAAGACCGTCCGTCAAAAAGTACTGACCTGCCCCCCCAGTTTTGGCGGTGCCTACTTTAGTGCTTGCCATAAGGACATTTTTTGGCAGTCGAATTGGTGAACATATAAACTGTATTTTCTCTTGTAAATTGAACATATAAACTTTTTTCTCAATAATTGAACTTTGCTGCTTTGCTGCCTTCTTTCCCCAACCCTTATGCTTTCTTTTTCCCTCAATAAAATGTCAATATTTTTTTTTATTCTTAAAAGTATTTCCTTGTCTTTATTTTTTCATGTCCTGATTTTTCTAGGCTTATTAACATAACATGAACCACGTGGGATAACCTTCACGGGACTCAGTGAATAAATTTCCCGCAATTCGTCTTCAGCATACCTGAAAATCTTGCGAGTCGTCAATTTAGCGGCGAATGAGGAAAAGAAAATTTAAAAAAAAAAAAAGAAAAAAAAAAATCTTATTTTCTTATTGGCGATGGGTAAAAATTTTGCAAATCAATTTTGCATCACATCATATCCAGCCCTAGTGGAGTGGATGTAAATACGTAGAATTATTTAATAGAATGTTCTCGGAATATAGACTTATTACTAAGTTTATGTTAAGGAAATCCACAAAGATAAAACTAATTGAAAAACAAAAAAAAAAAACACGTTTGTCAATATTGATTTTATGACATTGCAATAAGTTATTTAGAATAACTATTCGGCAGTATTTCTCTAAGTCAATATTAAGTGAATGTTATTATTATATTATTAAACTAATAAAGTTTGCTAAAAACGCACCTGAAACGCGTTTTCCAAATCGTCGACAAGACTTGGATCTTCTGTTGTTGATCGTTCGCTACTGGGAGTCGCCATTTTGAAATTCTGCCGCTGATTAATAAAAAGCTAAACAAATTTAGTTTCGGATTAATTGAATGCATTTACCAATTCGGTAAATCTATAAATTAATTCATCAATTTAATATTTTACGATTTGTTAATCACGATTTTGCGTTTATTTTTTATCCATATATTCCATCCTCCGAAAGCTGCTAATATTGAATTCGGTAATTCTGTCAAAAATCGAAAGGCGGCCATACAAAAGTTAACTCGGCTTCCTGAAACGAAATACAAACACTTATTTACATTTAAATTTTATTTGTTTTATTTTTGTTTTTGTGTTTATTACTGATATATTTATTTTGTGGTGTAAAACAGAACCATATGCTGAAGGAAGATGCCGTTAAAAAAAAACAGTTAAAAACAAAAGAGCAACCAGAAGTGAAATGAAACCAGTAATTGTAAAGATAATCGACAACAATACAAAACTAACAATAAAACAATTACAAAAATTGTAAAATAAGAATCAATTTATGAGCAAAACGCAATGTAAATAAATCCTTTTTTAATTAAAGGTAAATAAGTGATTTCTTCATCTTCATCTTTTTTTTTTTATTATTATTATTATTATTATTGGCGGTTTCACATGGAGCTTTCACACAAGTCAACAAACGATCTGTTTGGAGACCTGTGGTGTTCTCTGGAAGCTGAGTGACAACAAGTCTCCCCAGACGTCCAGCTCTCTCCTCCTCCTTCGATAGCATTTGCAAATAAATTTGCATCATCGCAACAGCCTCTTACCATTGATTTCTCGCTGGCAGTGGTCATTGGTTTATACTGGAATTTGAGTGGCACTAAGCCTCCCCAAGATCCCAGTTCTCTTCACACTTGTCCAGCGAAGGTCTGGGCAGTGCTCCCTCCTCGGTCTTTCCATCCTCCTTGACCCTTCTCGGCTCTTTGGTATCACTTTTCTATTGGGGGAAACGGTGGTGGAACAATGGAGAGGATGCATGATGGGGGTCTAGAACATGTAGTTCTGCAGCTTCAGTGTTCTTCATTCCCTGTAACGCTTCTTCGTTATATTGTCTTGTGTTATTCTCCGCATTCAAGGGTTTTCCTTTTTTTTTTTTTTTTTGTTATTATTAATTTATAAAACTTTGTTACATTAAATAAATTAGTTAAAAAAAGTTTTTTAAAAGGTTGTCTCGAAGGACTTAATTTTAATACAGTTCATTATCATTATTGAATTTAAACATGTGTGTCTGCTGTTGAATGAATTTATATACAATAAATCTAGTTTGTCAAGATCAGTTATTAACAATAAGTAAGTGACTTTATCTTAAATCAATTGACCGCAAATACTGATCTTAAGATATAAGAAGATGATTTATCCAAACAATATTATTCTAACTATTATCAGTGAAATTTTTAAAGAGGCCTGAGCCCTTTTTATTATCAATAGATTTGAACTTAGAACAGATCACTATAATGCTTCTTAGCAACTTCACATAGGAAGGAAAGGGAAGGAAGGACCAAGAAATACTGTTAACGAGAGAAAAACTAATTGTTTGTCCCACAAATTAGCAAGAAATTATTATTTTCATTTGTAAATTAATATGACAGTCAATTAGTAATTGGATTTTTAATCGTCGGTTGACAAAAATACAACAATTGCATATGCATGCACGATAAATCCTACTAGACTGAGGCAATCATTAATTATCCCCCCCTTTTTTTTTAAATTGGAAGGGGACCATTATAGCAAGAAACAAATAAATAAATGAATATCAGCAGCTCGGGAAATTAGAATTAAAACAGCATGAAATTTGAGTTTAGGGAATACCCCAAATTTGAGCTTAATCTCCTCCAAGGATTTATTTATATCTGACATACAATTTTCCACAAAAATATTGTTTTTGTTTTTTTGGAACCTTTCCCATTTAAAATTAACGATAGGGCTAATTGTGCATCTGACACAAGGAAAAGGGCATGGATATTGATAGGCATTAGTGCCGGCAAGATCTGAGGAATAATTTTAAGGACCGGATATATAGCCATCAATCCAAAGTAGGGAGTGGTCTCCCTTTAACCGGAAACACTTTAGCTTTTGTGAACATCGAGGAACATTGAGTCTCTTGTTTTACGTATAAAGAAAATCTGTAAGCATGCTTAGATGCATCAGAGAAACAAATGATTTCGACTGGAGAGTTCTCCAGTAATACACATCTGGGAAACTCAAAGACCCATAAATTGTTTAATTCTTTGGCATGCATTTGCCACAAAGTAAGAAAACTTTCAGGGATCTTCTGATTTCGTGATAAATTGTCTTTCCACAATTGTCTGGCCAGAATCTTCACTTGAATAGTGACTGGGAGAAGCAACGACAAGGGTCATATACACTTGAAATCTGAGATAGAACCCCACATTTAGTTTTGACATTATCGTCTATAGCTGTGGGGGGTAAGTTTAAATGAATCTTGTTGAGGGGAATATTAATAACCCAACATCTTTTCATACACTTGAAATCTGAGATTAGGGTTAGGGTTAGGGTTAGGGTAGAAGTAGAGATGTAATAGCATCATCTTCCAACATTTTAACTTGCAAGTTCGTGCAACTGGAATTGCAGGACCAAAGCTCGAACCCTGCTTCAGGTACCCTATCACAGACATTGCTATAAACTGAAAGTAAGGAATCACAGTCACAACTAGTGGTGATCAAATTGTCGACATAAAACTCGTTGGAAATTGTGTAAGAGGCCAAATCAGCTTTATATTTTTCAGCATGGAATTTGAGAATAAAACTGAAAATAAAAAGAACTGAGATTAAAGCCAAATATAATAGTATTGTATCTAAAGTTGTACAATTTATCGTCCACCTTAAGAAAAAAACAAAATCTATTCTTATCTTGAATAGATTTCTGTAGAAAGGCTTTATGCAAATCGCCTAAAAGAACATAATTGTTTTGTTTTTTCTGAAGGCTAGTAATAGGTCCAATAGTTGAGCTGTTAAATTGGCACCAGAATAAGTGGCATCATTGATTGAAGTACCTCCCTCCTGACGTTTTAACAAACAGTTGAAGACAGGGTGTGTCTTCATTGTTATCCCCCAGACCCTCCTTAATAACAGGTCTGTGGGGAATCCAAATCTAATTCTCATATGTTCCGGCTGGAACCGAGGAGTCAAGAATTCTGCAGTCTTATAGTCTCTGAAAACTTACAGATAGTCATCATACAGACTCTTATTATTTAAGGATTCTACCACCCTCTGCATTATTTGCAGAGAGGGCACATAATTAAACTCTACTTCAGAAAGCTTTTCAGAGTCCCACAGCAGATCAATATAATATTTACTGTCTCTGAGGATGATAGATTGTTTAAATTTATTTATCTTCTCTTCATCACAGGAAGACAATCTATTGTTCTCATCAATTCCAATGGAATCTAAAAAGAAAAACATCTCAGTTCTATGCTCAACGGAAGATTCGTTAAAAAATGGTTGAAGTGTGTCCTCATAAGTAACAGTAGGATTCAGCACGCTATCAATCAAATAAAAATTGTATGTAGGCAGAGCATTTAGCAACTTATCAAAGCTCAGTAACTCTTCATTAACATTTGAATTAAAATTAAAAAATTTAGACCCTTCACTGAAGGGAATTACGTATTTGGAAATCTTCCATGCAGTACCTCCCAAACATTTAATAAACAGAGTTTATTTATCCGTTGAATTAGATCCAAACCTATTATTCCACGAATAACAGAGACATTCCATTCCCTGTATCCTGGGCAAAGACGAAAACTCTCATTAGTCAATTTTGACGTAATTTCGTTGAATCTGTCCACATGAAAATTCAGTTTCAGATCGTTAGCAAATAATATATTAAAAAGGCCGAGGAATTAAAGTCATGTAATCTGCTGACGTCATTGAATTTAATCTATTGAATTTGGTTGTGGCCTTCATAATGTAATAGTATAGGTATGACCAAAAAATAGTAGAAAAACCAAGTTGTTTTTTTTAAAACGAATTAAAATCTATTATTTTTTTAGCAATGCCCTAACATGGAGTACTGTTGCTATATCCGGGCAGGAGCTGTTCACTGTGCTCTATCCAACTTTGATAGAATTCAAAACCAGCTTTGAAACTGAGTAGGTGATGCCCTTTTCTCGTCTCTGCAACCTCTTTCCCACAGAAGAGACATTGCGAGCCCCTCTCTGCTGTATCATTACTCCCAAATAAAAACAAAACAAAACATATTGCTTTCAACAAAAGCCACCATTAATTTTGAATTCTTTGACATTCCTTAGCATTTTATTATAAAGGTGGTACTTAAAATTCCATTACCAATTTTTTTTTTACTTATTTAATTCTAATTCTTTAGGAAATTCTCATGAAAATAAGAAGAGGATATTGCATATATACACTGCAGGGGAGAGGGTAGAAATATCTAGAATAAAACTTAAGCACAGGATTACCCCTTTCGGTGATGGATGAGTGAGTAACACAAACTGCTACAAATGCGTATAGAAAACGCGAAAATGTCCTATGCCCAATTTCCTATCCCTAAATCCAGAGTTGCTGAGCAAGGACTTGGTTCCAATGCATTCTAGAGAATAACAAAAATGAGTGTGGAACAGAAGAATGACTTTGTAAGGATTAGGTCTTTAAGTTAATTTAATTAACCTGAAATAGAAAAGATTTAACAAGCATAAATAATGTACAACGATTAACTAGACTGAGCTCATATACAAATATACGCATTTATTGACATATCGACAAATTTAATGAAGACTGATCCATATGGGCGGAATAAAAAACAGGAGGCATTACTTTTGGAGCATACCGCCTGTATATATATAGAGAGAGAAATAAAAAGGAACAAACCGTATTATGTGTTCATCAACGTTTCGTCTTTATTTCGAGACTTCCACTGGATGAATGAGATTAAGAAACAAAAAATACCAGTACAAAATAGTTGAAAATGTTTCACGTGCAAAGTGTGACGCTGTTCTATTTCAGAAAAACGGAAAAATACGTTGGAAATTCAAAAAGGAGGGGGAGGGGGCTTGCGCTGTTAAAGATCATATATATATTTATATATATATATATATATATATATATATATATATATATATATGATGTCTCCGCTCAGTCTCGAAAGACAAAGGATACCCCTATAGGGGCAGCTGCGCATATAATTGTGAGGCAAGGCTTGCGCAATTCCCAACCATACCTCTCCTGAATCGACACTGTTTGACTCCAGTGGCAAGGAGAAGTCCAGGACGACTGCAAACAATGCTGAGATAAGCAGAGAGCACATACAACACCTGGAAGTCCAAAATAGTTACCCATTTAGTACTAACCAGGTTAAACGTTGCTGCTTAACTTTAGTGATCCAGCAGGAACCGGTGTGTCAATGTGATTATGCAATATATATATATATATATATATATATATATATATATATATATATATATATATATATATATATATATATAAAGTAATGTGATTGATAATTTAAAATTTAAAAATCAAATTATAATTAAATTAAAAATCCGTTTCATAAGAAGGAACAACAACAAAATCAATTATCTGTACGATCGTTTCGGAAAACAATGCTTTTTATTGTGGTATACATCAAGTTATGTACAATAATTACATATAGTTTTTTAATAAGCAAGGTCTCCTCGTCAGCAAATTTTGAAGGGTTTTTATTGAATTTAAAAGACACCATAAATAAACCTAGCATTAAAAGTAAGGCAGATGAATCTGAAAAAATTGAAATAAAAGGTCTGGATTTAAAATTTATAAGAAAATTAATATGGGTTAGAGATAGAAATAAGTAGAGAAAAATATAGATTTGAATTTACATAATGAATTTGCTTTAAAAATATATAGAGACATTTACCTTTTAATTTTTCGCTTTTTGAAATCAGGAACTATGGTTAAAATACTCATTTAGATGTTTGCTATAGCTTTTTATCTTATTGAATGATGAATTTTAAAAGGGGGGGGGGGAACGCTCGTGCAGTAAATTATTTCCGTTAGCGTATTTTTGATTTAAAGACGCTACGGTTTATATATAGAGAATGTTACACTCAGCTCTTTAGACTATTGTTCTAATCTCCTTTAAATATATATATATATATATATATATATATATATATATATATATATATATATATACTAGACTACCCGTGACCCGTTGGGTCAGTATGTTATATTAGCTATGAAATTAATGCATGAGTTTGAAACTTGTGATAGAAAGAAAATAGTTTTTTGTGACATAACAGAAACATTTCTATGAAAGTATATTAAAATGAAAAAAGAATATAGCTAGATTTCTATGAGTCGTTCTGTTTATAATCGTTTATTTTTGAAAAAAAAAACAAAAGAACTTACAGCCATTGAATTATAAGTGGTTTGCTTAACATGCAGAATGTACAATAACTAAGAAGACTGAGCCCGAATACAAAAATACACATTTAATAACATATCGACGAATGTAATGATAAAAAAACATTTCAGAACAAGTATTCATAAACTCACGCACTGGATGGAACTCACTATCTTTAATAGAACGGATATATTCTGCCAACATTGGATTTGTGCTCAGCATGGAGAATAAGTCTTTTCTACCATGTAAGCTAGGATGAGGAGCTATTCCCTCATGGTGGGTTTTGGTCCACCATGGAAGTAATGTGCTTTCGAACCCACTGTCTCGGTCTCACTGCATAAGAGTGAAGTGACCCACTGGTGTCTTAGCAACCGGTGTTCTGCTTCCTTATTCTTCTACAAAAGTGTTGTACAACTTGAACGTCTTCAAGTCCAACATAAACAAATTCCTGATTAATCGCCCCCTTAAATAAGATGCTTTATCAAATCTCCAATACCAACTATTACTACGATATTATCCCATTGATTATTGTACACGAAATACAAAATAAGCCTTAACCCCGAGTGGCTTACGGGCCTTGATAAGTGGTGATCCCCATGTAAAAATAAAAAACATCAGGCCAGAACCACATGAAGTGTGCAACCATGCTAACATCCTTATCTCACCTTCTTCCACTGCACGGGGTTTAAAGTAACTGCTGATGACTTTGAACGGGACATTTTCTTGGGAAGATATGATGCACAAAGCAGTTGGAACAATTGAGAAATTTTATCAGTTAGAAGAGGGTCTTTTTCTCTTTTGGTCCCCCGATAAAAGGAGGGTGGACCTGTAAATTCACCCTTGTTCGTTCGTCTGTCTGCACTTTTCTTAATAACTACGCCTTGGAATTTTTTGAAATTGTGCAAAAACATTAAACATGATATGAATAAAAAAGTGACAGAAACAGGAAAACTCTGGTTGCCACCCTAGGGGTGCCTTTTGGGTTAAAATGGCTAAAATTGACACTTTTGTGCTTATTAAAAAAATTGATGCTTTGAATTTTTATAAAACTTTTTGAAAAGTTGTAACTAACTGATTTCTATATAATTTTATTTGTCTATACTTCGCGATAACTCTTGGGTGTGCCCCAGGGGTTCTTTTAAAGCTAATAAAAACACTCCATTTTTGGGACTATTTTACCATATTTGTCCAAAATTTTCTGTGTATTTAGCAGTTTTGCATGGTGCTGCACTCAAATTTAAATATGTTAAGTCCTTGGGGACTTTTGGGGCTAAATGGCATGGGGGGGAGCAAATGATAGACTTAGTCATTTCTTTTTTTTTGCATGGTGCAAAACTCAAATTTTCATATGTTAAGGCTTAAAACTGCACCGTTTGTTCATTTTTATCAGGATTTGACATCCCCTGGGAACTTTTGGGGCTAAATGGGGGGGGGGGGTGCTAAACTTAGTAATTTTTTTTATGCCTCGTTCACTGTGCACTCATGGGGGACCATGCATGCTTCACTTGTTTTTCCCCTGTTCACCCCAAACAAAACTTATTGCCACATAAAGGACTACTATCAGGTTGACAAAAAAGTTTTTGTGGTTTGTAGATTTTAAATTTAGTTGAACATATCTCGGCTCAAACAAAAGCTAATTAATTGAAATAAACACCATCAGAATCAAGACACTTTTGCCAATGCAAAACAAGTGTATTTATGCCAGTAAAAATCTTGTGTTCTGGTGGCGATGAAGTTGCTGAAGGCGTTTTTGATATCGCTTAGATTTTAGAAGCATTTCTCACGCAGAAAGTTGTCGAGGTGCTTGAAGAAGTGGTAATCGGTAGGTGAGAGGTCTGGAGAGTATGGCGGATGATGCAGAGTCCAATAGCCTAATTCGTTCAACTTCTGCAGAGTCGGTTTAGCAACATACGGTCGGGCATTGCTGTGGAGGAGATTTAGGCCTTTTCTATTGATTAATGCTGAGTGTTGTTGTCGAAGTTTCTGATGCATTTCATCCATTTGTTGACAGTCCTTCTCTGCTGTAATGATTTTGCCTGCATTCAAAAAACTGTAATGGATGAGACCGATCACAGACCGCCAATCAGTCAGCATGACCATCTTTTGGTGTAACTCTGGCTTTGGGAAGTGTCGTGGAGCTTCGTCGACATCTAACCACTGAGCTGAGCATTTGCCAGTTGTCGTAAAGAACCCACTTTTTATCGCAAGTCACAACCCGGTCAAGAAACGGGTCGTTCTTGTTGCGTAAAAGAAGAGAAGATGACACTTCATAATGGCGTTTCTTTTGGTTGTCGTTCAACTCGTGAGGCACCCATTATCAAGTTTTTTTGTTTGTTTTTTCAATCTCTCTCAACTTGTTGGAAATCATTATATACATTACGTCTAATTCAGATGCAAGATCTTGAACAACAGTGCGTGGATTGGCTTCGACTAAGGCTCTTAATTGATTTTTGTCAACATTCGATGGACGACAACTACACTTATCATCTTCAAGACTCTCACCACCGCCATGAAATTTCTTAAACCACCATAGTGCTGTGCGTTCAGTAGTGGTACCTAGGCTAAATGCTTCATTAATATTGCGAGCTGTTTCAGCAGCTTTTTGGCCAAGCTTGAACTGAAATAAAAAAATTGTGCAAATTTGCTTTTTTTTTCCATCTTGTATTCAACGTTCTGAAAAGAAGACATAATTGTTTTAAAACGATTGTAATTTTAACGATTAGATAGAACAAAAAAACATTCTTTAAAATGATATATAAAGTAAAGGTATTATAATGAAAACTTGTTTCAAAATGCATTGTTTGAAATCAAAATTAAAACTAGTAGCAGATGCACAAGCCCAAATGTGACGACAATGCTCCATACATGGGTGAATGGTGGCCTTGTAGAGGTTTAGCCCACTTGCTGAAGCAGTTGATTGGGGTGTGGCGCTTCGAGTCACATGTGAGAGATTTAGGAGATCAGGTGAAGAGTGAAATAGAATGCGATAGCTAGACGTCAAAGGTACTACTTTTACTTAATAACTCTACACACCAAAAGGCAAAATCTATATATATAAAAGTGAAAATGTATGTATGTATGTATGTATGTATGTGTGTTCGCTTTTCCTGTATGTCTACAAAAGGCTTTTTTCAGAGAAGCGGTCGGTCAGTTCACAACTTCTTAAAACTTTTTATATCACATATAAAACGTAATATCTCAGAGTTAACAACGGAGATCGCCTGTCTGTTTAATTTGCTCGACTTCGAGAAGATAAATATTCAACATTTGTCGCTCGCCGCATGTGGCTTAGTCTTTTTCCTATAACATCTTGGGAAAAAAAAAAAAAAAAAAAAAAAAAAAAGAAAAAAAAAAAAGTGTTTTCCGCAGTAAATGAAATACTATTCTGCAGTCAAACTTGACCTCATTAAGTCATTAAAACGTGCACCTGCCAAATCCAAGTAATTAAATAAATTCAAACATGTTTCCATTAGCACCTCGCGGTGGCCCAATGGTTAAAACCGTCACATTCTTTTTTTTTCACACTTTAATTTACAACTTTGCCTCAAAGCTTCGGGTTCGATCCTCATACTTACCCCCCCCCCCCGGAGTTTTGATTTACCCAAAACCACACACACCTCCAAACACCCGGGCAACGCCGGATACCCCTCACCAGTATGTGTATGTATGTGTGTGTGTATGTATTTGTATGTCTGCAAAAAATTTTTGACAGACATGTCAGACCATGACAAAATCTGTATCGTTTTAAAGCACAATCTCGCAGACAACAAATATCCAAAGATTGGCTAAAAACATTCATTCTTTCACCCTCAACTGGGCCGTTTTCTTCAAGGAGGGATCACTTTTTACATCAACATTTTTGTAAGTCATTCAAACCTCGTGTCAACGACGTTCATAAAAGACATTATTTTGACCGCCCATGATGTGACAATTGCAGTGGGCGCATTGATAACACCATTTTCTTTTTTTTCACTTCCTTTTCCTTCTGCATTTATAGGTTCGAGCCTGCCTCGACAAGAATGACTACTATTTTTTTTTTTTTTTGCTCAACCAACACTCTTACACAAACCTCCACATACCTGGGTGGAATATAGGACCAGTAACAGTAACAGTAATCTGGAAAATATATAGCAAGTCCATAAGAAGAAGTTGCATAAGAAATCGCATAAGAAAGCGAATATATTAGAAAGAAGTATATATATATATATATATGTGTGTGTGTGTGTGTGTGTGTGTGTTTAAAGTGGGTGCGCATTTGCTCATAGACAATCCCAAACAATACATTAACCCTGCGTTAGTCCCATGGGGTGTTTTGTCACCTCAATTTTGCTTAAGTGTTCATAATTCCTAGTTACCAACTTATTTCTTTTCCTCCCTCCCAGTACTCGCCTGACTCAGTGAAGATGTAGTACACATGGTAGAGTGCAGTTTTATCTCAGTTTTCATTGGAGGTAGATGTTGCTTTGTCTTTCTGAGGTGTCCAGTCATCCCAGCTGACTAATTTAGGTAGAATTTTATGATTTATATATTTTGTATTTTTCCATATTATGTATCATTAGGCTACTCTGTAACATTTAATATGGAATTAATATGTTTTGGTATTTTCTTTATCATAAGTTTTGATGGGATTATTATTTTATTTACAATTTATTACTCTTTCAGTCTTGTAACTATGAGTTTAGCTAATGTAATATCTTAATTTTTCTTTAGTTTTATAATTTATAATTTATTTTATTGTATTATTTTATATTAATATTAGGTTGGTGCAAAAGTAATGTCATTTTTGGACGTTCAACTTCATGTAAAAAAAAAAACGGTATTATTATTACACCAAGCTAATATCAACAAGCTAAAATGATTCAAACTGTTCAACAGGAACTGCAGATATATTCTGAACCAGCAGGATAACTATGTTTTATAAAATAACTAGTCTAGGTGCCCGGCGTTGCCCAGGTGTTTGGAGGTGTGTGTTGATAAAAAAAAAAAAAGTGGTAGTAGGCAGGCTCAAACCCATGACACGAAGGCGGAAAAGAAAGTGAAAGAAAATTTGACGTCTTACCGCTACTCCATGATGCGACCGGAAGTTCGGAACATTAAAATTAGGCAAAGTCAATCCAACCTATACAACGACTTGCAAAAATGGCTCACAAAAAAATCGATCCCTCCTTGTAGAAAACTGGCCAGTTAAGAGTAAAGAAATTTATATTTTTGACTAATTTTTCGATATTTGTCGTCCGAGACATAGAGCTTCAAAATGATACTGATCTCATGAAAATCCGTCGCCTCTGTTGAAAGTTTTAGGCAGACATACATACATACATACATACATACATACATACATACATACATACATACATACACACATACATACATACATACATGCATACATATATTTAAACAGACAGGTGAGATTTATATAATAGATAAAACTATAAACATTTTTGCATTGAGTTGTAAAAAAACACCTGGGACTAACCATGTTTGAAACATCCAGGTGATTAACGCAGGGTTAACGATTCAGAGCAGAAAAAGAAAAAATGGTCGGAACTGTTCTTAACTCTCAGCATTGTACCGCTCACTTCTTCTTCTTCTTCTTCTTCTTCTTCTTCTTCTTCTTCTTCTTCTTCTTCTCAACTGACAACAAACTTACATGAACGATTGGTTGGTTGTTTTTATTTTACGCCATATCAACTGTTTTCCGGTTATTTAATGCTGAATCCAAAGATTTTGAGGACAAATGTTTTAATAGAATATATTTGTTGTTTTCAAGTCGGTTTCTATTTAACCCATAGTTGGAACCCTAACAGGTACTACCACTCCGGGTCAGAGTGGACCTGGGAGCAATGGTAATTAAAGGGTGGCTCCACACTCCCCAAAGCCCACAAGCTGGAGCCTCACCACTGGATATAGTTTAAGGTCATATCCGGAACCCCACATAAACGAGAAAATCTCACTTCCACAGAAGAAAAAAAAAAACCATCTTTTTATGATGCCACATCAAACTCCAACAGCACCTAAATTTTTTTTTTTTTTTTTACACGGTGGTCACCACTTATCAAGGCCTGGAAGCCACTCAGGGATGAGGGTTATTGCAAGTACAGTACATTAGTGTGGAGATTTGATGAAGTGTTTACTTAAGGGGGCGGTTCATTAGGAATTTGTTAACGTTGGACTTGAAGACATCCAAGTTGTAGTCAGGTGGGAAGCAGGCAGACGCTTGTTTTCATATTATTTCTGTATCGGACGGGTTCCAGGTTGGGTTGCCAGTGTTTCTCAGCATCGAGCACATGTCAAACGTGGACGCTTATTACTATGCCTCTTCACACTGTTATTGCAGTTTCAATGTAATGAAAGAAGTTTGAGGTCAATATGTGACAATACACGAAACATAAATTCGCCACCTCACTTTGGGGTCAAATCAGCAACGTGGTCAAAGATGCAAACATCAGATAACAAGGTATTTGTTCTTTGATTAATATAAGAAATGAACAACCATCAATAGTAGACATCAAATAGCATTATTAGTGCGTTTGAACAAAAGAAATCACCCCAATTGCTTATGACGTCACACTTTTTAATTGACATGAGGGAAAAACGAATGTACACATATCCAAGGTCTTTAATTGGAAGAGTTTCTGATGAGTAACTATTCTATACAAGTTATGGAAATGAAGAATTTTTCAGTGGGCAGCTTTTCTGTACAGGTTCTGGACTTTATAATTTTGCAGCCAAATAGAATCTCCAAACTTTTAAGGATCATACCCCAGTACACATCAAGAATATTGCAATACAAGGTAATAGCAGAAACCTTTTAAAACGACCCTCAGTCTATGGTAGAATTGAGTCGTAAATAGATGGTAATATTTACTGCTACTGAGCTTCTTTTTTTTTAACAACCACAAAAAATCTTACCAACCACCGACTGCCATGATAAATAACACCTTACTTGAAAGCTCATCATTCAAACTCCTCCACTTAGCATTCACAGACAACATGAATTGGAACAAATAGACTGAGGGCATAGCTAAAGATGCTGCCAAAAAGTGGGCTTCCTTTATCGTGCTAGAAAATTATTCAAACCAGAGAGTATTCTATATCTCTTATCTCTGCAAAGCCACAATTCATTCATGCATGGATTATTGCTGCCACGTCTGTGCTGGTGCATCTACCACTAGTTTTTCACTCTTAGACACGGTTCGAAAAAGAGTCTAAAGATGCTGCCAAAAAGTGGGATTCCTTTATCGTGCTAGAAAATTATTCAAACCAGAGAGTATTCTATATCTCTTATCTCTGCAAAGCCACAATTCATTCATGCATGGATTATTGCTGCCACGTCTGTGCTGGTGCATCTACCACTAGTTTTTCACTCTTAGACACGGTTCGAAAAAGAGTCTAAAGATGCTGCCAAAAAGTGGGATTCCTTTATCGTGCTAGAAAATTATTCAAACCAGAGAGTATTCTATATCTCTTATCTCTGCAAAGCCACAATTCATTCATGCATGGATTATTGCTGCCACGTCTGTGCTGGTGCATCTACCACTAGTTTTTCACTCTTAGACACGGTTCGAAAAAGAGTCTAAAGATGCTGCCAAAAAGTGGGCTTCCTTTATCGTGCTAGAAATTATTCAAACCAGAGAGTATTCTATATCTCTTATCTCTGCAAAGCCACAATTCATTCATGCATGGATTATTGCTGCCACGTCTGTGCTGGTGCATCTACCACTAGTTTTTCACTCTTAGACACGGTTCGAAAAAGAGTCTAAAGATGCTGCCAAAAAGTGGGCTTCCTTTATCGTGCTAGAAAATTATTCAAACCAGAGAGTATTCTATATCTCTTATCTCTGCAAAGCCACAATTCATTCATGCATGGATTATTGCTGCCACGTCTGTGCTGGTGCATCTACCACTAGTTTTTCACTCTTAGACACGGTTCGAAAAAGAGTCTAAAGATGCTGCCAAAAAGTGGGCTTCCTTTATCGTGCTAGAAATTATTCAAACCAGAGAGTATTCTATAACTCTTATCTCTGCAAAGCCACAATTCATTCATGCATGGATTATTGCTGCCACGTCTGTGCTGGTGCATCTACCACTAGTTTTTCACTCTTAGACACGGTTCGAAAAAGAGTCTAAAATCTAATACGTCTTCTCATTGCTACAATGTTGCATCACTGTACTTGTTTTACACGTACTTTAATGGAACTGGAACGTGCTCTGATGAAGTCATTGCCCCTGTACCCCCTCCACGTACATATCCTCAACAAACTTGTCTAGCAGCAAGCTCCCACCCCCTACCTATAGAGGTCCTTAGATGCCGGAAAGTCTCCTAATCTAATAACTTCTTTTTTTTTCTTTTTTTTTTTACACAGTGATCACCACTTATCAAGGCCTGGAAGCCACTCAGGGATAAGAGTTATTGCAAGTACATTACGTTAGTGAGGAGATTTGCTGAAGTGTTTACTTAAGGGGGCGGTTCATTAGGAATTTGTTAACATTGGACTTGAAGACATCCAAGTTGTAGTCCGGAGAGAAGTAGGCAGACGGAACAGAGTTCCACAGGCGTGCAATTCTAAGAAAGAAGCTTTGTTCATGGAATCTGCGTTTTGATTTAGGCACAGCTATAGAGTGGGGGAAATTTTTCACAGTGGATTCAGCTAGACAAGTGTTTATCGTGAAAGATTGGCAAGGGGGGACCAGAGATTGGAGTTCAGATGAGCACGTGCCATGAAAATAACGATAAAACAAGGATAGGCTCGCAACGTCTCTTCTGTGGGAGAGAGGTTGCAGGGTAGAGAAAAGGGCATCCCCCACTAAGCCACGAAGTCTATTTTGTACTCTGTTAAGGCAGGATAGGCTGATTTTAGCAGCTCCTGCCCAGATATGGCAACAGTATTCCATCCTTGGACGTACTTGGCTTTTATATAGATAGAGAATTGCATCTTCTTCCCCCAGACTGATAGATTTGGGAATTCCCTGCCTGCTGCCTGCTTCCTGCACCCTGACTGTATTGACATGCATAAGTTTAAATGTAACACCTTGCTCATCTCTTTACATAGTCTCCTGTAGACATGGTCTCAAATAGTAGTCCCTTACATCAATGCGGCGATATGTCTTGTTTAGAGGTGAACAAGAATTAAAAAAAAAAACTGATTTAAAACATGGTTGCATAGATGCAAATGATTTCGAATGTTCCTATTTACAATGCCTCCCCACGGGACGGAGTTAGACACCAGGGTCGTTTTTTAACGTGGAGAAATGTTCAGGTTAGCCAGATCGAGCAATTATCCTGGAAAGCAAAAATAAAAGTCAACAAACTCGTTTTGCCTGATTGTAAATTGAAGTTGCATAGGATAGCAGAAAGAAATCGAATATATCAGAAAGCAGTATATATATTTTTTTTTTTTTACATGGGAGTCACCACTTATCAAGACCTGAAGGCCACTCAAGGATAAGGGTTATTGCGGTACAGTAAACAATGGAACAATATCGTAGCAATCATTAGTAATGGAGATTTGATAAATTGTTTAATTAAGGGGGTGGTTTATAAGGAATTTGTTTATGTTGGACTTGAAGACGTCCAAGTTGTAGTCAGGTGGAAAACAGGCAATTGGAAGAGAGTTCCACATGCGTGCAGTTCTAAGAAAGAAGCTTTGTTCATGGAATCTATATTTTGATTTAGGCACAGATAAAGAGTGGGGAAAATTATTGATGGTGGTTTCAGCTAGACGGGTGTTTTTCATGAAAGTTTGGCGAGGGGGACCAGAGATTGGAGCTCAGACGAGCACTTGCCATGGAAATAGCGATAAAACAAAGACAGGCTCGCAATGTCTCTTCTGTGGGAGAGGAGTTGCAGGGAAGAGAAAAGGGCATTCCTGACTAAGCTACGAAGTCTATTTTGTACTCTGTCAAGGCAGGATAGGCTATTTTTAGCAGCTCCTGCCCAGATGTGGCAGCAGTACTCCATCCTTGGACGTACCTGGCTTTTATATAGATAGAGATTGCATCCAGCAACTTATTCATGACGCACAGAAGACTTATTAGTCTGTACTGAGAGGGAAATGATCTATCACCTGAATCCTTAAATACAGAGCATAACAATGAGGTTTTCCAGGGTGTTGGAAAGGACTTCTCCTTAAGACAATGTTTAAACAGTTTTGTAAGTATGGGGGCAAGTTCTGGTTGAAGCTTTTTCAACACTATAATTGGAATGCCGTCAGGGCCAGTTGCTTTACTGGAATCAAGACTCTTGATTAGCTTGGCAACATCACGCACAGATATTTGTATGTCACATAACGTGTTGTCTGTTATAAGAGGAAGTACAGGGGGGGGGGAGTTGATGGCCTTGGTCACATAGGGTAGAATTAAGTGCAAAGTTTTTGGCAAACAGTTTGGCTTTTCCGATGCTGTGAGATGGCCTCAGATTTTTTTTTATTTTTTTATTTTTTTTTTATTACATTTTCACCCCAAACAAGGCAAATTGCCACTTTGGTGTAGGGGGCTACTATCAGGGGCAACAACTACTGGGGTATTATGTAGGGATTTGGGCAGCAAGGTGTCGGTTCACGTTACACTTTAACTTCTGCACGTCAGTACTGTTGGGGAAGCAGGGACCTGGAATGGAATTCCAGAGTCTAGCGGTTCTGGGGAAGAAACTATTGGAGTAAAAAGATCTTTTACATCTAGGGATCTCTACAGTGTGGGGGTGGGATTTAGCAGCCTGTCGGGTTTGTCGAGGGTGCTCACGTCGTGGGGGCACAAGTGATTGCAGCTCGTCAGAGCATTCACCACTAAAATACTTGTAGAAAAGGCAGAGGGATGCAACATTTCGTCGATGGAACAGAGGCTGAAGCTTAGATGCCAGTTCAGGGCCTATCAGGTTTGCGACTCTCTTTTGAACCTTGTCAAGGAGCGAGAGACTAGTAGCAGATGCACCAGCCCAGATGTGGCAGCAATACTCCATACATGGGCGAATGGTGGCCTTATAGAGGTACAGGATACTTTCGGGTGTTAGTAGTTTTCTAGCACGGTAGAGAGAGCCCACCTTTCTTGCAGCGGCCCTGGCAATGCCTTCAATGTAATTGTTCCAACTCATGTTTCCTGTGAACGTTAGGCCAAGGAGTTTGAAAGATGGACTCTCAGATAAAGAGTCGTTGGCCATTGCTATGGGTGGTAGAGAGGGTTTCTTGTAATTATTGAATGAAACTAGTTTAGTCTTGGCAGCATTGAACGCGACCAACCACTTTTGTCCCCATTCCACTACAGATTGGAGGTCTTCCTCTAGTGTTTCTGCCATTTCTTTAGAAATGTGTTCATTCGTCTTCCTGTCATGCCTGCCATAGAACCCACACTTCTGTTCAGGATCCTGTTTGCGATTTGCCAAAACTGGTGGGAACCAAGCCGCTGCTCAGCTACTTTGGATATAACTCTCTTGCATTTTTTATTACTCTTTTACAGTGGTTGCTGGCAGTCCTGAAAGCAGCTTTAGTCTCAGTACATCTATTATATTGGTAGCTATGGAAAAAGTGATTTCTGTGCGTGATGGCAGCAACACATATTGGGGAGAACCATGGCTGGCTGTTAGGTTTGTGCTGGAATTTTTTGGATGGTATGAATCGGTCTATACCTACAATGAACCATTCCATCAGGTCTGATACTATAAAGGACACATTCTTTTTAAACAGAGGTAATAAATGTATGGAAGCTATCCCAGTCAGCCATAGAGTATCGATATACAGTACAGTGGAGAAGTACGTCTGAAGACTTGTTGCATTTCATTTTTATCTTAACTGATACAACCGAGTGGTCAGAAGATCCCAGAGGAGATAGAACGGAACATGAACATAGCTCAGGGCAAGTTGTGAGAAAAAGGTCTAGAAGGCTTGCATACTGACCGTTAGTATCGGGCACACAGGTGGGTTCGTGAACAATCTGAGTGAGGTCATATGCAATGGAGAAATCACAATAGAACCTCCCCTCATCATCTGTCTTGTTTTAGTGGGTCAGCCATACCACATTGTGAACATTGAAATCACCACAGATGTGAATGTTAGCCGAAGGATGAGCAGACAGGATCTAGTCAATTTTCTCAGATATACTCTTAAAGATAGTAACTCATCTGTTGTGGGGGGGGGCGATAGAAGGCAAATATAAATGCAGTGGTGTAAGCAAGTACAACTCAGAAGCACATATGGGTAAATTAGGGTTTTCTCTGGAGATATCTCTACCACATGAAAAGCCATCTTTAATGTAAGCACATATTCTATGCCTACGGCGATCTTGGATTTAGATGTTAAGTTAGAGTATCCTTTAATTATGAACTCATCTAGGGAAATGGCAGCCCAGATGAAACGTTTACCTCCAACACCCTTACTAGTGACATGGCCACAAGGATAGACATAGAAACAGAAAATTTCCCATATCTCAGGCTACTGTTCACGCAAGTACTGCCAACCTAAAAAATAGTTTTTTCTTCACCCTTTGTCAGAAAAATCACTCAATGGAAATGAGGACTGAGGGACAAATAAGGAGAAGCAAGAGTTACTGGAGCTGCCGATAACACATCCACAGTGCATTAGCTACTTTCTATTTTTAAAAACATTAAAAGGTTTAAAAAAAAAAAATTAGGTACGAGAGACTTATTAATATCTACTTAATATAAGTCTGTTGCTCCATTTCCAATTTAGGATGATATTTGAAGTTAGTCTCCCCTCCCATATAAACGTGTGGATTTGTAATGTGACAGACTTAAGGGATTACATATCATATGAATAATAATAATAATAAAAACACTTTCCCCTCACTATAAGTCGACATGCAACTGTTTCAATGCAACAAAAATATTGCGCTTCAAATTGCTCCTGCACCAACCCCATTCTCCACACATGGCTCCAGTGACTAATGGCTGTTTGCAGACCACTAAAGAATGCTCCAGGAAAAAAGATTGAGCTCCAATAAATAAGTGATGTAAAATACTTAAACATAATTTGAGGCCAAAGAAAAGTCTTTCTCCAAAAAATCGTTAGAGAGTGTTAAAATCAGTGTATCACTCTAGATGTTGATGGATAAAGTCGAATTTTGCCTAAAAGTTGATGTTTTGTTAGTTACTAGCAGAGATACCCCGCGTTGCCCGGGACCATATAAAATTGAATAGAAGTTAAATTATGCATGTAACATCTTTATTTTAAAACTTCTATCTCTCCCTTTCTCTCCAGCTGTCTCTTTATCTTTCTCTCTTTTGCTCTCCTCCATTTTTCCCACCCTTCACTTTAACCCCTTCTTCATCCTCCGCTTAACCAATTCCTCTTTCTTATCATAATGATATTGTCCCATTGACTACTGTACACTCATAACCCCTTATCCTCGAGTAGCCTTCGAGCCTTGATAAGTGGTAACTCCTTTGTAAAAAAAAAATTTGTTTTTAATTTTAAAAAAACATAATAATTTCATTTATAGCTATCTCTTTTAAATTTTAATTAAAAGAAAGTGATAAAAACAAATAATAATGTCATCTATAGCTATCTCTGGGTAATTTTAATTAAAAAACAATGTACTAAAAAAACATTATAATGTCATTTATAGCTATCTGTTTTAAATTTTAATTAAAAAAAATGTGCTAAAAAACATAATGATGTCATTTATAACTATGTCTGGGAATTTTAATTAAAAAAATGTATTGTAAAAAACATAATAATGTCATTTATAGCTTACTCTTTTAAATTTACTTTAAAAAAATGTGCTAAAAACATAATAATGTGATTTATAGCAATCTCTTTTAAATGTTAATTTAAGAAAATGTGCTAAAAACATAATAATGTCATTTATACGTATATCTTTTAAATTTTAATTTAAAAAACAATGTACTAAAAAACATAATAATGAAAAAATGTGCTAAAAATCATTATAATATCATTTATAGCTATCTCTTTTAAATTTTAATTTAAAAAAAATGTGCTAAAAAACAAAATAATGTCATTTATAGCTATCTCTTTTTGATTTTAATTTTAAAAAATGTGATAAAAAAAACATAATAATGTAATTTATAGTTATCTCTTTTAAATTTTAATTTTAAAAAATGTGCTAAAACACATAATAATGCCATTTATAGCTATCTCTTTTTAATTTTAAATAAAAAAATATGCTAAAACACAAAACAATGTCATTTATAACAATCTCTTTTAAATTGTTATTAAAAAAATGTGCTAAAAGCATAATAATGTCATTTATAGCTATTTCTTTTAAATTTTAATTAAAGAACAATGTACTAAAAAAGTATAATAATGTCATCCATAGCTATCACTTTTAAATTGTAATTAAAAAAAATTGCTAAAAACATTATAAAGTCATTTATAGCTACCTCTGTTAAATTTTAATTTAAAAAAATGTGATTAAAAAAAACATAATAATATCATTTATAGCTAACTCCTTTAAATTTTAATTAAAAAAATATGCTCAAAAACATAATAATATCATTTATAGTTATCTCTTTTAAATTTTAATTTAAAAATATTCTAAAAAACATTATAATGTCATTTATAGCTATCTCTATTAAATTTTAATTTAAAAAAATGTGCTAAAACACAGATTAATGTCATTTATTACTATTTCTTTTAAATTTTAATTAAAAAATGTGCTAAAACACAGAATAATGTCATTTATAGCTATCTCTTTTAAATTTTGATTTAAAAAAATGTGATGAAAAAACACAATAATGTCATTTATAGCTATCACTTTTAAATTTTGATTTAAAAAAATGTGATGAAAAAACACAATAATGTCATTCATAGCTATCACTTTTAAATTTTAATTTAAAAAATGTGCTACAAAACATAGTAATGTCATTTATAGCTATCTCTTTTAAATTTTAATTTTAAAAAAATATGCTAAAAAGCATAATAATGTCATTCATAGCTATTTCTTTTAAATTTTAATTTAAAAAGAATGTGCTAAAACCATTATAATGTCATTTATAGTTATCTCTTGTAAATTTTAATTTAAAAAAATGATATAAAAACATAATAATGTCATTTAAATTGTAATTAAAATAAATATTCTAAAAAACATTATAATGTCATTTATAGCTATCACTTTTAAATTTTACTTTAAAAAAAATGTGCTAAAAAACATAATAATATCATTTATAGCTATCTCTTTTAAATTGTAATTAAAAAAATCTGTTAAAAAACATTATAATATCATTTATAGCTATCTCTTCAATTTTAATTTTTAAAAATGTGATAAAAAAACATAATAATGTCATTTATAGCTATCTCTTTTAAATTTTAATTTAAAAAAATTGTGCTAAAAAAACATAATTATGGTTTATAGCTATCTGTTTTAAATTTTTATTTAAAAAAATGTACTAAAAAACATAATAATGTCATTTATAGCTATCTCTTTTAAATGTAGTACTATACTCTCAAAATTATTGCTCCTAGAAAATGCTGAGTAAGACAAAACACAATGGCATTTTTGATTTTGGGTACTTTAACTCCCACCTCCTACCCCTATTTTTATAATAGTATGAAGAGAAATTATGTTGTTAATCCTCTACTCAGCCCATTCCTCTCTCTTGTTTTAATGTGCTGAAAAAAAAATAATAATGTCATTTATATACTGGAGCTATTTCTTTTAAATGTAATACTGTAATCTCAAAATTATTACGCCTGGAAAATGTCGAATAGAACAAAATACAATGAAATTCTTGATTCCGGATGATTTCGTTCTTCCACGATAATATGACGAGAAATTATGCTGATAATGCAAATAGTTCGAGGAGATAAAATGTTATATCGTGATTTATATTTATTGATACGGCACACTTTTATGTAGAACCAAACGTAATACAGTTATGTTAATAAAGACAATTTTTTTATTCTAAAAGTTGTTATTTTGTGATAGATTAGAAATTGATGTACGAGACGAACGACCATAACAAGCAACTCCTTTTCTTTCTTTGTTCGGTTTAATCTTTCATGCATGTAGTTCCATCTTCTCTGCCAATCAGTTGCTGGCAGCTGAAAAACAAAGAATTATCATGAATTAAAACAACAACAATAATAATAGTAACAATAATATATTAAACATTATGGATTCAGGCAATGGCGTTCTACTACAGATATTTGAACAGTCATCTCTGAACGCATTTACCATGTACTGGATGAGGCGGACGAAGCCAGGGCTGAAGCCCTTGATATATCCAAGGCCTTTGACAAAGTCTTGCATAAAGGGCTGCTAATGAAAATTAAACCGTACGGTATAACTGGACGTATACTAAATATAATTAGATCCTTCTTAGACAATAGAAACATACAGGTTGTCATTGAAGGACGTACATCCAAGCAGCATAACATTAATGTGGGAGTGCCTTAGGGGTCGATCCTTGGACCATTATTATTCCTGATATTTATAAACGACCTCCCTGATAATATTGTGTCCGAGATGGGTATATTTACTGATGATACAACACTCTATAATACGCATGAGGGAAGAACAGATGTACATAAATCTAAGACAATAGCAGAATTATTAGAAAATGACCTCTAGACTATATTGAAATAGGACCGGAAATGGATGGTAACATTTAATGCTAGTAAAACTAAGCTGCTCTCCTTTAACAATTACAAGACGCCTCTCCAGCCCACTATATCCATGATAAATAGCACCCTACCTGAGAATTCTACCTTCAAACTCCTTGGCCTAACATTTGCAGGCAATATGAACTGGAACAAATACATAGAGAATATTGCAAAGCCTGCTGCAAAGAAAATTGGTTCCCTCTATCGAGCTAGAAGACTACTCACACCTAAGAGTATCCTGTACCTTTACAAGACCACCATTCGCCCATGCATGGAGTATTGTTTCCACATCTGGGCTGGTGCAGCTACCACTAGTCCCTCCCTCTTGGCTAAGGTCCAAAAACGAGTTATCAATCTAATCAGTCCCACTTTATCAACTAAGCTCCAGCCCCTGTCCCATCGCTGCAATGTTGCATCCCTGTGTCTGTTTTACAAATATTTTAATGGACTGTGTTCTGATGAAATCGTTTCACTTGTACCCCCTCGACGTACATATCCCCGACAAACCCGTTTAGCAATAAGATCTCACCCCTTCACTGTTGTTGTCCCTAAATGCCAGAAAGCTTTCTATTCTAATAGTTTCTTCCATCGAACAGCTAGACTTTGGAATTCCCTTTCTGCTGTCTGCTTCCTTAGCTGTACTGAGATGCAGAAGTTTAAATATAGCATAAAAAATATCTTGTTAACCTTTCCTAGACATGACCCCAAATAGTAGCCCCTTACGTTCAAGTGGCGATATGCTTTGTAAGGGGTGAACATGAGTAATATATATATATATATATATATATATATATATATATATATATATATATATATATACGTTTTATTTTTTATTACCGTATCTTTCTGTTAAGTTACATTTATTGCTTCAGCTACCCGGCCGTTTTTTTGGCCGGCTGTAGCTTCCTCAGACTTTTACAGAAATGTTCGTTATGATGGGATGAAAGAGTGAATGATGTCAGGGGAGGTGTGCGAGAAGAGCGGAAAAAAGAGGAAGGGAAGAAGGGGGAAAGGTGGGAGGGGGTGCTTGGTATGTTTTAGTTTTGGAGTTTAAGGACTTTGTGGGGGAGGGTCTGGGAAGTTCATTTCTGGTGTGGCTGAGGGCATAGGGATACATGGAGGGGGAAGGGGGATATGTAGGGGTAGGAGGAGGGGCCTTACTTTAAAATTTGAGTCTTAATGTCAAAGTTTTTGGCGTCTCGTTGGTGAGATGATTTCTTGATAAGTATGTCTTGACCTGTTGGGTGGTAGCTTAGGTTCGGAGGCGGGGGGGGGGCTATGATTTGGTTTATTTATTTGGTTTTTATTTGTTGTTAATTGTTTGGAGAGGGTTAGCTAGCGGCCGCGCGCGCGAGCACACACATGTGCATGTACACACATATATACTTAAAGAAACGTTCACATGTACACATACATCTCCGCCCTGGCATGCAAATATATGCATGTGTGCGTGCATATATATATATATATATATATATATATATATATATATATATATATATATATATTTAATGATTATTTTACTTATGAAACAGTAATCTACGTACATGCATGTTTCGAGTTCCTAACTCTGGTCCGCATAGCTTGACTGTTTCAAGGAATCTAACCTCTGACCATATGTATTACAGTCTGGTGCGTTATCTGTTATGCCACAAAGTCCTAGACCATTTTACTTGTTAGTTTTATTGTTTTTAAATTTATGTAGATTTTTTTGTTGATATTTTTAAACGATAGTACAGTTAATTAGCGTATATATAAAAATGTTACAGAAGGTCAGAAAAACATTGGTCCCGTTGGTTTCAAATCCGATGTAAGGAGGGGCAGTTGATAGTCGAAAGATATTGAATTCTCTGCTTACATCTCTAGTAGCAGGGCTACCTGGCATTGCTCGGGACCATATAAAACAATGAGAAAAATGAAGTTGATTTTGAACATACCTGTTATTCTTAGGATAGAAGAATTTTTGATGTCTATGTATCATTTGCTATCTTGACCAAAAAAATATTTTATTTATGTTTGTATTACACTCTTATATTGAATTTTCCTTATAATTGAGCACTATGCTGAGTCTTTCCACAAATGCCACACAGTATATATATATATATATATATATATATATATATATATATATATATATATATATATTTAAAAGTGAAATTGTCTGTCTGTGTGTGAGTGTGTGTACATTTCCCTACCAACCAAACTACTCTGTCAATTTTCAGTCTACAGAGTCGACATTTGGCATAAGGAGTATTGAAATTTGGGAAAATCTTTTTAATCGGTTTTCAGCCAGAAATTTGGCTGAGAAGGGGTCAAAGTTCAACGATTATATTAATCCAAGAACAAATACCTTGTTATCTGATGATTTTGTCTTTGACCACGTTAGACAGCTTTGATCTGCGGCTGTCTACTCAACTGATTACTGATTTGACCCCAGAGTGGGTTGTAGTTGTTAAAGGAAACCGACTGCTTTATTTTCTAGACTGTCATGGCAAATACATAATCGCAAAAGAAGAAATAAGAATGTATTTTCACACACCCGTGTCATCAGCATCTTCTTTTTCGATGTTGGATGAAGGTTTTTCTTCTTCCAATGTCTTCGGTTCAGCATCCATCTCATTTCCTGGTGATAAAATATGAAACAAACAAAACAAACACACTTAAAACCTTATATTCTTTATAAAAATGATTTTTAAATAAAACTGCTCCTACTTACCTTTAATTATTAACCGCCTCCTCCATACATCACAGGAAAATGTGACACAAGGTCGGAAAGTGGAATTTGTTGGGTCAGTGTACAAGAGTTAGCATGCTCCAGTTCTGCAAAAAATGCCTGGGCAGCCCTATCTAATCCCATGGTTGGGATGTCTCAAGCGCTTAGCGATAAACTCAGTCTTCCACCAGGGAGAGAGATGAGGCCTGAAGAGGAGATGCCTCTCGGAACCAACTCTCAGCCCGACAGAAGAAAGATCACCATCAGCCATAATAGCCGACATCTCTCAGCTTGATTGTTGTGAAGGAATCCGCAACATGGTAAGAATGGTTTCGTTGTTGGATTCAATTAATGAAGCAGTTATCTTATTTACACACACACACACGCACACACACACACACACACACACACACACACACACACACACACACACACACACACACACACACACAAGGAGCAATGGATAAAGGTGTTGAGTCTCTACAATTCCAGGTAAGCATTGTCTGAAGATAGCGATTTCAATCCTACCCAATGCAGGCCAGAGGCTTACTTGGCCAAAACATGTCGAGACGACAACTATGGAAGGCAGTATTTACTGAGGATACAGTTACAAGACTCAGCATTCCTACCCCATTGCTGTTAGTCACCTGAAGAAGGCTAGAGGATTAGTTAGCCGAAACGTGGTGAAACAACAACAAAAACAACTATGAAGATGAGGATAACAGTCCGCAAAAACACAGAAGGAAAACAGTCAGCAGAAAGAAAGTTCTACAAGCCTGCAATTATTGGAGAAAAGCTACTGGAGCACCTAAAACTAAGTGAAAATTCAACGAGCAGAGTTTTTTTCCTTGGGGTAGAATTATTTTTACACGGATTTCGTCTCCAAATTACTTGAGGCATTTCAAAAGAGAAAAGAAAAAAAGTTTTAAAAAAAAATCTGATTGCCTGTTTGACATAGTTTCAGTGTTATTTTTTAAACAAACAGAATGAAAAAGTCTTTGTCATTGTTTTGGGTGGACAAATCTCGATGAAAGAAAGAAAGAGAAGGGAAGAGGGAATCAGAAGAACAGAAGGAAAAACAAAAAAAGTTTATTTTTATGTATTTAATTACACCAGAATTTCATGTCAACGTGGGTCAGTCGGTTAGCTTGCTGTACTTAAAGATAGAGACTGAGTTCGAACCTCACCTTGGGCGTAATTATTTTTACTCTCATTTTATTCCACAATGAGCTTAAATCGCTGAATTTAATTTTATTTATTTATTATTTTTTGTAATTTATGTAATTTATAGAGATTAAGATGGCAGACAAAACTTGTTGCCCTGCTAGAGTTTTATATAACAGACGGATAACCTTGCTGATTTTTAGTACTCACCATTAACTGAATTTGAATCTTCTTGTCTTGGACTCAAATCTAGACTTGTATCTTCTTTTTCGGATCCAGTGACTTCCAGGTCTTCTATGATTTTCTTCATCCTTTCTTCCACGTCGGTTCTTCCCTGTTCCTTCGCGATATCCATCACTTGTTGGTAATAAGGCAAGGCAGCATTTCCTTGATTTTGATTCACTAAACATTAAACAATAAAAAATCAAATTAAAATGCAGTAATGCGATTGGGTGGACATTTAAGAAATTACTATCAACTCACTAGGAGTTCTCACATCATCGTGATTTCATTATCATCCGTGATTGATCACTGACAATAACTGGTAGTGTTCTCTGGAGTTTGCATGACAACAAGTCTCTCCAGATTTCTAGAACTCTTCATCTTTATCGATAACCATTGCAAATGATTTTGCTTTATAGCAACAGCCGCATACCACTAATTTCTGTTTGACAGGAACCATGGGTCTTCTTTGAGGTTTGAATGCCAATAAGCTTCCCCAAGTTCGCAGTACTCTCTGCACACTTCAAGTGAAGGTTTGATTAATGCTATCCCTCCTCAGTCTTTCTATCCTTCTTGACAATTCATGACTCTTTTGTGCAGTATCAACCAAAGCAGCTGCCAATACATAATCATTATTATTATTATTATTATTATTATTATTTACTCACTAGGAGTTTTCACACAGGGTATCATCAATGATTGCTCACTGATAATAATGGGTGGTTTTCCTTGGAGTCTGGGTGACAATAAGCTTTCCTAGATTTCCAGTACCCTCCATCTCTTTCAATAACCATTGCAAATTTCAGAATAAGAAAGTGGATTCTGGGTTTATTTTCGGCAGCCTCGCAACTCTCACTAACCTCATTTTGTCTTTTAGCTCTCATATTCCATGAACAATGTTTCTGACAAAGAAGTAAGAAATGATGTTTATTGAGTCAGAATCTTACCGTCTCACACTTATCTTTGATTGATTTTTAACTTTGAAGCAGTAGTTTTTTTAGCTCCTTACATCAATTGGTTTCATGCCTTGTCTGGAGCAATTTCCATAAAAAAACGATGTTGTGTTAACACAGAAATGTGCTCTGATGAACTCATTGCACTTGTGCCCCCTCAACGTACATATCCTCGAGAAGCCCGCTTAGCAACAAAATCTCACCCCTTCACTGTTGAGGTCTCTAAATGTCAGAAAGCTTTCTACTCTAATAGTTTCTTTCCTCAAATAGCTAAACTTTGGAATTCCCTTCCTGCTACCAGCTTGCCTTACTGTACTGATATGCAGATGTTTAAATGTAATGTAAACCAACATCTTGTTAGTTTTTCTTAGGCATGATCCCAAATAGTAGTCCCTTACGTCCAAGTGACGATATCTTTCGTTTGGTCAGTAAGAAAAAAAAAGTTGTTTATCATCGATTTCTTGCTGGCAATGGTCATTGGTTTTGTCTGGGATTTAGATAGCAAAAATTTTCCTTGGGGCCCCAGTACTCTCGATACTTTTCTAGTCGAGGTCTGGTTAGTGTTCTGTTTATTTTTTCCTTGTGTTTTTCGATCCTCTTTGATCCTTCACGACTAGATTGTGCAATATCAGCCAACGCTAATAATATCATTTGGAAGGGGCGGTGAGGCAGTTTATAAGGTTTCTTGTAACTTGCAGAACCCAAAGGAACTGACCTCGAGTGGTATTTAGGCCTTGATAAGTGATGATTTCCTTTAAAAAAAAACTGAACTGAAGGAACTGGTGTTTTGTTCTATTTCTGTTGCAGTTTCCATGTGGCTGGTTAGTGTTTGAAGTTTATATGGATTTGTTTCTGCATTTGAGGATTTTCCTTAAGATTTCAGCTGACTTTATCATTGCTGTCCGTTCTATAGTCTCACTTTTTCTCTTGATTCCAATTTCTCTTAGTCTTTTTATTCCAGGATTTTGGTTCACTGTGCTCCTATGATTATTTGCATTCTATTGAGTTCCTTCATAATTCCATATTTCAAGTTCCATGTTTTCCATTTCCTTGATCATTGCACTATGCTCTGCTGGGACGGCAAAACCTACAATTTGTCAGTTTTTTTCCTTCTTATTAACTATGGTGACATCTTCCTTAGATAAGCTTATCTGTTTGTATCTCCATGTCCCATAAAATTTTGTGGTTTTAATTGTCCAGAACTACCTCTATATATCTACATCTGTACAATTTGTCTGCATGTTCGAAATGCACTCTTTTGCATAGTTCCCAATGCACTGCTTTCCCCATGCAGGTGTGCCTATTCTTGGATTCTTTTGGAGTTAGTTTTTGCAGTAACTTATGTGATTTATTGTTTTGTCTCTTTGTTCACAGATTGCATTTACTGTTTTCCCCGGGTTTAATGTAGTTAGTTATAATTGCATTGTTTTGTGCAGCTGTCAGTAGCGATTTCATCTCTCTGTTCAAGTGTCCTTTTCTTAGCTTTATCCAAGTATTTTTGTGGGTCACTTCTCTTGTTATTTCTTATGAATCGTTCATGTAGCTGTTTCTCTTCCCACTTTTTCCTTTCTGGACCTTTGTGCTTCTAGTTTCCTTACTTCCTGTATTGTTCATTTTGATTGTGTCTCTTACTGCGGTGATCATTCTTTCTATGTTCTGAGTTATGTATTCTTCCAATTCGTTTTTGCGTCTTCCAGACAATCTGTTCCTGGATATAACCTTAAACTATATCCAGTGGTGAGGCCCCAGCTTGCGGGCTTTGGGGAGTGTGGGGCCACCCTTTAATTGCCATTGCTCCCAGGTCCATTCTGACCCAGAGTGATAGTATCTGTTAGGGTCCCAACTATGGGTTAAATAGAAACCGACTTGAAAACAACAAATATATTCTATTAAAACATCTTTCTTCAGAATCTTTGGATTCGGCATTAAATAACCTGAAAAGGGTTGATATGTTGTAAAACAAAAACAACCAATCCAGACAATCTTCTATACTTACCTACCCTTTTCCCCTTCATTCCTTTTGAAGTAGAGTTTGTCAGCAAAAATTATGAAAACCATTTCCTCTCAAAGATTAAAAAAAAAAAAAAAAAAAACATAGCTGTCTGTTTACGGTTTCAAATTGGCAATTTTATTTTATGATTAAAAAAGGTCATGTTGAGAGAAGACTGTAAGGTTTTTTTTTATTATAGTTTCTTTTTAAAAATTAAAAAAAATGTCCAGGTGAATTGACATCTGTTCCTTTATAATTTATATAAGAATTTATTCAGAAAAAAACAAAATGTGTTGTGAGTTGAATTTTCATTGAAAAAAGTCTAAATTTTTTAAATCAATTCTTTTTAGGTTTAAAAGATTAAAAAAATATTTTGCTAAAAAATTATTTAAAGTTTGTTGTTATTTGTGTTATTTTATTTTTTATTAATTTTATTCATAATGTGTTCTAAAACTTTTCAACCACCATGGAATTTCCAAGGGTTCTGTTATACATATAAAGAAATACCCTCCCTCTATTTTGCAAGCCTAACTCAAAAGTTCATAATATAATTAATCCAAACTCCTCGGTGTTTAATCACTGTGCTTACTAACACATTGTAATGACTCTTAAAGCGTTTTCTCACAGTCACAATGTTATTTTCTTTCTTGAATGACGTCGATCGAATACTGCGACCTTTAGTGTTTTAATTTTTAAAAAGAAACTATAATAAAAAAAACTTACAGTCTCCTCTCAACATGACTTTTTTTTAATCATAAAATAAAATAGCCAATTTGAAACCGTAAACAGGCAGCCATGTTTTTTTGTTTTTTAATCTTTGAGAGGAAATGGTTTTCATGATTTTTGCTGTACACTTTCCGTCTTCCTGAATTTGTCCTGGAGACACATTATTAGGAAAATGTTTGGAACATTTCTCCTTGGAAAGTCCTTCTCGGATCAATCAACTGATTTCGTCGCAAAGTAGATGTTAAAGTTTTTTCAGAACTCCTCACCAATTTTGCAATTCATACCAACCCCTCTTACCTCAATTTACATCACCAGCTCTCGACGACTATGCTCTCTATCTCAACTGACTCTCTTCTCCAATGTGTCCTTCTTATAGCCGCTATTCCCATCATATGCAAATTAAAGCAACATGCATGTAGAGAATCTATCTACAAACTCACGTTTGTCTTTTCTTCTTTTCCCTTCCCTGATCTCGTCACACGACGGTCAAAACAGATGCACTACCGCTCGTGCATAGAGCATTTTTATTTGCCTTTACATTCTAGACTACAATCTTGGTCTTCTCCTTTGCATTTCACCTGAACACCTGACTTGATTTGCATAGAATTGATGGCGATAATAGAATGGATACATCTTTTGGGATCACCTTGTATATTATATGAAATAAATCGGTGAACCATAAAAAAGCTGGTGTTGTTTCCTTAACAAAACATTGTTCAAAATATAGTAATAATATACAGGGTGGTTTTTAGAGGTGGTAAACTTTAGATTGATAACTCTATTTTCTATAATTTCAGATTTGGCAACTGTCGGTTGTTTTGAGTTCAGCTTGGTTTGGCAATTCATCATGAAGAGACTGACACCCGAGCAGCGTTTGCAAATTACTGAGAGAAACATTTGATGAACAAATAATTTCATGAGATGGACCTGCGTCTGTGTGTGTGTGTGTGTGTGTGTGTGTGTGTGTGTGTGTGTGTGTGTGCGTGTGTGTGTGTAGTAAGAGTACGATGTTGAGCCACAAGGCCACAATAATTGAGCACTTACCAAGTGACTGGGCACATAGAAGGGAAGCATTCATCCTCCAGTCTTCTTCTTTGATTTCCTCAGCTGCCGACAATGACATCCGGCCATAATCATAACTCTGTTCGTATTCCTCCAGTTCAAGATGACATCGTCCAATCTCATGGTACAACCACGTCTTTTCGATGGCCATCAGCTTGGAATTTAGTTTCCCTTCCCATCTGAAGCCAAGCAGAATTTACTCATAAAATGCAAGAATAATGATACAGATTGAAACGATAAAATTGTCACCCTAGAAAAGATGACGGGATTCCATTTTCATATGATGAAAACCGATTTTCTGTTTTTGTTGCAGACTATCTACTAGTTGGGCCAGTTGTGTACAAAGCCCAAGAACGATAGGACCCTTCTATCATGTCTTCTATCATGTCAAGCATTATCTCCTCTTTAAAAATAAAAAAAAAACACAAAAATATATTAAAAAAATCGACACAGAATATATTTTGTCCTTATTTGGTGTTGATTACATAGAAAATTAGATCACGTGGTTAGAGGATTGGAACACAGTTGTGAGGCAGTTACGTGCCAGCTATGAAGGAACCGAAATGAATCTGAAAACTGCCTTTTCGCCAACAAATTTTAAAGTTAGATAAGAAATAATTAATTGTAGTTTATATATTGCTATCAGGAAGACCTGACGTTGCCTGGGTCATAAAGAAAGAAAAACTAAATAGAAAATGTTAAATAGTGTGAAGTTTTTCATGTCTACTCTCACCAAAGAAATTCGGGGTTTTTTTAAGAGAGGAATGAAACAAATTAAACTCAGGAGGCCTCCAAAGCGCTACTGACAACACCAAATAAAATTAATGCTGCCCCCGGAGCACTACATAAACTAAATTTCTCCCACCAACTTTCTTTATAGAGAAATGACAATAGTTAAGAAAATGATAAATCAAATCCGAAGTTAGCATCTTTTAATTTCAAAAAATTGCCGACTCATTTCCTAGGTTCATGATAACATTAAAATTTGTGTGTAATTCTTGATAACATTAAATGATCATTTGGACCCCAAAGAATGAATTATATATTTTCTAAATTTTAAATATTATTTTTCTGAGGTTATGTCGATTAAAAAAAATACTAACTTATTGAAGGTTTGTTGTGTATTTTTCAAGTTTTGTTAAATATTTGGCAGGAAACCCTGGGTTGCATACATGCAGATTAATTCCATTTGAGGAATGCAAAGCTTTCCACTATTCGAATGCACAATTTGACCAGAAATATTGGCCAAAGTGTTTGAACAATAGACAATGGGAAATAGTAAACATTCCAGAGTGAAAGAATGTATATATAAATTGACACAACAGAAAGCAAAAGATCAGTCACAGAGCGAGGACAAGTTGACACATTTTCTTCACTGCCAAAACATTCACACCACCCCCATATACCTTCACTGACGTCAACCCCATCATAACTAAATTGAAAACTATTGTATTAACAAAATATTTTTATAAATCAGCTGTGTTGGGTTTTATTCACTGTCAGTGTGTATATATCGTAGACCAGTGGCAAAAGTCGATTTACTAATTATATAGACTGAAAAGCACATTTGAACAACTGGCCGCAGTGAATATATAACAGTTTTAGCCGAACATACAAACACGCAAACACGCAAACACACAGACAACTGCCTTTATATAATAGATAGGGAAGAAAATAATCTCAGACATTTTTGCGAGGAATAATTTTCCTATCTCTTCCGTTTTTCTTGAAAGAACTTTCTCTCCAAATAGAACCTTTCATTCCATAACAGTCTCCTTGTGTTTCCATGCATGAAATTTTATTTGTCTCGAGTAATAGACGACCAAAGGCACTGGACGATCAACAATACAAGTCAACAGCCACACACATGGGAAACGATGACCATCGGAATGAAAACACACGTATGTACACTAACTTCATTTAATTGAACTGTGTTCTTGATCACTCACCGACAATAACACACGAGTGCAGGGTTTATTGAACGCACAAGTACACGCGTGTATGTGAAAGACTCCTAAGTGTACCCACGTGCGCTCCATTGTGTTCCCTTCATGTAACATGTTTAACGTATCTTCGTTTTTAGGATTGTTTCTGAAACGTTACATACCGGCAAATCCCCACAAGTGCAACGCGTACGCATTTGTGTTGAAGAGATTATATGCGAACGGTTTGTTTAACGTAATGTTATGAAATAAACAAACACTGTGACACACAAACTAAGAAATACACTGAAAAAAAAATAATCGCTTTGGCGGAAGTAATGATTAAATACTGACATACTTTCACTGAATTTGTTGTAATATTTTTAAAATCGAATGTGTGACAGAAAATTGCGTGTTAAGTTGGCTGTATCTAATATGCATAAAGTAAAAACAATCCACAGTAGATACAGTGTGTAGATAAATAAGTTGGGGTTGAGTCAGTTTTGTGTAAAAACAAAAGAATCCACCAATGTCGGGATAAATGGAAAAAAATCAATTGATTCAATTGATAATCATTAATTGTAATTCATTCAGAATCGTTTAACGTTTGTTTCAAGTTTCGGGTTTGTATTACTGTACACATAGATTCGAAAAAATTGTCAAAAAACAAATATTTAACAAATAAATGTTATCAAAGGCAAGATAAGTTACTTTTCTACCAAACTGGATATATTTTTCGTGTTTTTATTCAATGTAACATGTTTATTCAGCTCGAAAACCATGCAGTATTTACCGATGTATTGGAACATTCAAGATGGCGTCTTATTCTCTCTTTAACACGGTAAGTGTGGGAAAAGATGTTATAAATAAAAAACCGGATAAAATGCTGTTAAAAACTTACTCAATATATGTACCGTGACATAGGTTGACATATATTCGGCGGGTTTTTAATAGTATTTTGTATAGTTTTTTATTTATAACACCTTTTTCCATACTTACGGTGTTAAAGAGGGTGTGAGACGCCATCTTGAATTTTCTCGAGACCCCTTTCTTTCTCCTTTAACTGGCTTTTTCCGTCTTGATGACTACTAGCAGTAAACATTTGTAAATGGAACTGAACTATTCTCTTCTTCAACCAGCCGGCATGATATTAATTCTATCTTTACACAAGAACACTTCAACCTACTAACCCGTTACACACTACTAACTAAGGTAACAAATAAAGTTGTCTATTAATATAGAATGAAACTCCATTTCTTTGTCTCATTTCTATAAAATGTTACAGCTCGAGGCCCCTGATTTTAATACTTAGAAATTCGGTTCCTCTTTGACAGAAGTTTTATTTATACTTACATGTTAATAGCCTTTTTGTATTTGCCCATTCGTGCATAGGTACGTCCCAGATTATCAATGGCGCGTCCAGTATCTTGTTTGCTGGTCGGCAAAAAGAAATTAAAAAAAAAAAAAATTGAGGTTTTGAAGTTTTTTTGTTTTATTACTAGTATGTCTGTGCTATCAATGCACACAACAGATTTTATAATTAAAGTCATTTGAAAAAAAAGGTCTCTGCCTTGATTACAAATAATACTAATACTTCAAGCTAACTGCTGCTGATACATCTTCATAAAATTACAAATAGCATAGTAATAAAACAAAAATTAGTTTGCTACATTTTTTGATGTGGTTGATGCGAGGCATGCTGCCATCATGGCGGATACTGGTAAAATGAATGTTGCTAACAGCATGACACAAACGAACAACGACATGACATTTACATTCAATGAATAAATAAATATTCAAGGTACATTTTGCAATAAAAAAAAAACTCATTTCTTGACATAGAAAAAAATTTGCACTTGTTTTTCTACGATATCATTGTTGTCGTTTCTTTTTATGAAATATTCGCATGCTTCTGAAATAGGAAAAACATATTATTAATTTCATCCATTAAGGCAAATATGCCTTTGGGTTCATTAAAAACGCGCCTGTCGACTAAGAATAGATGTTTTCTGCCAAGTAAATTTTATGTTTGCAGATTTTTTAGATGAGGGTTAATCATTTACATTGTTTGGATTCTTTGGACTACTGTTCTCATTTTGCGGGTTATTTTTATAACATATCAAAATTCCATGCAAATTCCCAAGTTCCACAGAAAGATTCCCGAGTTCGACAAGATACACCTGAAGAAGATCGAAGTTTACATCGACTGTAATGGTGTGAAAATAACACTGAAGATAAGAACAGTATTGAGATTGTCGGACTGACTTCCTCATCTTAGTTGTTGTAGTCACAACGTTTCGGCCGTTTTGCCCTCCGGCCTTCATCAGGTGTTTTGTATCGAACTGGGGAAAACGGCCGAAACGTTGTGACTATAACAACCAAGATGAGGAAGTCAGTCCGACAATCTCAATAAATGAAAACACCTCATCTCAAAAATACAGACAATTACTATAAGAACAGTAGTTCGAAGATTCCAAACAATATGATGGTTAAATTTGTACTTATTGTTTTTCATTGAATAGTAATCCCTATTAATTTCTAATTGTGCATTGAATGGATACCATAATACTTGGTTCACTGAATCTTATCATAACAAAGTTCCATACAAAATTTCAATCAGATCAGTCCAATAGTTTCAGAGAAAACTTCTAGAGTAAATGTGGTATTGTTTGTGATTAATCTTATTAATCTATAATAGTGTATCAAAGGCAATGACAGACAGACAGACAAACAGACAGACAGACAGACAGACAGACAGACAGACAGGCAGACTAAAAAAATGTAATATGGAAGCTCTGATTAATTTACTGCAATTTTACCCCTCAACGTGAATAATCTTCACACACCCGAATAGCGGGAAAACTCCACCCTTTCACTGAAGAGGTTCCCAGACAACTTTCTACTTTTGTAGCTTACATTTTGAATTCCCTCCCCACTTCCTGCTTCCTCGACTGTACAAAATGCAGAAATTTAAATGTAATGTGAACAAACATCCTGCTGTTCAACTCCCCATTTAGTTTGGCTGCTACAAATCCGGACTCTAGTTACAGTAGCCTAGTTTCCTTGAATGTAAAAAATGCAGAAATTTAAATGTAATGTAAAAAAACATCCTGCTGTTTAACTCTCTACTTAATATGTATTCTATATAGCTAGCGTGAATAAAAGTAAAAACGTGTAAGAATGAAAAAAAAGGAAAAAATTGTAATTTGTTTTTATTTTTTTAAATTAATTTTATTTAATTTAGTAAATTTACTAATTTGTTGAGCTTCCATATATATTGTTGAGCCTCCATATATATTGTTGTGTTTCTTTAAAACTACCCCATCACGAAAAAATACATCTTATCTTCTGAATAGTTCAATCGTAAAACGACGCTACTACTGGTTGATAATTCTAAATCTAAGATTATCTCCCTTAAATACTTGACCCTTTACTAAGCACTCTCATCTCTATGTCTCAGGCGTCGTTTCTCAAATAAGACACGCTCTTGCTCGTCATCATATTTCTGATTTGTTCACTCAGTGACCGTGAATAGGTTTGCTAGTATAATCTTGGCTAGTACATGATTAGGCTGAGATAAGCTAAGAGCACATGCAGCACCTGGTATTTTCAAATGGTTACCTGTTTTAGTACTGACCAGGCTCAACGATACTTAACTTCTGTGATCTGATGTGAATCGGTGCGTCAATGTGATTATATCGTATGCATACGCATACACAACATCATTCATGTGTTGCATATTGAGCTAGGCAACGCCAGAATTATCACTGGTTGTTCACACACGCAGTGAGTTCTTGACAAGAGTTTCGTAAAGCCTTCCAAATAAAATATATTACGACCCCTCCATACCATCAAAGTTCAAATGGCCAAGCAGAACACTTTATGGACACCCTGAAAAGAGCCCTAAAAAGTTAGCAGTACATCTACAACAGTTTTTACAAGTGCATAAGGTAATACCAAATGCTAACATACCATCTTCATTGTCTCCAGCTGAATTGATGTTTGCACGGAAAATAAGATTGAAGAACAAAGCAAACATTCTCGAACATCTTTAATACGAAACAAATGGTGCATTTCACGTGAAAAGGTATTTTTCACAATATTTAAGAAAATGCATCCTTCTCGAAACATGGTTCTATAAAGAAATGTGATCTACATAATCCGAGACCCTCAGATCTTAACCAAATCAGGAAGCAGCTGTGAGATGACACTAACAGTACACCATATATATATATATATATATATATATATATATATATATATATATATATATATGTATATATATATATATATATATATATATATGAGCAAACAGTTAATAAAACATGTTAAAAAACACCTTGAAATGAGTTAAAAAACATATTTAATCTGAAAAGGAAACACTAGATAAGTGGATAGTCCTTAATCTGCGGAGTTTCGAAGAAATACTTTCCTCCTCATCAGAGGGTAGGAAATAGCAAAATGCGGAATCGGATTTTGCTTGCAAAAGTATTTGATGAAACAACAAGTAAGTCAAAGGTCTTACTTGAAAACAAAAAAGTGAAGCAGAGGGAATATGGTGAAGAAAAAGATGATTACACATGAATGGATAGTCTGGTTGAAGATAAATAATCCAAATTATTATAAGCTCTATCTCCTATTTAGTTTTATCAAGCTTTTACATCTGGCTGAGATAACTTTATAAATATTAATTCTTTAATATTTATAATACACTTTAATTTTACCATCTTGGATCATTTTGGTAAATTTAATTGTAATTTTTATTTTATATATATATATATATATATATATATAATTAATATGAAATATACAAAAGTTTATATTTTTTATTTATTGTTTATTGGGTGATGTGTAGGAATACAAAGTGTTTTATGAAAAATAACTTTTTTCAAGAACAAAATTTCCACCATACCTTCAGTCTTCCTCAGTGTACAAGACAGGAAGTGGTAGGAGGAGAACGTATAGCTAGTGAAAATGTGCCTTGTAAGCTATATATATATATATATATATATATATATATATATATATATATATATATATATATATATATATATATATATATATATATAAAATTCTAAGGGGATTGGAACAACAGTCTAAAGAGCAGAGTATATTTTAATGTATTAGTAAATTCATTAATACAATTAAAATAAAATAAAAGAAAACAGTGCTCGTTGTAATGTAGATATATAATAAGCTCGATAGGCATATATGTCCTAGAGCTATTTTAATATTGAGTAAGATGATTGATAATTTATAATTAAAAATTAAAATTAAAAATCGGTTTCACAAGGAAACCGATTTTTAATTTATGATTTTAATTACAAATTATCAATCACCTTACTCTCTCTCTCTCTCCCTCTCTCTCTCTCTCTCTCTCTCTCTCTCTCTCTCTCTATATATATATATATATATATATATATATATATATATATATATATATATTCCTGGCAGGAATATCCCGCAAATAATTGAACTTAATTTATGCTTTTATTATTATTATGAATTTAAATAATGTGAGTTATTTCGAACAGGTTGTACTTGAATTTTTCCTGTTTGCGTTATGAAACTATTTCACTTTTAACATTTATTATAACTTTAGGAAAAGTACATATTTTAACAGCTTCCCCCCCCTTTTTTTCGTTCGACCTGGCAAGAATATCCTGCAAATAATTGAACTCAATTAAACGTTGGATTGCCTAGGCCGCATGATATTCTTCATCTATGCTTTTTAAATAATTTTTAATAACATTTTCAATGTATGTGCTGATAAGCAAAATATATGTTTATTCATAGCTGATCATTTTGATAACTACATTTTCATTTCCTCTGATACTATGAGCCATTATTAAAATCCATGGGTCAAGGAAATAAATTTTATTCTTTTCCATATATTCCTTGTTTCAAACAATAAATTCTTGACTTGAATATATTCATATATATTTTTAATCTATAAAACTTCAATATAATTCCTACATTTATATATACATATATGTACGCACATATACACATACATGCAAAACATACACGCAATTAAATTAAAAATCAAAGAGTAAATGAATAAATACAAAGAAATGCGAATTAAAATTTATATATATATATATATATATATATATATATATATATATATATATATATATATATAAGTGAATAAATGACAAAAAACTACATTCCAAAATTCATGATGTTGACCATCTTATAATTTATTCCTTTAATTCAGTTGACATTTACAATTCTTGACAGTATCAATCACTTAATTATTATATTAATCATATTAATTAATATTAATGAATATATTATACTCTTAACTCATCAGAAGAAATAGCAACAATCAATCTATCAAAAGGAAATAAAGTGTGATTTGACATGATTAAAATTTGAAAATTGGAAGAGAAGTTGCAAATACCTTTAATATGTTTCCATTACTCCATTTTGAATTTTAAAAAAAATGTTACTAAACTGTGAATTCGTACTAGCATTCTCTATTAATTTATGAATATCCTACCAGAATGTTATATTCAATAATTAGTAAATTAATTAATTCTAATTTATGTATATACTTATGAAAATAACATCAATAATTATAAATTATTATACATATTAAACATATTTGTATTATTTTTAATCAATATTATTATTATTATTATTATTATTATTATTATTATTATTATTATTATTATTATAATTATCATTATTTATTTTGAAAGTAATATTTTTAAATTTCACATATTTTTACTAGTTCAACATTCGTATTAATAAACATTTTACGAACTTGTTACTTATTTAAGTTCGTAAAATGTTTATTAACAAGGACTCAAGTTTGCCCAGCTGGGCAAACTTGAGTCCTTGTACTGGAAAAATATTCAGTAAATAAAACGTTGTTTAGTAAATCGGTATTTTTTTTTTTTGCATTTTTTGCATTACATACACCAAACATGGACATAAATATCACTAAAACATCCGCTGGGTCATAAGCTTCATTTCGGTACATTACTTGCCTGGGTGGGTTGCCTGCAGGCTGAGTTAAACCGCGTCACACACACACACACACACACACACACACACACACACACACACACATTAGGAAAATTTATAATAGGATACTAAATTGTCGAATGTTGACCTGGTAAAAGTATATAAAATATGAAATTTGAAAATATTACTTTCAAAATAAATAATAATAATATTCATAAAAATAATATAAATAAATAAATAAATAAATTAAAATTAAGGTAAATGTAAGTAACCAATTAATTTACAATTTGACAGAAATGAAATACTGTGGCTACCGACAAATACCAGTGGCCGTACAAATACTCACTGTTCTTCGGAAATGGTAAAATCCTTGTTATGATGCAACTCCGCCGAATCAAAGTCTTCTAATTCCATAAACGCATTTCCAAGACAACTGTGAAGATTGGCGATAAATAGAAACTTTTCAGGAACTTTGGCTTCTGAAGAATTTTCTGCTGTCTTTAAGGTCTTTTTAGCCTTTTCCAGAGCCTTTCGGAAATTTCCGCGTAAAAGTTCTGGAAAAATAAAAGGGACAAAAGAAAACCTTAAAAACAAAGCAAAGAATAATAATAATAGTAATAATAATAATAATAATAATAATAATAATAATAATAATAACTAGCGGGACATGTGGAAATTTCACAGCGGACTCTTTCATATGTAATATATTGATGTTGGCATTCTGTGGATGTTCAGCTTAAATGGAGACACCTTAGTATTATTGTAGCTCTTTTGTTAAAACTGCAAAAGTATTTATCTAAGCTAGCAGGGACGCCCGGAATAGCCAGTTGTAAAATACACTTAAATATAATATTTTAATTTATGCAGATTTCGTATATATTTATTATATAATCAATTTTATATAGATTCTTATCTATATATCTATAAAAGTGAACGTGTGTGTGTGTGTGTGTGCGCGTGTGTGTGTGTGTACATTTCCCTACGCGATAACTCTGTCAATTTTTAGTCTAAAGACTCAAAATTTGATATACAGGGTACTGAGATTTGGGAAAAACTATGTGATCGGTTTTCGGCCAGAAATTTGGCTGATAAAGGGTCAAAGTTCAACGATTTAACCTTTGAGAACTCTACCAAACTCCTCCGACAATTTTTGGTTTAAACACTGGAAATTTTAGATATAGGTTCCTTGCACATGGATCTAACTTAATAACTTGATTAGAGCCCAAAACAATAAATTTTAAGGGGTCATAATAGGGGTCAAAGTTAAAAGAATTGACCTCTTTTTTTTTTTTTTTTGCTGCTCAGCATACACCTCCAAACACCCGGGCAACGCCGGGGTGAAATACTAGTATATCTATAAAAGTAAAAGTGTCTGTCTGTGTGTGTCTGTGTACATTTCCCTACGCAATAACTCTGTCAATTTTTAGTTTGCAGACTCGAAATTTGATATACAGGGTACTGAGATTTGGGAAAATTGATGTGATCGGTTTTCGGGCAGAAATTTTGCGATTAAGGAGTCAAAGTTCAACGATTTGACCTTTGAGAACTCTACCAAACTCCTCCTACAAAACGCTTGAAATTTTAGATATAGATTCCTTGGACATGGATCTAACTTAATAACTTGATTAGAGCCATGAACAATAAATATTAAGGTGTCATAATAGGGGCCCAAGTTAAAAAAATTGACCGTTTTTTTTGTTTTGCTCAGCATACACCTCAAAACACCCGGGCAACGCCGGGCACCCATGCTAGTATATTATAAAGTTGTTATTTCAAAAATTATAAAGATATGTATATGTCTTCAGTGCTTCAGCTTGAATCGAAACCAAAACTCTAACTTATGAAATAATATATACGTTTCTTATCGTTGAGCACTTTCTGTTGAATTAAAAAGTCGGTCAATTTAGCTCTTATGCGTAGATCATCGTATAACGATTTGATCACTGTCTGTCTGACGTAATGAACATTTAAATTAAAATGTTTAAAAAATTCAACGCTATTTCACATGATTAATGGTAGCCGAATGGATACGGCCTCCGCTAATCGAGCCAGAGATGTCTCGTGTCGCGGGGTTCGAATCGTTCGACTGGTAGTAATCGTGACACCCTGCACTGAAGAATCCCGAAAGGATGAAACACTAGTGTCTGTAGGTATTTAATTATTATAGTAAAAAAATAATTATGATAGCCCCTTTAAGAAATACGTTTCTTATCGTTGAGCACTTTCTGTTGAATTAAAAAGTCGGTCAATTTAGCTCTTATGCGTAGATCATCGTATAACGATTTGATCACTGTCTGTCTGACGTAATGAACATTTAAATTAAAATGTTTAATAAATTCAACGCTATTTCACATGATTAATGGTAGCCGAATGGATACGGCCTCCGCTAATCGAGCCAGAGATGTCTCGTGTCGCGGGGTTCGAATCGTTCGACTGGTAGTAATCGTGACACCCTGCACTGAAGAATCCCGAAAGGATGAAACACTAGTGTCTGTAGGTATTTAATTATTATAGTAAAAAAATAAATATATATATATATATATATATATATATATATATATATATATATATATACACACATACATAACTTGAGTTCCTTCAGCTATAATCGAAACCGGAACCAAAACTTATGAAGAATACTTGATAAAATTATTTATAAAAAAAGTAGATTACTGGATTACGAAAATTTTTAATAAAAAAAAAATAATCGACTTGACTACCATCAGCTATAATCGAAACCGAAACCCAAATTTTTGAAGAAATTATTTATTACAAAAACTGGAAGGTCATAACAATTAAATGACATTCACTCAGAGGAAAAAAAGATGTAAGCATGGCACAAAAATAACACACACACTATTGTATTAATATATAGATGATGATGCTGATGCTGATGCTGATGCTGATGATGATGATGATGATGATCTATCAGAACCTGTGGAAATTCCACAGTGGAATTTTTCATATATTTTTCATATATTGCTGCTCGTATTCTGTTAACGTTCAGTGTGAATAGAGACCCGATGATATTATTGTAGCCCTTTTGTTAAAACTGTAACATTATTTATCCAAGTAATCTGGCTAATGTAGTGTCAGAATATATTTCGTTATTACGGTTTATCTCCAATATCCTTATATGAGTCTGTGACAGATTTCTGTTGTATGGCCGCCCAGCATGAATGAAAACCTCACAATATCATTATATAATCTTTAGACACAACAGATACTACCTTTTGATCCTAGCCAGAAAACCTGTAAGGTATATTTTAGTTTCGCGTATGGCCCAAAAGCGACATCATTGTGTGGGTTTTCACGCAAAAAATATTTTTTTATTTCTAATTTAATAAAGTTTTTTTTTTGTCAGGAAAAACGTTTATTTTCGTTAGTAATTCTCAGAAATATTTTACAGGAAAGGACAGTAATTTTATGTCTCGATAATATTGTTAAGTTGGATTTTAAAGATGGCGGCTGCTGACCTCTGCGCGAGCCTTTTCTAGTCTCACACAAAAACACGCGTTCACATCTCAAGCTATATTACTTGTCATATGCATACGCGCACATGAACATACGCGCTCACGTTCACACACGCACATATATTTACGTTCGCGTACATACACTCACATTCATGTGTATACACACACACGCTAACGTACGCACATGCACACACACACATGGACAACGTCACTTCCCCTTTCAAAGGAAATCCACACATGCGCAAAAGACCACCGGAAACAAGTATAAAAGCAAGAGACAAGCTGTTTCCAGCCCTTTTCAGACCAGCTTCCTAGCTGGACGGTCTACAGACCGACAGCATGCCTTTTCGGCAGGTGAGCGCATGCGCGTGCCTCACACCACTTGCTACTATGTGGGACAAAAAGCCAACAGACAGTACGTACACTTTATACACTTTCTCTCTCCATGAACTGGATTGACATTCTCACATTTTCTCTCTCTATCTACTACTTGTGCCAGAGAACACCACCGCGTAGCTGACGGCTAACATGGCGCACAGTTTAGTGATGTCAATCCTCTATCCTTTTTCTTTGTCTACACGCTGGACTATCATTCCCCTTTTCCACCACATCACTCACTTCTCTTCCCCCACGCGAACAAACGATAGTGACCCAAACGTGAGATGAACACACATTTCCTTTTTCCTTCTATACTACCAATCCCGCAACAAACGATGGTTACACCCGCGCGGACATGAACACATGTTACATCTAAAACATTCATTCTTTCAACCGTAAATAAACGATACGTTTATCTATTCCAGCAATTGAGTCTTTGTTTCCTTCATTTCATTCGTTTCATTATTTTTCTTTTGTAACGGGATTAGGATTTATATATTCTAGTCCTCTACACAACCAGCCATTTTCTTTTACGTATGAAATCAATTTCGTCAAGGTTAATTGTGGTAAACTTTTCTTTTATTTGAAAGAGAGGTTATTCATGCCCAATATCTAAGTTAAAAACCTTTGTTAGCAATTATTGAGGTTCTGTCAAAAATCAGTGGAATAAATGGAATAAAATAAATAAATCATCAAGTAAACTTTCCCTGCAACCGCTTTCCTACGAAAGAGACGTTGTGAGCCTGTCTTTGCTCTATCGTTATTTTCATGGCATGTGCTTGTCAGAGATTTTTTTTTTTTACAAAGTAGTCACCACTTATCAAGGACCAGAAGCCACTCGGGGATAAGGATTATTGTGTGCACAGTACGTTAGTATTGGGAGATTTGATAAAGTGTCTTACTTAAGGGGGCGATTCATCAGGTCCCCTCGACATTGTCATACACTGCCTCATACAAGAAGTGATACCTTTTCTCCAAGTGATGTAACCTCAAGTAACAGCATTTAGCTGGATACTCTACCAGACTAGATTAATTCTTGTCCTGGAATTCATTAAGACCAATAGACCACAAGGAAGATATACCATAACAGAGTCTACTTGTCAATTAGGGAGAGGAAAATTAATGTTCTTAACAACTTTATTAATTTCGGGACAAGATCACAGTGTAGTATCTGTTCTGATGCTGCACTTCACCTTTTCTGTCGTCAGTCAGTGGAGAAGAAATCCTTCACGACTGAGACAATTTTTCATTTTTGTTCCTATACAGAAATACCCCTTTTTAGAGAAGCTGGATTATCCCCACTTTAAAGACCGCACTTGTGTCTAACTCTGCCCTCGTGGGGAGGCAAGTAAATAGGAACTTTATTAACTCAAAGTTTTGCAGGCGAAGAGAATATTAATGAAATATTCCAATATCTATGTATTTCATGGAAAGATCGAAGAAGGAGCCTTTTGGATTTCTGAGAATTTTGACTGAAGTAAAATAAAACAAGAAGGTCAAATAATAATAATCTAATATATAAACGGCTATATGTTTGTTTGTCTGTCTCCATATTTTCAAACTCTATCTCCTCCAAAACTAAAATTCGCAGAGTGGCGCTATGTGTCTCAAATGATTGGATTTTTTTTTTTTTTTTTTTTTTTTTATGAGCCGTGCTTTCAGAGGTCCTTAGCCGGTTAAAATAGTTTTTAAGGGATCAAAAATGGGTCAAAATTGAAAAAAAAATCGTTAAACATTTTCTACATTCATCTTAATTTATTTGTAATTTTTAATTTGTAGGTTATATGCGTGCCACGTTGGTACAGTGGTAATGCCACCAGCTTTAAGTACTACAATTTCAGTTTCGATTCTAGCTAATGGCACCTAAGTACTTTTTTTTTAAATTTTGAAATCACAACTTGTACGAGCCTTTTTCAAGTCTCACACAAAAACACACATTCACATTTCAAGCTATGTCATATACATACACGCACACAAACATACACACCCACGTCCACACATGTACACATATTCACGTTCGCGTACATACACCCACATTCACGTGTATAGACACACACGCTAACGCGCACACGAATGCACACATGGATGACGTCACTTCCGCTTTCTAAGGAAAAATACACATGCGCAAATGACCACCGGAAACGAGTATAAAACAAAGAGACAAGCTGTTTCTAACCTTTTTAGGACCAAATCTCGATCAGAGAGGTTGGGCTAACCAGCCACCTCCTTTCGCGATGCGCACGCTCGTGCGCGTTCACACCCACTTACTACTATGTATGGGGCACGAGCTAACAGACTGTATGTACACATTCCCACTCTTTCTCTCTCTATCTACTACTGGTCCCTGAGAACACTTTTGCGTAGCTGACTACTAACTGACGTCAACTCTCATATCCTCTTCTTTTTCTACACGCTGGACTATCATTCTCATTTCCACTACAACACTCATTTCTCTTCCCACGCACGAACAAACGATAGTGAGATGAACACACATTTCCTATTCTTCTACAACACCAACCCCGCAACGAACACTGGTTACACATGCGCGGACATGAACACATGTTATAACTAAAACGTTCATTCTTTCAACAGCAAATAAACGAGGTTTATCTTATCCATCAATTGAGTCTTTGTTTCCTTCAATTCCATTCGTTTCATTATTTTCTTGTAGCGGATTAGGGTATTATTATACTCTGGTCCGCAACAAACTCTATAATAATATGTACGAAATTAAAATATAATATTTAAGCATATTTTATACCCAGGCAAAGCCGCCGCCCCACTAGTAAAAAAAATAAATAAAATAAAATCGAACACCTACCGTTATCGATCTCTTCCAAATCATTGAGGATCGCCTGACATTCGTGATTTTCTGATCGATTTGTGATTGGTTTTTTCTTCCGTGCATAAAGCGGTTTCTGGCATTTCCAGAAATTCACGCGCGTATCAATGTAATCCAATTCATCCAGAATCAAATTGCGGATCTCCGCACTTGTATTACTTTCACTTCCGGTCAAGCCTTCAAAAGAAAAAAAAATATGTGAAATCATAACAAAATAGAAATTTAACAAAGAAATAAAGAGACAAACGAAATAACATATTCAGTAATTACGAGGGGCGTTCCAAAAGTAAAGCCTCCTATATATTTTTTTATACAAAAAGTTCAAGAGCTACGAATACAGGAGTAGTACCATTAAAACAGGCAACCTTTTGTGCCTCAAAATTTGTTTTCTACATAGTCACCACCATTCTCAATGCACTTTTGCCAGTAAGGCTCAATGGTTGTGCATAGGCGTCTGGAGCAGTGAGCACGCTTTGTCATACGAGGATCGTCCCAAAAAGTAAAGCCTCCTATTTTTTTTTTTTTCAAATTCAAAAAGTTGAAGAGCTACGAAGAAGGGAGTGGCACCATTATAATGAGCTACCTTTGTGGAATTATTAACTAATTTTATTATTACTACTTTTTTTTTCATTTTCTTTCTTTGAAGATTGTAATGCTGGGTATGGGGCAGCCAAACCAGCTGGCAACATTGCTCTGCTTTTTATTGAAACAAACCGAGAGCTCTTTTTAGTATCCTCGCTGTTCCCTTAAGTGCAATTTTCTGGATATTTTTTGCACTTGGTTCACCAGAAATCAATCAGTGGAGGATTTTGTATCAAACAAAATCAAATAAGGATAATAATTAAAGGAATTGTTTCTGGCATCAAAAAATAGGTAAAGATTTTTCCGATTCCAATATCAATTCTGATATCCCCCAAAGTTCTGATTCACAATTCTGATGCAAATTAATCGTCCCAACACACACACACACACACACACACACACACACACACACACACACGTATATATATATATATATATATATATATATATATATATATATATATATATATATATATGAGTTTGTGGAAGGTTTATATATAATAGCTAAATGACATATAGACTTACTTGAATCAATATCTAAATGACATATAGACTTACTTGAATCAGCCAGCAATTGTTCTAAATATTCTTTGTCGACATAAAGCTCTTCCAGGAGCTGTTTCATCATTTTGATATTGCCACTTGTGACTGGACGTTGGCGGACTTTCTTTTCCACGACTCTCTGCGATGGCTTTTTGTAACCTTCCTTTTGGGGTCGCTGGTTCTTCTTCAAAATTATTAGCAAACCAAGTAAAAATTGAAGAGAAATAACAAAAAATGAACGACAACAAAAAAATCATTGTAATTTTAACCAACTACAAGGACATCGCATCTCAAAGATGAAACAACAACTAAACTTTTGTTTTAATCGAAATGACATACTGTTTGTACGTATATAATTATTTTATTTACATCCTCTCTATGATGGTTAGACAAAAGGTCAGGCGTGAGTTTGAGAAAAGTGATTTGTTGTCAGCTTGTGTCGTTAACCACTTAGCCATTATCATCCTTCCATACATCTATTATTATACTATAGCTGAGACAATCAAATTTTGTTTTTCTCTGCCGATTTTGTCCTATATATTTTAATCATACAAAATACATGTTAAAATATTCCTCGACTTTGGTTTAATTCATTTAATTAGCCACAGTTTTAAATGGATCATAAAGTAATCCTTCCATTCTCATACTATCCCCCCTCTCTCTCTCTCTCTCTCTCTCTCTCTCTCTCTGTCTCTCTCTCTCTCTCTCTCTCTCTCTCTCTCTCTCTCTCTAAAATTCCCAACTTGAGGTGCTTGCACCTCCTGGTGGTGCAATACGGTATTACAAGATGTGCAAGAAAAGTTTAGATAGAAAATAGGATACTGTAACTCTTTCGTGTTTTTGTTTTCTATTGCAATGTACTTCTTGCTTTTAAGTGGCCATTAAATACATGGTTGCATAGATTTAATCCAACCATGTATTTAACATTAAAAAAACGACCCTGGTGCCTAACTCTGTCCCGTGGGTAGGCATTGTAAATAGGAACCATGTATTTAACAGAGTGTTCAGAAAATTTAAGGGGTGCAAGGTTTAAGGTAAATTTCTTGAAGGGTGTTGACTAAAAAAAAGGTTGGGATCTACTGCTCTAGATCAAAGGTGGGATAAATGAATTTAATGAATTAACATAGATTCATATGCATGTTCCAATAAATCAAGATAAAAAATAACCAGGGACGGTGTACGATCGTTTCAGAGATGATATTGTGTTTATTTAAATATAATTCCCTCATCCACACAATCTAGGAGTTGACAAGAATACTGTATATTGATCGTTATTTTGGTGTTAAGCCATCCCCTCCCACCTCATTTACCCCACCTTATTGAGCTGATCTTATATCTGCAGTATTCAAAGCGACTGGTGCGAAATTCATATAATCCAACCTTCTTTTCCAAGTAGGAGTTATATGTTTATTAACCTTTTGTCGTTCTGTGGTGCAGAATTGAAACCATCATTTATGGCGTAAATATCATAGAACACGATGCAACTACTCTCCGGATTTTTTTTTTCGGATTTATATAATCATGTCCAAATTATTTTTTCTTTTCTTTTTAAAGTTAATGAGTTCTTATTCTTCTGATGAGTTTTTGCCATTTATTTGTATATGTTACGTATTTATATTTAACATATATCGAGTTTGATAAATAAAAGGATTGGTATTAATAAAAGGTGAAGTATAATTGAATAAGCATATGTTCCCCATAAACATTTATATATATATATATATATATATATATATATATATATATATAGAGAGAGAGAGAGAGAGAGAGAGAGAGAGAGTGACACAAATTGCTGAAGAATCGTAATTTTTATTAAACAAAACATTCAAGAAATTATAAGTATATAATTATACTTTTTCTTTCATGAAAAGACTTACTTCAGCTATCTTATTTAATATGTCAAAGTTTATAACATTAAAAACAAAAATGAAGGCTTTAACAAAAAAAAAACAAAAAAAAAAAAAAACAGAACAGAAGTCGATTGGAGTCCACCAGGACCAGTGTCAGGTGTAACCCCAGAACTGATGAAAAAATGTTCCGCTTACGAAACGGATCTTCCTGATTTAGTTTTAAATAAACAAGCAACTTGCCTACATTTATTACTTCACAGAAATATGTAATACTTGGTTATATTTTGCAGAAATATTTTTTACAATAGTTCGAATCTGTTTTTCTTTTTCTTTTTTTTTTTTTTTTAGAATTATAGCAATATGTTTTCTACTGTACACTCTTTAACCCTTATCCTCGAGTGGCCTATTGGCCTTGATAATGTGGTGATGCCTGTGTAAAAAAAAATATTACTTTGTTCAATATTTGCTGATGCCTTTACATTGGTTAGAAAAATAGAATAAAATATTTTTGGCGTTGCAAATTTTAAAAAAGTGCTCAGCCGAAGTAGCTTCAGTTCTCTCCAAACTCTACAACAAATGCCTTGATGAATCTTGCTTTTCGGGCTGTTGGAAAACTGCTTCTGTGGTACCAGTATTCAAGAATTCTGGCGAAAGAACTGACCCATTAAATTATCACCCTATTAGCATCCTCCCACTGTTACAAATATGTGAAAAAATATATAATTTGAGACAATAATTACTTTTAATATAAAAAAAAAAGGTCGAGAGAGAACATTCTGTTTTATCGCGTTTTATATTGTCGTCTGCTCTCAGTGAATTTGTAAACATCCGGAAAAAAAAGAGAGAGAGAGAGAACATACGAAAATACAGCGAGGGGACGCCTATAAACTGTAAAGAAAGAGAGAGGGGGAGAGAGAAGATATGAAACTAGAGAGAGGGAAAGCCGCAGGCATCCGCCTCGCGTATTATTGAGCGAGTGACGCGAGAGAGATGCAGGTACATGCAGTGAGAGACGGAGCGCCAAAGAGAGAGAGAGAAAGGTATACCATTAGAGAGAGGGAAAGGAGCGGCGCAGGGTGGCGAGTCAGTGACGACATAGCAGCCGAGGAGGAGGGTTAGGGAAGCGACAGTGTTGGCGATGGTGACGGCGTTTGTAATGCTGATGGCGACGAAGAAATGAACGATATATTTTGATGACAGAGAAAACGAAAAAAAGGCGATAATGAGAAATGACGATGTATCCCATGGACGAAGGAATGAAATTGTTTCAAAAGAAAGGAATGCGACAGAAATATTTAAAACCCAACGCTGAGTGAGTCGATTGTTTATTTTTCTATCTCTATATCTCTCTCTCATATATGAAAACAAAAACAAAAACACAAAAAGGGTGTCCTTCCATTTTGGAGTTAAAAGCAGACGACAGGATGTGAACTATTTATTTCTTTTATGCGGAAATTCTCTCTCGAATCTATTTCAAGTTTGTTTGTTCATCCAGTTACACATTCTCTTTTACTTTCGTTACAATATATTTTTATATATGTAAATAAAATTGTGTTAATTTTTCCATTGGCCTCGGTATTGTTACTTGGATGTGTTTTTCCTGTCTTGTGTTTATAAATGTCTTTCGAGAAAATGGATATATCCCTCCCGTATCTAAAAACCCGGGAAAACTAATTTCTTTTAAATAATTTTTTTTTATATTTTGTGTTACGACTTTTACCCCTAGACATTCCGGGTCGTAACACCACTTTTTGCCAAAATATTTGAGACCTTAATTAACCATGCTCTAGTCTAGCACCTTACAGATGCTAAACTTCTGACCGACCAACAATATGGATTTAGACAAGCCCGTTCCACAGCAGACATTCTCACTGTAATCTCTGAACGCATATACCATTCACTGGACAAAGCGGGAGAGGGCAGAGCGGTAGCTCTAGATATATCTAAGGCTTTTGACAGGGTATGGCATGAGGGTCTCCTCAGGAAGATTAGATCATACGGTATCACTGGTAGAATACTTAACATAATTAAATCCTTCTTCGATAAGAGAAAAATCCAGGTTATCCTCGGCGGTCGTACATCTAAACAATATGATATAAATGCGGAAGTGCCCCAGGGATCTTTCCTTGGACCTCTACTGTTCCTGATATTCATAAATGACTTCCCCGACAAAATTGCCTCTGAGATGGGTATATATGCTGATGACACCACACTCTATAGCAGGCACGACAGGAAAACAAATGAACATATATCTAAAGTAATGGCAGAAACACTAGAGGATGACCTCCAATCAGTAGTGGAATGGGGACAAAAATGGATGGTCACGTTCAATGCCGCCAGACTAAACTGGTTTCATTCAATAATTACAAGAAACCTTCTCTACCACCTATAGCAATGCCCAACGACTCTTTATCTGAGAGTACGTCTTTCAAGCTCCTTGGCCTAACATTCACAGGAAACATGAGTTGGAACAATTACATCGAGGGCATTGCCAGGGCCGCTGCAAGGAAGGTGGGCTCTCTCTACCATGCTAGAAAACTACTAACACCCGAAAGTATCCTGTACCTCTATAAGGCAACCATTTGCCCATGTATGGAGTATTGCTGTCATATTTGGGCTGGTGCATCGGCTACTAGTCTCTCGCTCCTTGACAGGGTTCAAAAGAGAGTCGCAAATCTGATAGGCCCTAAACTGGCATCTAAGCTTCAGCCTCTGTCCCATCGATGAAACGTTGCATCCCTCTGCCTGTTCTACAAGTATTTTAATGGTGAATGCTCTGATGAACTGCAAGCACTTGTGCCCCCACGACGTGAACACCCTCGACAGACCCGACAAGCTGCAAAATCCCACCCCCAGACTGTAGAGATCCCTAGATGTAAAAGATCTTTCTACTCCGGTAGTTTCTTCTTCAGAACCACTACACTTTGGAATTCCATTCCAGGTCACTGCTTCCCCAACTATAGTGACATGCAGAAGTTCAAGTGCAACGTGAACCCAAATCCCTACATAGTACCCCAGTAGTTGTTTCCCCTGATAGTAGCCGCCTACACCAAAGTGGCAATGTGCCTTGTTTGGGGTGAAAATGTAATAAAAAAAAAAAATTAAAAAAAACATCACTTAGGCATTACTTTACAAAGTGTGGTTTACATGGATAATTATATGTTGTGTGTTCTAGGCTAAACACTCTTTATGACTACACAGAAAGTAGAACAACACAAAATATTGTATTGCCAAAAACATTGGGAAATTATGCATATGATAAAAGTGCACTTTCTCTTTTATTTCATTTAACCACAATGAGCCACAGCCACTCATGGCCGGGTACAGCTACTATATATATATATATATATATATGTATATATATATATATATATATATATATATATATATATACATTCAATTTATCTTTACATAAACAGTAATTTGTTGCTACACAGTCATGAGCATGTTAAATTATATATATATATATATATATATATATATATATATATATATATAGTTTAGTAGAAATGGTAATTAATAAAAACTGAAGAAAGTGCTCAATACTGTTGTAGAGCAAATATGCGTTTTATTTTTTACTACCGTATCTTTCTGTTAAGTTACATTATTGTTTCAGCTACCTAGCCGTTTTTTTGGCCGTCTGTAGCTTCCTCAGACTTTTACAGAAAAAAAAAATTATTACTATAAAAAATGTTTTTTTTTTTAAATACCTACAGACACTAGTGTTTCATCCTTTCGGGAATCATCAGTGTAGGGTGTCCTGATTTCCACCGGTCGGAAGATTCAAACCCAGCCACAGAGCCATCTCTGACTCCATTAGCAGGAAGCAAACATACACATCCAACTTTAACTGCGAGAAATATCGTCGAAATTTAAACATTTATTTTTAAATATCAAAACGTCCGTCCATAGTGATCTAATTATTATAACATCATTATCTACACATGCGCGCTTAAGTGACCGACTTCCGTTTCAATTATAAAGTGCTCAACAATAAGAACTGAGTTCCTAAAGGGAACTGATATAATTATTACTATGATAATTTATATATATATATATATATATATATATATATATATATATATATATATATATATATATATAGTGGCGGATGGATGTTTATTTAAATAGACATTCGGAAAGTTCAATTTCGGCCACCGATTCCGTAGTCAGGGGGTAGGACTGCCGACTGTCATCATGACGGTTCTAGGTTCGATCCTCTGCTTGGGAGAGGTGTTAGTCTAGCGGCACTGATGAGTTGTGAAACAACGAAACAGGTCTGTATGTCGATGACTAAAATATATTTTATTTTATATATATATATATATATATATATATATATATATATATAAGTAACCTTATTTGTCTGTCTGTGGAACGATCGCTATCAAACTCCTCAATCAATTTTTAGTCTACAGACTTGATATAGGATTTGAACCGGTGGAATAAATTCTATTTGTTTTTTAGCCGGTAAAAATAGCTACGAAAGAGTCAAAATCAGAAAAAAATTGTAACTTAGCAGGCTTAAGTCAACTGAAATTTCTCTTTTTGTACGGGGTAGAATTACTTTGAAATGGCCACCACCTAAAAAAAAATGGACATAACTCTGTATTCCTTCGTAATTAACTACTTCTCTTTGATTAAAAAAAAAAAATACTGCATGATTAAAAAAACATAAAAAAGCAGAAGTAAATTGCAAGTAAATACATTATCGGGCAACGCCAGATAGGGAAAACTTGTAGATGAATAATAAGTGACCTTTACCTTTTCTTGGTGTTTTTCGAAGATCGATAGGTCACCTTTGACCTTCAACTTCACAGTACTGGGACCTTAAAAATAAAAAAATAAATACTTACTATGTAATATTAAGCAAAATATTTCTGCACAATTAACATAGAAGGTTGGCCAGACCTGATCATGTGGTAACTATATAACTAAGAATGGTTAGCAGATTGGCCAATCAAATCGCTTGTCTAGATGATTTTTAAAAAATACTTTTTCACTCTAAACAAAGCATATTGGCACTTGGAACATAAAGGACTACTATTTGGGATTGTGTTTAACAGGAGACTGTGGGGAGGCAATCAGTGAGATATCTGTTCACATTACATTTAAAATTTTTAATGTTAGTACAGTCGAGGAAGCAGGGAGGGAATTCCAAAGCCTAGTAATCCGAGGGAAAAAAACTATAAAAGTAGAAGATGTTCCGGCATCGAGGGACCTCAACAGTGAAGGGGTGGGATTTTGCTGCTTGCTGAGTTTGTCGGGAGTATGCATATCAACATTTGAAAGAGACACCATCATCTGTTGCAGTTCAGAACTTAGAGAGACTAGACGTCGCGTAGAGTACATATAGAAGTGAAAGACTACAATTATTTTATATCCGAGCTTTTACAATTTTAGCATTTATGCATTCAGGTATATCTTTCTCGCACAGGTGGTCACCATTTTACGTGGGATATTCTGGATATGAGTGTTGGAAAAAGAGAATAAAAAATCAATAGTGCCGAAACAGTCGTGTAACGTGACCGTTATGCTCTAACCAAGTTCATTACAGTTCAAACCTCTCTCAGACCCCCACGCCGTCCGGCACTGTCAAAAAGAAAAAAACAAAAATAAATAAATAAATCTGAATCAGTTTTTCTTTCTGCTTGAACACAAGTCGTTTATTACAATTTTTCTTTCTCCCCGTCTCGGTACCAGTTTTCAAGTCTCTCGCTGCCACTTCAGGGCCACATGTCCATCTCACCTGAAGTGTGTTTTTCTTTCTGCTTCACTACACGCCGGTCAAAGAAAGCCATTTCTTGCTTTCGACTTTACACGTCCATCTTTTTTCACTGCACTTTTTCTTTTCCGACCACGTGGTCCCTTTTGTTTTTTTTTTCTTCTCATGCACACTTCCTAATCTGCGTACATGTTTTTTCTCGGCTTTTTGGCAATATCCTCACAAGTCAGCTATCTTAAAGCTGCTGCTGATATTTTCCCATGTGCTCGTACATAATCTGTTGTAGTCACATTTACATACACAGATTTATTCACAGATAAACAATTTGTCAAAGACAAAAATATAAGGAGAGGGGATACGAAAAATTTCAGATGATCCACGGTGTAATATATAAAGTGAAAATAAGTACGAAAGAAGGAACATCCTATGATTTAGATTACAAGAAAAAACATGTTACTGGGATTGATTACAAAAAAACTCTTCAGAAGTTATCTCCCTTGAACTATATTCAAGTTATCTCCCCTGAATTATACTGAAACCAGGAGAATGCACTGTTTTATTATAAAGTTTTTTAAAAGACTCGTTCTATGCATGTATGAAATTCAGGGTAAGACTCTTCCTCTTTATTGGCTGGTTTTTAATCTGGCTGAACGCTGTCTGACTGGCTCGGATTTTCTTTCTTGTCTTGTCTTGTCTCATCTTTTAGTGGTTGTAGTTATTTTAAACTCCCCTGTAACAGCGCGTATGGACGCATGTGAGAAAATATTAGCAGCAGCAGCCGAAGGATAGCTGGTTAGTAAATATATTAGAATCAGCAGCTGTTAAAGCATTTATGCAAATTAGCAAATATCCATGAGCTTGTGTCACAAGGAGAGAAAAATATGCCATGTGATCGAGAGAAAAGCAAGTTGCTTGTGGGCAATATGGACGTGTGAATATGAAGGTGAGAAAGCGCTGGCTGGCGCCGGCGTCAGATGGCAGGGAGACAGAGGCTTTTAAAAAGCACATTTGTGTGCGAAAAGAGTTTGGAAATATAATGAAATGCATTGTTTTGGAAGAACCACAAATAAATGCATTTCATTTGCACTTAAAGAAAATGCTGAGTCTGATTTTTATTTCGTTCTTATTTAGTTTTATTTTTGTCTTCCTGCAACGTTACTATCCAACAGCTTACAATCTTTGCATGGCCTCTATTTACCCATCACAACTGTATATTTTATAGATATATAGTGAACAAAGTAAGCTATATTCATTTCCATACATTATTCACATACATATTTCTCACTGTTTACCCTAGTAATACATGTCTTTTTCGGTCATGTGTTCTCAAGAAAGTACTACACAAACGCCTGTTTGGAAAGAAATCCAAACCTGTGCTAACTACAAAAATGTGAAATAGAATCTCTATCTTTATCTCTTTCTCTACTATTATATAAAAAGGACTTTGTTTGTATGTCTGTGAGTTCGTTCCCTATAGACTCCAAAATGGCTAATCTGATCTGATCTGTTTTGAAATTTCACACAAATGTACCTTATGTGTTTGGGAGTATTCTTAGAAAGGTTTGGGATCGAAATGTCTTTGAGAACTATCAATAAAATAATAATCGAAAAAATCCAATGAAAGAATAAACAGGTGGTTTTGACCAAAATTAACGCTTTATACAGCCTAACATTACAAGTACATTAAAAAAAATTTATTACCACACAAGCAGAAAGGCTCGGCATATAAAATTAATAGAAGGCTCTTTGATATGACAGGGGCGTATTCGAAATGAATGTTTCTGTTTGGAGCACAGTTGAACCATGATACTTCATATTTACATTTTAAACTTTAATGTAAGCCATTATATAAAAATAATTTTATAAAATCGACAGTAGGTTCTTTACAGTGTAATGTATACTACAATGTATTGTGGACTTAGTAACTGCGGCGAGGACTGAAAAATGGGCGAGGACAATCATTTCTGGGCAACGTTGGGTCTCACTGCTAGTATAAAATATTCCTGGGTTTTTTTTTTTTGCGTAAGCATACAACACACACACACACACAAAAAAAAAAATCAAGGAAAGATACAGAAGTCACACTAACTTCCAATGCTGTTGTTAATGGCTTCCTGTGCTTTGCTAATTCCGAGAAGAAAGTCTGGTAACTCTGGGCGAAGTTTGTTGCCGCGATGATAATAGACAAGAGCCGTTTCAAAATCACCTTGTTGATACAAAGCTTCAGCTTTTCGGTAAAGAGCCTAAAAATAAATGAATAAACACTTTAGAATTTAAAACATAACAACTTGACATAACAATCCTCACTAAAAATGTTTAATCTAATATATAAACGTCTGTCTGTCTGTCTCCATATTTTTAAACTCTATCTCTTCCGAAACTAAAAGTCGTAGAGTAGCGCTAGGGGCGTAAAATGATCAGATTTTTTACAAGCCGTTCTTTTATGGGTCTTTAGCTGGTTAAAATTGTTTCAAGGAGGCAAAAAGTGGGTCAAAATTGAAAAAAAAAAAAAATCGTTAAACATTTTGTATATTCATCTTAGTTTATTTGTAATTTTTAATTTTTAATCAGTTTATATATGTGTCACGTTGGTATGGTGGTAACGTCACCGGCTTTGTAAAGCTATGGTTTCGGTTTCGATTCTAGCTGATGGCACTCAAACATTTTTTTTTAACTTTTAAAATCACGAATCTATAATAATATATACAAAATCCGAACAAATTAAAATATTATTTTTAAGCGTATTTGACGCCCAGGCAAAACTGGGAGACCCCCCCCTCTATTAGTATAAGTCATTTTATGTTATGTAGATTTTTTATTGAATAAACAAATAGTATTTCAAGTTTTAGTGAACAAGTATATTGAAGACATTAGCAAGACTGCTGTAAAGATGGTGGCGTTTCTAACATACTAAAAAATTATGCACACATGACAATATCCCATACATCTATAAAGCTACCATTCGTCCATGCATGGAGTATTGTAGCCATATCTGAGTTTCTGCATTTACCACTAGTCTTTTCCTCTTAGACAGAGTCCAGAAAAGACTTTCCAACCCAACAGGTCCCACACTATCAACCAAACTCCAGCCCCTGTCCCATCACCGTAACGTTGCCTTCCTTTGCCAGTTTTACAAGTATTTTACTGAAATCTGCTCTGAGAAACTCATAGTACTTGTGTCCAATCGACATTAATACCCTCAACTATTCCGAGAAGCAGCAAAATTCCACCTCATCGCTGTAGAGATCCCTAGATGCCAGAAAACCTTCTATTCTAACAGTTTATTCTTTCAAACTGCTAGACTTTGGAATTCTCTCTTTTTTTCTTTTCCTGCTTTACTAATTGTGGTAACATGCAAAAGTTTAAATGCAATGGTAACAGACACCTAGCTGCTCAACTCCCAACATAGTGTCCCTGTAGATATGGTCTCAAATAGTAGTCGCTTATGTCCAAGTGGTATTTTGTCTTGTTTGGGATGAATATGAGTTTTAAAAAAAAGACACTTTTTCAAAACAATTTACTATTACATAAAACCATTATATTTAGTTTTTTAAGGTAAAAGAAAAAAAAAAAAAAAAAAAAAAAAACACTGGTATAGTCCACTTGGACAACGAAAATTCCGGCTGACTACAATATGGTTGTGTTCAAGTCTAAAGTAAATAAGTTCTTGATGAGCCGTTCCATATAAGTTATTAAATTTACCAAATTTTCATTACTAATGATTACTATATTGACCAATTTCTACTGTACACTCTTTAACCCTTATCCTTGAGTGGCCTCTGGGCCTTGATAATGTGGTGATGCCTTTGTAAAAAAAAAAAAATAAATAAATAAAAAAAAAAAAATAAATAAAATTATGCCAGAGAGATGATTGGGTCCCCCCCCTATCGTTTTTTGTACATAATGAGTTATTTCCCTTTGATAATTTCTTCTGACGTTATCAGATTTGGAATAAAATAAAATAAACGATAATAACCATTTGTAAGTGTCGTATTTAGTGAATGAGGTAATCGATATGTGCTATATATCGGTTATTACCGCGATGGGACAACTGGATGGGATTTGATTAAAAAGGGATATAAAAATGAATACTCGTTTCGTTTTGTAAAATTTCCAAAGTTAATAACTTTGAATGTCCCAGGGGCCGTAACTTCTCATAACACCCAACGTTATCTCCCTTTTATTGTTTCAGGACATTACGATAAATTCTTGCGTTGATTTCATATTCAATACAGGAAACAATTTGTTCCGTGGATATTGCCTGAATATGTCGTTGCAGCACATCAGCTAACAGATTACGATATTCTGACGTTCACTCCTAGCAAGGCATATCGCCACTTGGACATATAAGGTGCTATTATTTGGAACTAAGCATAGGAAAGATTAACAAGATGTTGGTTTATGTTACATTTAAACTTCTGCGTATCATTACAGCCAGGGAAGCAAGTAGCAGGAAGTAAATTCCAAAGTCTAACTGTTCGAGAGAAGAAACTATTAGAATAGAAAGCTTTCTAATTGCTAATTCTACGCTATGCGACGAAGGCCATCAACTCCCCATATTTCCTCCTATAACACAGAACACGCTAGGTAACATACAAATATCCGTGCATGAGGTCGCCAAGCTAATCAAGAACCTTGATTCCAGTAAAGCAACTGGCCTGACGGCATCCCAATTATAGTGTTAAAAAAGCTTCAACCAGAACTTGCTCCCATACTTACGAAACTGTTTAAGCGCTGCCTTAAGGAGAAGTGATTTCCGACTCCCTTTGCCCTGTATTTAAGAATTCAGGTTATAAGTCATCTCCCTCTCAGTACAGACCAATAAGTCTCCTGTGTGTTATGAGTAAATTGCTGGAATCCATATTAAATAGAGAAATAGTCAACTACCTCAGCAGAAACAACCTTCTTAGTGACACACAATATGGTTTCCGCTCTGCAAGATCTACCGCAGATGTGCTGACGGTTATATCTCACAGGATTAGTGAATCTCTTGACAAAGGCTTCCTTTCTAGGGTAATTGCTCTTGACATATCAAAAGCCTTTGACAAGGTATGGCATAAGGGTCTACTTCACAAGATTTCCAGCTACGGTATAACTGAAAATGTTTTCTCAATCATTAAATCATTTCTCTCCGATAGGCTCATAAGAGTGGTGGTCGATGGACAAAAATCAGAGGCCTGCAGTATTAATGCTGGAGTCCCTCAGGGGCCCAACTCTCTTCCTGATCTACATCAATGATCTCCCTAAACACATACTTAAATCATTCGTTGACATCTATGCTGATGACACGACCATCTACAGCAACACATCAAAGGCTGTAAATGACAAAGTTCTCTCTGATTCTCTCTCCTCTGATCTCGAGCATGTGGTTCAGTGGGGGAAGACGTGGCTGGTTACCTTTAATGCGTCTAAAACCAAACTCCTATCCTTACATCATCAACGCTCTGATCCCCATCTGGCATCAATTGGGATGGATGGCTCTCGTCTGGGTGAGGCCCTGTGTTTTGACAAGCGTCTGGGTTTGACCTTTACTCCTGATCTGAAATGGAACACGTACATCAAGTCTGTTGCCAAGGTCGCTGGAAAGATGGTGGGATCCTTCTACCGCTCCAGAAGATATCTCACTAGTGATGCAATTCTCTATCTATATAAAAGCCAAGTACGTCCAAGGATGGAATACTGCTGCCATATCTGGGCAGGAGCTGATAAAAACAGCCTATCCTGCCTTGACAGAGTACAAAATAGACTTCGTGGCTTAGTGGGGGATGCCCTTTTCTCTACCCTGCAACCTCTCTCCCACAGAAGAGACGTTGCGAGCCTATCCTTGTTTTATCGTTATTTCCATGGCAGGTGCTCGTCTGAACTCCAATCTCTGGTCCCCCCTCGCCAGTCTTTCACGAAAAACACCCGTCTAGCCGAATCCACTGTGAAAAATTTCCCCACTCTTTATCTGTGCCTAAATCAAAACGTGGATTCCATGAACAAAGCTTCTTTCTTAGAACCGCACGCCTGTGGAACTCTGTTCTGTCTGCCTGCTTCCCACCTGACTACAACTTGGATGTGTTCAAGTCCAACGTTAACAAGTTCCTGATGAACCGCCCCCTTAAGTAAACACTTCATCAAATCTCAACACTAACGTAATGTACTTACAATAACTCTTATCCCTGAGTGGCTTCTGGGTCTTGATAAGTGGTGACCACTGTGTAAAAAAAAAAAAAAGAAAAAGAAAAAGCTTCCTGGCATTTAGGGACTTCAACAGTGAAAGGGTGAGATTTTGTTGCTAAGCAGGTTTGTTGGAGATATGTATGTTGAGAGGGCACAAGTTCAACGAGTTCATCAGAGCAACCTCTGTCTCATCGACAAAATGTTGAATCCCTCTGCTTGTTTTACAAGTATTTTAGTGGTAGTTGCTCTGACGAACTTTAAGACCTTGTATCTCCTCGACATAAATACCCCAACAAGCAGCAAAATCCCGCCCTACACAGCAGAGATCCCTAGATGCCAGAAAGCCTTCTACTCTAATAGTTTCTTTCATTGGACTGTTAGACTTTGAAATTCTCTTCTGGGTCCCTGCTTCCCCAACTGTACTGACATGCAGAAGTTCAATTGTAATGTAAACAGACATCTTGTTGCTCAACTCCCTACATAGTATCTCTGCAAATTATGTCCCAGATAGAGGCTCCTTATATCAAAGTGACACTGTGCCTTGTTTGGGATGAAAATGGAAAATGCAAAAAAAAAAAAAAAAAAAAGACTTACAGGGATGAAGTCTTTCTCCTGAGTAAGTGACATCTCGGCATCTTTTAATGCTAGCCCAGCTTCTCCGAGTTGTAGGTGACATCTTGAACGCAGCACAAGACAATGTTTGTCTCCTTCGTTCATTTCCAAAGCCTGGCGAAAAATAGACAAAAAAATTACGATTCTAAAAAAAAAGAAAAAAAAAAGAAGAAAATCCAGCAAAATTAAAAAATCGAAATATTGAATTTCAAGTAAAACCAACGCCATCTACTTATCAAAGTGTAGTATCTGTTCTTCAGATGCTGCAGTGCTGCACTTCCATTTCTTGTTTTCTTTCGGTGGAGGATCAGTCCTTCACGACTGAGACAATTTTTTATTTTTGTACCTTTTCTCCACGTTAAAAAACGACCCTGGTGTCTAACTCTGTCCCGTGGGGAGGCATTGTAAATAGGTACTTAATTATCACGTCACAGTAATGAACATATCCAAAAATTACAAAAAACGATAACGTAGAAAATTAAATATTAATGAAAATAGTTTTCGAAGGCAATAAGCAAAAAATTAGTTTTGTTAAAAACAGAAACCAAAGAATTCGAATCGTAACTAGGGAAGTAAATATGTTCTGAAATCTTAGGCCGATTTAGTAAAACTCAATTTTTGCTGATTGTCTTTAAAAACTGTTTTCATTAATATTTAATCTTCTGACTTTTTTTCCTAATTTTTATATATGTTAATTACTGTGGCACTCCAATTAAGATGATACCATTGGTTTTATTTAAAATTCAATATTTTGATTTTCGAATTTCGCTCTAATGACGAAGTAGCGCCCAAAATATACTATTTAGATGATCCTACGAATAGCATCACCACTAACTAGTATCACTTTTTTCGTATGCAAATAAACTTGGGTACTGATTAAATTATATGATACGTTAATGATATAATATGCTAATTGATACATAAAAATTTATAGGAATAAACATGTGTAATATTGTTTAGAGCTTTAGAAATCTAAAATACCCAATATATAGTCGATATATATAGTTTTTCCCTCTCTCTTTATATATATATATATATATATATATATATATATATATATATATATATATATATATATATATGATGAAAATGATGGAAATAGTATTCCGACAAAATAGAGAAAATAAAAAGGAACAAACCGTATTATATGTGCATCAACGTTTCGTCTTTATTTCGAGACATCCAGAGGAAGTCTCGAAATAAAGACGAAACGTTGATGAACACATAATACGGTTTGTTCCTTTTTATTTTCTCTCTCTCTCTTTCCTTCTCTCTCTCTCTCTCTCTCTCTCTCTCTCTCTCTATATATATATATATATATATATATATATATATATATATATATATATATATATATATATTTCGAATCTGCGCTGATGATTTACGAAAGGATGAAACACTAGTGTCTGTAGGTATTTATGAATTATTATAGTAGATAATTTTATATATATATATATATATATATATATATATATATATATATATATATATATATATACTAGAATTTCAGCCCGGCGTTGCCCGGGTGTTTGGAGGTGTATATTGAGCAAATAAAAAAAAAAAAAAAGCGGGCAATTTTTTTTAAATTTGACCCCTATTATGACCCCTTAACATTTATTGTTTGGGGCTCAAATCGAGTTATTAAGTTAGATCCATGTCCAAGGAATCTATATCTAAAATTTCAATTGTTTAGACCCAAAATTGGCAGAGGAGTTTGGTGGAGTTCCCAAAGGTCAAATCGTTGAACTTTGACCCCTTAACAGCTAAATTTCTGGCCGAAAATGGATTACAAAGATTTTCCCAAATCAAATCATCAAAAAAATCAAATTTCGACTCTGTAGACTAAAAATTGACAGAGTTATTGCGAAGGAAAATGTACACAGACACAAACACAGATAGACAGACACACAGACACGTTCACAATTATGGATATACTAGCATGGCGTGTATTTGGAGGTGTATGTTGAGCAAAAAAAAAAAAGGTCAATTTTTTTAAATTTGACCCCTATTATGACCCATTAAAATGTATTGTTTTGGGCTCAAATGAAGTTATTAAGTTAGATCCATGTCCAAGGAACCTATATCTAAAATTTCAAGTGTCGGAGGAGTTTGGTACAGTTCTCAAAGGTCAAATCGTGGAACAGTGACCCCTTAATCGCCAAATTTCTGGCCGAAAACCGATCACATAAATTTTCTCAAAACTCAGTATCTTGTATATCAAATTTCGAGTCTGTAGACTAAAGATTGACAGAGTTATTGCGTATGGAAATGTACAAACACAGACACACAGACAGACAAGCACACAGGCAGATACACAGACACGGTCACTTTTATAGATATATAGACTAGCATGGGTGCCCGATGTTGCCCGGGTGTTTGGAGGTGTATGCTGAGCAAAAAAAAAAAAAAAAAAAAAGGTCAATTTTTTTAACTTTCAGACCAATTATGACCCCTTAACATTTATTGTTTGGGGCTCAACTCAAGTTATTAAGTTAGATCCATGTCCGAGGGACCTATATCTAAAATTTCAAGTGTTTAGACCAAAAATTGTCGGAGGAGTTTGGTAGAGTTCTCAAAGGTCTAATCGTTGAGCTTTGACCCCATAACAGCCAAATTTCTGACTGAAAACCGATCACATAGATTTCCCCAAATCTCAGTACCCTGTATATCAAATTTCGAGTCTGTAGACTAAAAATTGACAGTGTTATTGCATAGGGAAATGTACACAGACAGACAGACAGACACACAGACACATTCACTTTTATAGATATACTAGCATGGGTGATTGGCGTTGCCCGGGTGTTTGGTTGTGTATGCTGAGCAACAAAAAAAATAAATAAATAAAAAAAAAAAAAACGGCCAATTTTTTAAATTTGACCCCTATTATGACCCCTTAACATTTATTGTTTTGGGCTCAAATCAAGTTATTAAGTTAGATCCATGTCCAAGGAACGTATATCTAAAAATTTCAAGTGTTTAGACCCAAAATTGTCAGAGGAGTTTGGTAGAGTTCTCAAAAGTCAAATCGTTGAACTTTGAGCCCTTAACTGGCCGAAAACCGATCACAGATTTTCCCAAATCTCAGTACCCTGTACATCAAATTTCGAGTCTGTAGACTAAAAATTGACAGAGTTATTGCATAGGGAAATGTACACAGACACACACACACACGTTCATTTTTATAGATAGATAGATAGATAGATAGATAGATAGATAGATAGATAGATAGATAGATTTTATTTAGTGAAATTTTGAATGTAAGCATCAAGTTCACTGTAGAATGCATACTTGGTGTCATCGGTTTCTGACATAGTCGGAGCATAGACACATATTAAAGTGATAGGTCCATCTGTGGTGTTGACCTATAGTGACATTATGTGGGTAGTTGTGGTTTGATCTAGCTGGACCTTGTCCAGGGGAGAGTTATTGAATGTGAAGCCAACACCATGCTCTTTTGTTTCATCTTCTTTCTGAAGCTCCCTGAATCTGTGATACAGTTTCCTGTAGAGCAACAATGCCTATCTGTAGGCATGATAATTCTTTGTTGATGACGGTGATTTTCCACATGTCAGAAATGGAGTGTAGATCGTTTGTTAAACTAGTCAGCATCATGCGGACATTCCAACACCTAAGCTTGTTTTTGAGTTGTGTTTGATTGCTTGGTGCTTCGGCATCTGCCCATTTTTCAGAAGAGATCCTATGCTCCATGCATCCCATGAGGCAGGTTAGGGTTAGGTGGAACAGCACCTTAATTGCTGAGGGTGGCTCAGCCTTATGGCGGGTGGTAGCTGTCTGATGGGGTGGAATAACCCCTCCCACAGTCAGGAATGATTCTTGGCGCCTAGTTGTATGCCAATCTAGCTTTGGGCTTATAAGCAGTAACTGCCATTCCTTTGATTGGTTCTACGATGTACAGTTGGAGTTGTCTCTCCAGGTCGCAAGCCTGAGCATTAGTATGGAGAAGTTTAGTTAGCCAAGCATCAGTATTCCAATCTCTGATTTCACTGGTATACTCCGGTGGGACTAGTACGTCTGGGACCAGCTCACCCGCATTAGCTAACAGAGACAGTGGGAAGTACCACACTGACCTGCCTGTGGGGCTACACACACACCTTTTTTATAAGGGTTGTTTCACCTGGCCTTAACTGAGCCAACAGCTAACCACAAGGCAATGGCATCCCCTCACATGGTTAAGCTTGCCTGCTGAAGCAAGAAACCAGAATATGGCGATGTGAAGCCACAAGTGATAGATTTGGAGAAGGTCGAGGATCGATGAGCTTGTCCATCCCTGGAGAGTGCAGCAGCCGAGCGAGCTACAAAGGTGCTACCTCTTCCAAAGCCCCTCCTATATATATATATATATATATATATATATATATATATATATATATATATATCTTTATCTATGCCTAAATCAAAACGTAGATTCCATGCACAAAGCTTCTTTCTTAGAACTGCACGCCTGTGGAACTCTGTTCCGTCTGCCTGCTTCCCACCTGACTACAACCTGGATGTCTTCAAGTCCAACGTAAACAAATTCCTGATGAACCGCCCCCTTAAGTAGACACTTTATTAAATCTCCACACTAACGTACTGTACTTACAATAACACTTATCCCTGAGTGGCTTCCGGGCCTTGATAAGTGGTGACCACCTTGTAAAAAAAAAAAAAATTAAATTATAGTGATTCAATGAATTTCAAAAGACCTTTTTTGAAGTGAAATGTTTGAGTTTCATATCAAAGATTATTATTATTCTTAGCAAGACAAAGAATACTTTAGGAATTTTATCTCCTTAGACATCAAAACCCTATAGGTTAAGGAGATAAAATTTCTAAAGTATTCTTTGTCTTGCTAAGAATAATAAAAATCTTTGATATGAAACTCAAACATTTCACTTCAAAAAAAGTTTTTTTGAAATTCATTGAATCACAATTTAATTTATTTGCTCTATCTTGCATATCGAGCAATTCTTATTTAGATGGGATAACTTATAGAATATTACCGCCAGTAATATTTTGTAAATCTTATAATCACAGGTTTCCATACCAGCTGATTGTTAAATAACTTTATTCTGAAGTATATATATATATATATATATATATATATATATATATATATATATATATATATAATACATAATAGATATATATAATACATATATATATTATGTATTATATATATATAATACATATATATATATATATATATATATATATATATATTATATATATATTTGTAGTCATCGACATACAGTCTTGTTCCGTTGTATCACAACTCATCAGTGCCGCTAGACTAGCATCTCTTCCAAGAACCTAGAACCGTCATGTTAACAGTCGGCAATTCTCCCACTCGACCACAGAAGTGACGTCCGTAAATAACTCGTCGAAATGTTTATTTAAATAGACATTCGCCAAAACTTTTACAGTGAGCATTTCAGCCCGGCGTTGCCCGGGTGTTTGGAGGTGTATGTTGAGCCCCCCCCCCAAAAAAAAACCCCCAGAAAAACGGTCAATTTTTTTAAACTGTGACCCCTATTATGACCTCTTAACATTTATTGTTTTGGGCTCAAATCATATATATTAAGTTAGATCCAAGTCCAAGGAACCTATATCTAAAATTTCAAGTGTTTAAACCAAAAATTGTCGGAGGAGTTTGGTAGAGTTCTCAAAAGTCAAATCGTTGAACTTCTACCCTTTAACAACCAAATGTCTGGCCGAAAACTGATTGCATAGATTTTCCAAAATCTCAGTACCCTGTATATCAAATTTCGAGTCCGTAGACTTACAACTGACAGATGCATAGGGAAATGTACACACACACACACAGACACACACACACAGGCACGTTCACTTCTGTAGATATATATATAGATAAATAGATTAAACAAAAATATATACGTATAGATAAATATATATGGAAACAATTTTGTGTTACCTGTAAACATTTTACGCAAATATTATGCAAGTATAAATCATGTAGAATATCTGCATGAATATAATTACACGTAATAGTTAACTGAAAATGATCATCCCATAAGAAAACCGAAAAAAAAAAAAAAACTGATAGGGAATTAATTAAAATAAATGTTTAAAAGAATATGCAAATTAGCTAGATCTTTTGCTAGTGAATGCAATTCCACAAGCCACATATAACAAAATTGTATTTTCTTTTTAAATAAATAGAAAAGAGGGTTTTTAATATGAACATCAATACACACAAAAGAAAAACGAATTTATCGGAATATATATATATATATATATATATATATATATATATATATATATAATATGTGAATAAAAAGGAAAAACCTAAAAGAGTAAAAACAAAAATAAAATCAACGTTTCGTCCCTATTTCAGGGGACATCATCAGGATTTCTAGGCGAGGATGTACAGGAAGACGGTCATATATCACATGCGAAAGAGGAGAAGTTCAGTTCTCTTTCTGTTCTGGAGAGAAAAACAATTTCATGATGAAAAGAGAATTTATATCTAGTGTGTGTGGAGGGGGGGGGTCGGGTTATATACATATATGCATTTTTTTTTTTTTTTTTTATCAACCAGGATCTAAATTAATGTTTTGTTCATTTATTATTATATTACCTATGATTGGAGCTACATTATAAAATCCTTTTCTTTGTTTGATGGTGTTAATGTTTGAAATTAAAGCAGATTCAATAAGTCTCCGTTTTGCTCTATCTGGGATGGATTTTAAGATTTTTGCACGTCCAAAGCCGAAAGAGTGGCCATGTTCGACACAGTGGGAAAAGAGTGCATTTAAGGGGTTGGCATTTCTTATGTCCCTCTTATGTTCGCTTAATCTGATTTCCAAATTTCGCTGTGTCTCACCTATGTATGATTTTTTGCAGTCATTACATGGGATGGAGTAAATACCGGCTTTGGATGTGGAGATTTCAGCGCAATGCTTGCTAGTTTTTAAAGTTCGCTTTATAGTTAAGGAAGTGGTTTGTACTGTTTGTATGCCTAGATTATTAAGAGTATTGCAAATTGTGTTGTTGTTAGTGTGGGTAGGTATAAGAAAATGTCTATTTAGTAGTGGTGTATCTGGTGTGTTCTGCTTTTGTTTGTCTATGTTCGAGTATATTTTGATGGCTTTTTTCTTTGTTTTAGAGATAAGGTGAGTTGGGTATTGTAAAAGTTTTAGTGATTCGGTGATATGTGTGATTTCATTTTCGAGATATTGAGGGCTGCAGATTCTAAGGGCACGTAAGAAAAAACCGATGATCATGCCCGTTTTTATTTTATCACTGTGGTGCGAGTAATAGTGTATATAATCATTTTTGTGTGTACTTTTTCGATGTACTTTAAACATAAGATCGTTTTCAGATCTTATGATAAGTACATCAAGAAAGGGTAGGGAGTTGTTATGTTCGGATTCATATGTGAATTTTATGGAGGGTTCGACTGAGTTGATTTTAGTTTTTAATTCTTCTATGTGTGTATTTGCGGGGAGAAAAATGAGGATATCATCAATGTATCGAAAATAAGTTGTGTTTGCAGGTATTCTAAATTTAAAAGAGCTAGTTTCTAAGAATTCTAAGAATAAGCAAGCGAGTACCCCACTGAGGGGGTTTCCCATGGGGAGTCCGAATTTTTGTTTATAAAAATAGTTATTAAATTATTATCAAGGAGTAGTATTTTGTGTTTCTGTTGAAGATTGGTAATTAATATTCTAGCTTCTCGAAAGAGGTGAGAGCTTTGGTTTTTTAAAAAGGTTGTAGATGATGATAGGTAATTTTCAATGTGCTTCGGGAAAATGTGGTCCGAAAATTTAAAATGTTTGGGTATGCATGTTGGTATAACCTTCTCCTTGATAATAATTTAATAACTTTTTCTCTCCAGAACAGAAAGAGAACTGAACTTCTCCTCTTTCGCATGTGATATATGACCGTCTTCCTGTACATCCTCGCCTAGAAATCCTGATGATGTCCCCTGAAATAGGGACGAAACGCTGATTTTATTTTTGTTTTTACTCTTTAAGGTTTTTCCTTTTTATTCACATAACGTCTAAAGCATCGTTTATATCTTGCTTTATTTTATTCATATATAATATATATTATGTATTTAATACATATATTCTATATACACACACATATCATATCAGGATAATATAAAGCTCAACAAAGTGTTTTTTTTTTAGCTTATATAGGGATCAGTAAAGAGAGAAAATGAGGGTATAAAAACTATATAGTGATATATAAATAGATTTATTCATTTATATATATACATAATATACATACACACATACATGTGTGTGTGTGTGTGTGTGTGTGTGTGTGTGTGTTAGACTTTTCAACACATTAAAAAACAGGAAATTATAGCCCGTTATCTTAGAATTAATGCTTTATGCCAAATTAATGTTTGAAAATGGTTAAATCTGTACTCATTTTTGCATTAATACTAATCCATATTAATACTAATCCATATTAATACTAATCCATATTAATACTAATCCATATTAATCTCAAACTGCCCATAAAACGGATACCATAATACTTTATTCACTGCACTTTCATCATAACAAAGATCTATACGAAATTTCAGTCAGATCGGACTCATGGTTTCTGAGAAAAAGTTAGAGTAAATGCAGTATTATGGTGACTAATCTCTGTTAATCCGTAACTGTACATCGAACAGATACCATAATACTTAATTTGATGCACCTTATCATAATAAAGTCTATGCAAAATTTCAGGCAGATCGGCTCAGTAGTTTCCGACAAAAGGGGAACCAACTGACAGATCGATAGATTAAAAGAAATATTTTTTTCTCCTTACCTTTGTAAAACTTTCGATCGCTTTTTTAAATTGTCCGACGTGCATAAAGTGTCCGCCCTCGTCCCGCAGGGTTTCAAATGTACCCACGACCCCGATCGACTCACTGTCAATGTCGCTTTCATCTTCTTTCGGTTTTTTACCGCTCCGACTTCTTAAACGACTCCCAGCTCCAGGCATTTTCCCCCTTCTCTGTTCCTTTTTTTTTTTTTTAACGAAAGCAAAAACTAAAAATCAAATTAACTGAAGTTAAAGTGAGTGGAAAATTCAAACAGTCACTTAAATTTATTCACGTTTGGAGTGTTTTTCCTCGATATTTGCAAAAACTGCTTTTATTTTATTTATTTATTTATTTATCTATTTATTTTTTTCTAAATCAGAGCAGAGCAGACGTCCGTTCAGTGTCGATTGTTTGTGTTCAAAGCAAAACACCTTGCGTTGCCAGGGACAACCAGGTGTAGATCGTTGTTCAGTCGAATTAATATTTCCTATAACAATGTCAAGAGGTCGATTTTTCTTCACATGTTCGTTCTCTGGCAGAAGAAACATGTTTGTATTGTTGTAGATGAGCACTTTTCGCCCTCCCCCCCCCCCCCGAAAAAAGATGACGTGCTGCCTTTTTAGGTGATTACGTGTGAACACGAACACCCTGTAATACTTGGCGGAAAGTAAATAAATAAATAACAAAAATAACAAAACAAAAAATAACTTAATCGGACTGACATCTTGATAAAGTCAGGTTATTGGCGAAAATTCAGACTTTAACAAAAAAAAAAAAAAAAGTCAATAAAAATGATTTTCTCATTTCACATTTTCACATTTTCAGGTTTTCAAATTTTATCATTTAAACAAAAAATATTTTACAGTTTACAGTGAGAGATCAGTTTCGTATATAAATTTCATAAAATTACCTCTTTTTTATTTATTCATTTTTTTTTTCGAGGCATTTTAGCGTTTTGGGTCAGTATTTTTATTTCAATTTTAATTTTATTTATTTATTTATTTATTTATTGCTGTGGGAGATAAAGCAGTGTACATGTTTCTTGCTTTTTGTTGTTTTTTTTAAAGGTAGCGTGTCTGCTTTTTTAAGTAATAGCGCGTGATTATCTTACTACTCGGACTTGGGGTTAATAGTAAAAAAAAAAAAAAAAAGTTTGGTTAATTGCCAGTGATCTAAAAGCTAGAATAGCAGGAAACAGAGCATCATGTTTACATTAAATTTATATAACCCGCATTTTAAATCCTAAAATAATAGTCTTCTTCTTCTTCTTCTTCTTCTTCTTCTTCTTCTTCTTCTTCTTCTTCTTCTTCTTCTTCTTCTTCTTCTTCTTCTTCTTTAGATGGAATAGGTTTTCGGATATACTGCAAACGAATATGACATTTAAATATTGCACAAACAAGTAGTTTTCTGGGGGGGGGATTCTTTTTTGGGACGCCAGGACGCCAGCTCGCCAAAAAGTACGTCACGGGCCAAATTTTATTCCGTCATGAAAACAACTTTCTACAGAAAAAAACTCTTATTTTTACACTTTTATCTCGCGTACTTTTTGGCGAGCTGGCGTCCTGGCGTCCCGGCGTCCCAGAAAATAATCACCGGTTTTCTGGATATAAAGACCTTTATTATCCAATGTAATTCACTGATGGCCATTTTTTTTCCAACTGAAAAGTACTAATGCACATGCGTGTGACAAACACCTCTCCCCATGTTAAGAATGACGAACGCCACTGACATTTTTTAATGCATTGGACAAAATGTCTTAATATCCAGAAAATTACTTGTCTGCGAAAAAAATCCAATGTGATATTCGTTTTCAGCATACCCCAAAAAACAAAAGTCATATATGTAACACGATGTAACTGTAATCTAATTTAATATTAGTATCACAGATTTTGTACCATTTAAAAGAAGTTTCAAATATTGTTTTTAGTTTAATGAACATTACGAGATTAAAATCGTGTTTACATTATCGACGCTTTAAAACAACGTTCCTCTGCTGTGATCATTTTGAAAGCGTTACACCCGAGGTTAAAAAAACTAGCAAAAATCAACTAATGGTCAAATTTTCATGAAATTTTCACTACTTATTCATTTTTAAATTAACTTATATTTTAAAATCAGTTTTTGTTAATTTTATGAAAGGAAATGTGTGTCTCTTTCTTTTTTTTTTTTTTTGACGTCCCCCTCCTATATTAGACAATATTGATTTTGTCCAATTTTTATTTTCAAATTCAAGTAAAATAAATAACAGGTTTACACACACACACACACACACACACACACACACACACACACACACACACACACACACACACACACACACACACACACACACACACACACACACACACACACATATGTGCATAAAAAATAGATATTTTTTTAAATTTAAACTATTCAGCTTTATAAAATGTTGCAGTTTTATCAACTTAAATTTATTTTGTTTAATTTTCGTGATATGAAATATGAAGGAGAGGAACACCTAAAAACAAGCATTTCCCCTTAGATATTTAATGAAAACTAAGCATTTTGTTTAATTTTCGATTTTGAGAGATTATCGAGACTCCCAAGATAACAGTCTTATGTCAACCATTTTGCTCTCGTCCTAACTTTTAAAATAAATAAACGCTTTAAAATAAGTTAAATCACAAAATCTTATCCAGGTAGGTAGAAAATTATCTTGCCTTTGGCAACATTTAATTGTTTTATGTGAAAGGCGTTCCAAAAGTAATGCCTCCTATTTTTATTCTAATGGAATTGATTAGAGAGGGATTACAAATCGCAGTTATGATAAACTGAACGTATGCATTCATGACCTGAAAGTTTCCTCTCTCTGTTGCAGATATTGACGGTGTGTGATTCTAAGAAAGCAACCCCTGTCATGAATGTGCGTCAGAAGCAGAGATGCATCATGGAATTTTTGGCAAATGTGCATTGAGAATGGTGATGACTATGTAGAAAAATAAATTTCTGAAGGACAAAAGATTGCTCGTTTTAATGTTAACACTCCCGTCTTCGTAGCTTTTCAACTTTTTCAGTATAAAAAATAGGAGGCTTCACTTTTGCTTTTTTCTTAATCCCTTTTTCGTTTTGTTGTCTATACTACAAAATGCCCAATACTTGTTGACATTAAACTTGAAGACAACTATGATGTAGTCTGCAGGGAAGTAATCCCTAGGTAATCTGGTTCACAGATGGAAAGTTCTTGGAAATGGTCGACATGGATAAAAGCCTTCAATAAAAGTTCAAATTTATATACATTAAAAAGTAAATTAGATGTATAACCTTTGAAAAAGAAATACAATTTAAATAAACAATTGTTGTGCTTGTCGTTGAATGTTGTCTATCACATCAAAAAAGTAACATCGGCGCTTCTACAGAATTAAAACGAGATTTTGTGGTCGATAAATGGTTTCAACTGATTTGTGTGTGTGTGTGTGTGTGTGTGTGTGTGTGTGTGTTTCTGTTTTTCAATTTATTTATTTATTGTTTTACTTTATTTTCCAAGATTATACGAAAATTATCTTACATTGATGGTTATACGTTCATGCGTGCAACGAAAATATTAGAATCTTACATATAAAGATTACGTTAAAAATGTAACCGTAAAAAAAAAAAGTAGAAATATTTTTTTTGCAATTATAATTTTTTTCGTGTGAAAATATTAAATAAGCAATGCTTAATTCAATGATCGGTAGTTCGAGAAATTAATTTTTCTTCGAGTTATATCGATTTCGTTAATATGGACTTTAGGGGCTTTTTTCCTTATGTTCCTGTAAAAATTAAATAATTTTTTTTAATTTTTATATTTTACGATGCCTTATTTTCATAAAAAAGCAAAAATAAATTTATGCATTTTTTTTACTACTGAAAACCATAACTTTAGTAAAAGTATTTTTTGTTTAAAAAGAATAATACATTTCTACTAAGATTTAAATAAAAATAATGGGTTCATTATATTCTGTGATCATTATTTGATAAATACTGTAAATTTCATTAAAATTGGTTAATTTCCTGATTTTGTGTGGATTTTTAAGTAAAGGGAGGGGTCAAAATGTTTATACATTTTGAGCATCGGCATTCATTTTGCACGTACCTATAAAAAATCAATTTGTCGACCATATCTTAACAAGCACAAAAATGTCTCCAAAAAATATGTCCTACCTATGAATGACTGTTAAAATCTAAATTTAAAAAACGTCATACATTTTCATACAAAATTTGTTTAAATTTATTTTAATTTAATAAGTAATGTTTGCTTTTGTGTTATGGCGTTACTTTAGTGTATGTGCTTTGTTTTTTAACTAAAGGTTTCGTAAAACTGTGACATTGTCGGATAGTGTCTTCTTGAATTGTATCCCCCTGGTTCTGAAGGTAGTTCTTAAAAAAAATAATGGTATTTTTTTTAGATTAGGTCCACCTCCACAATTTTCTTTTAAATGACAACTTTTAATGGTTTTCGACGATGCTGAATACAGAAATCGCATTGAAATTATGTAGAAGTAAGTAGTTATCGAGATATAAAAAGTTGTATTATGCATTGTATTCTTTGGCGGCCATCTTTGTAACGCGCGTAAATTTGTTTATGGCGCGCGTGCACGCGCGTAACAAAGATGGCCGCCAAAGAATACAATGCAAAATACAACTTTTCATATCTCGATAACTACTTATTTCTGCAAAATTTCAATGCGATTTCCGTATTCAGCATAGACAAAAACTTTTTGAAGCTGTCATTTAAAAGAAAATTGTGGAGGTGGACTTAATCTAAAAATTTACCAAAATAAAAACAAGTCAAGTGTCCAAACTAACAGTAATTCACAAGTGTGGAAATTTGACACGCCACGAACAAAGATTATTTGTGCATAAAATTATATTGCAAATTAACGTCCATCTAATAATAACAAAATTTACAAAAGTCACCTCCCATTTCAGAGTTGTCTCCCTTGGTATTTTGAAAACTTAACATTTTAATTTAATACTTGTATAATGTTTGAACGAAACAAAACCGACTTCTTTAGGATACTAGTAGATGTACCAGGCGTTGCTCGGTGTTAAACGTAGCGTTAAATTCCACGAAAAAAAAAAGTGAAGTAAAAAGAAGAAAAAAAAAAACAGAAAGAAACTGAGACATATGCATGCGAGTAGTATGCTTTTGTTCTAAACAGTTCATTTCTGAAAAAAAAAAAAAAAAAAGAAAAGAAAATACTCGAACTGACATCAAAATCAACACCTAAAGACAGTGAGTCTGAGTCAATACGAAAACGTTCAGGCCGGTTTGCCATGATCTTTATAAAGTGTTTTCAAGCCTACTTATTCTTAACAGTTGAAGCCAAGACGCCGAGCACCCGAGCAGAGCAGAGCACTCGAGCAGACAGGCCACGTGCCTCAACACTCATTAGCAGTTTTGGTCTGGTTGCAGGTGCGTACAGACATAGGTCTGATGTATCGTGACTTGCCTTTTTATATATACTACTTCGTGATATGTTCTCTTGTTTCTTTCTATATAATGTGTCTGTATGATTGCGGCTATGTGCGTCTCTAATGTGTGTGTGGTTGTTTTAATGGCCTTTTTGTGATCATCTCTTTAAGGCTCGCCATATATATATATATATATATATATATATATATATATATATATATATATATATATATATATATATATATATATATCATTATTAGGGCTATGACAAGAGCATATTCTTTTCATTATTTTGATTCCAGAGTACATATCAGTTAATATCTTATATGTTTTTAGATAGAGTGATGTGGTTCTCGATTGATTAACTATGTCGGATATATACTCGAGAGTTAAAACAATGATAAGAATATTCTATTGTCACAGCCTTAATAATTATATATAATATAATTATATTCATATATGCATGTATCTTATATAAAGCTTACATACGGTCGGGTGTATATACATGCGGTCGAACTCCTATTAGTTGTGTATTTATCTTAACAGTTCTTAGCTGTGTGTACGGCATAATCAAGTTGACACACCGGTTCCTACTGGATCACCAAAGTTAAGCAACGTTGAACCTGGTCAGTACTAAATGGGACTTTCGAGTGTTGTATGTACTCTCTGCTTATGTCGGCATTGTTTCCAGTTGTCCTGGGCTTATCCTTGCCACTGGACTCAAACAGTGCCAATTCAGGAGAGATGTGGTTGGATATTGCGCAACACCTGCCACACAATTATATGCGCAGCTGCCCCCACAGAGGGTATCCTTTGTCTTTTGAGATTGAACAGAGGCATCGAATCTTAGCTGTGTGTGTGTGTGTGTGTCTGTGTATGTATGTGAGTGTGGTTTATGTGTGTATGTGATGTGTATGTGTTGTGTGTGTATGTGTGGTTTGTGGTGTGTGTGTGTGTGTGTGTATACATGATAGGAGTTCTCTATGCCTTTTTTTGTTATCTTGTCTCTTCTTGGATGATGAGCTGTAAAGAGCAACTAAGACAAAAACACTGATTTTCCGGCAAGAATCTCTCTATTTTGTCTACGAGTGAACCGGGGGGACCCCTCACATTGTTGAGTCAAGCTTTCTTGTGTTTTTTCCATCGAGGCATCTTTCCTCTGACTCTTCTAGTCTCAAAACGTACTCAAGTCCTACTGTCTACCAACTTTACCTCCAATCGACTGTCTCTCTCTTCTACTCTACTCTGACTAAAAAATCCCCATGTACATTTCTTTTTTACATGGGTGTATGCGTGAGTGTGTGTGGGGGGGGTGACCAGACTGCACCTAAAACGCACTGACTCACTTTTTAGCATGCAGGTGCACACTCTGTCATTGGAAGTCACTGAGTTTGATGTGTCATCCCTTGACCTTTCTGCACCTACCCGATACAAGTAAGCTGGGTTCAACTCAGTACCGTGTTAACCGCGTTACTGACACATAGCAGGTTTGAAAATGCTCCTTAAATATAGAATAAACAATTGTAGATTTTTATTAAAAAAAATGTTTTTGTTTGCTGTTTGTGTAAGCGTTCAATTTAAGCAAGCAGTCCCTGCCATCAATGACGATAGAATGCTGCCCGTTATGGTGCCGACCAAAAAGACCAGATAAGAGACCCACCAGTAAATGTAGCCAACATCAAGTTAACCCTAATTACCCTAGTGATTCATTTTCATGTTTCTATCATCCATAGGGACCCATTGGTGTTTCTATCATCCATATCGACCCGTTGGTGTTTCTATCATCCATATCGACCTTTTGGTGTTTCTATCATCCATATCGACCCTTTGGTGTTTCTATCATCCATATCGACCCTTTGGTGTTTCTATCATCCATATCGACCCTTTGGTATTTCTATCATCCATATCGACCCATTGGTGTTTCTATCATCCATATCGACCCATTGGTGTTTCTATCATCCATATCGACCCATTGGTGTTTCTATCATCCGTATCGACCCATTGGTGTTTCTATCATCCATATCGACCCATTGGTGTTTCTATCATCCATAACGACCAGTTGATGTTTCCATATGCCTATCCTTTGATCGTAACTAACACCCGTTAGCCATTCCCAGGACAGAACAGCTGTTTCAGAGACGTTCTTACAACATGGACAAACCAAGTAACCCTCCTCAGCAAATCAAAAAATCCTATGATCAGCATCTTCCCAGTTTTGGCAGCAGTATTCCATCATAGTACGACTCTTATACAGCCAGACGATTGCAACAGAATTCATGTACAATCTGGAGCAGTGGAATGATCCAAGTATTTTTTAGTGGTCTTAGTAACAGAAACGATGTACATCTTCAATTTCAGTTTTGGGATGAAAGTCAGCCCTAGAAGAAAATATGTAGCATTTCAATGATTAAACCCTTGAAGTAATGAACGTTTATATGTCTATGTGCATGTCATTTATTTCCCCGAGGTGCTGGTTGCAGTGCCAGGATGTAACGGCTGTTCCAGATAAGTCTTCACGACACGGACAGACCAAGTAACTCTCTTCAGCAAACTATCGTAGCATACCACTTGATGTAAGGAGCTAAAACAATCTTAAAAATGAAAAAAGAATATATATATATCTATATAAGCCAATGATGCGTGTATTTTTTTTTCTCATGTCCACCCTTAACAACGTACATGGTTACTTAGATGTAAGGGCTATTATTTGTGACGATGCCTAAGAAAGATTACCAAGATGTTACATTACATTAAAACTTCTGCATTTCAGTACAGTCATGGAAGCTGGTAGCAGGAAGAGAATTTCGTGCTAATATAATATCCAAATTGCTCCCAATTATAAGTTAAGCGCTATAGACGTCAATGTTAAAACCATGTAACTTCCATTGCAATATTGCAAAGGTCATATTATCTTTTTAGACATATTTTTATGGATAACAAATTTTATAACACAAAAGAAAAATGATTATTATTTTCTTTTCTTTTTTTACTCATATTCGCCCCTTACAAAGCGTATCATCACTCGGACGTAAGGGCTACTATTTGGGGCCATGTCTAGGAAAGATTAACAAGATATTTTTTTATGTTACATTTAAACTTCTGCATATCAGTGCAGCCAGGGAAGCAGGCAGCAGGAAGAGAATTCTAAAGTCTAGCGGTTCGAGGGAAGACACTATTAAAGTAGAAAACTTTCTGGCATTTACACACCTCAACAGGGAAGAGGTGAGATTTTCATTAATCTAAGAATTTCCTTAATTTTATTTTAATTTAGTAAATGTTCAAATAAGTAATGTTTTATTCTGTGTTATTGTATTCTTTTAGTGTATTTGTTTTGTTTTTAACTAAAGGTTACATGAAACTGTGACATTTTCGAATAGGGTCTTCTTGAATTTTATTTCACTGTTCTGAAGGGAGTTCTTAAAAAATAATAAATCACTTGTCCAAATGCACAAGTGCGGAAATTTGACACGCCTCGAACAAAGATTATTTGTACATAAAATTATATTGCAAATTAAAGTCACCTCCCATTTAACGATTTTTCAGGGTTGCCTCCCTTGGTATTTTTAAAACTTAAAATTTTTTTTTGATACTTGTATAACTTTTGAACGAAACAAAACCGACTTCTTTACGATACTAACAGATGTACCTGGCTTTGCTCGATATTAAATGTACCGTTAAATTCCATAAAAAAAAAAAAATGAAGTAAAAAAAAAACGGAAAGAAACTGGTGCGTGTTTTTTTTAAAAATTTATTTTCTCTTCTAATAATGTATATCGCTACTTAGACGTAAGGGGCTACTATTTGGGACCATGTTTAGGAAAGATTACCAAGATGTTGGTTTACATTACATTCAAATTTCTGCATATCAGTGCAGTCCGGGAAGCAGGGGATATGTACGTCGAGGGGGCACAAGTGCAATGAGTTCATCAGAGCACATTCCATTAAAATACTTGTTAAACAGGCACAGGGATGTAACATTGCGGCAATGGGACAGGGGTTGGAGCTAAGTTGACAAGGTGGGACTTATTAGATTGAAGATTCTTTTTTAGACCTTATCCAAGAGGGAGAGACTAGTGGGAGATGTACCAGCCCAGATGTGTTGAACGATTTTGACCTGAAAAACAGTAATTCTTTTCCATTTGTCAGAAACATCACTCATGGAATGTGAGTACTAAAGAACAAAATTAGGGAAGCAAGATCTACTCAATCTATAAAAGCCAAGTACGTCCAAGGATGGAATACTGTTGCCATATCTGGGCAGGAGCGGCCAAAAACAGCCTATCCTGCCTTGACAGAGTACAAAATAGACTTCGTGGCTTAGTGGGGGATGCCCTTTTCTCTACCCTGCAACCTCTCTCCCATAGAAGAGACGTTGTGAGCCTATCCTTGTTTTATCGTTATTTCCATGGCAGGTGCTCGTCTGAACTCCAATCTTTGGTCCCTCCTCGCCAATCTTTCACGAAAAACACCCGTCTAGCTGAATCCACTGTGAAAAATTTCCCCCATTCTATATCTGTGCCTAAATCAAAACGCGGATTCCATGAACAAAGCTTCTTTCTTAGAACTGCACGCCTGTGGAACTCTGTTCCGTCTGCCTGCTTCCCTCCGGACTACAACTTTGATGTGTTCAAGTCCAACGTTAACAAATTCCTAATGAACCGCCCCCTTAATTAAACACTTCATCAAATCTCCACACTAACGTAATGTACTTGCAATAACCCTTATACATGAGTGGCTTCCGGGCCTTGATAAGTGGTGATCAATGTGTAAAAAAAAAAATATATATATATATATACAGCATAATCACAATGACACAGCGATTCCTGTTAGATTGTCAACATAAAGCAACGTTAAGACTGGTCTGTACTAAATGGGTAACCTTTTGGGAATACCAGATGCTGTATGTGCCTTGCATTTTTCTTGGTATTGTTTCCAATCATCCTGGACTGCTTGTCACTGGGCCCAAGAAGTGCTACTTCAGAAGAGATGTGGTTTATATTATGCAACCCCTTCTTCATAATTACATGCACAGTAACCCTTACATAGAGTATCCATTTTTTCTTGAGACTAGAGGCCATGAATTTACTAGAGACAAGGATTGATCAATCGTAAGACTATAATTGGATTCTTCATAAAATTTTACTCCAGCATTTGATTTTGATTATGGGGTTTTGTCTTCAGTTGTATCCCCGGATGGGCACACAGATACCACATTTCTATTGCAAACTAGACCCTTTTGTAATTATAATCATTTCCATCCCTTTCAGAAGTAAGTTTCTTAACAGTCGAGCACTATCTGTTGAAATGAAAAAGTCGGTCATTTGGCTTACATGCGAGATTGTGACCGGTTTAGTTACTCGATCACTGTAGATTAATCTTGTGTAACGTTTATGTTTTTATAAATGTTTGATTTCAATAGAATATCGCTGTGGTTGACAGTGTCCCTGTGGTTTGTTCCTTGCTAATGGAGACGGATATGGCTCTGTTGCTGGGTTTCAATCCCACAAACAACGGCAATCATAACTTCCTGCACTGATGATTCCAGAATAATTAAACACTAGTGTCTGCAGGTAATAAAAATTATTATATATATATATATATATATATATATATATATATATATATATATATATATATATATATATATGCATATATAAATATATATATATATATATATATATATATGCATATATAAATATATATATATATATATATATATATATATATATATATATATATATGTATATATGCATATATAAATATATATATATATATGTATATAAAAATATATTAGATTTTTTTGGAAAAAGAAATCCAGCAAAGTGCTCAATTAAAAGGAAAATCCGAAATGTAAGAGCGTATTTATATTTTGTGTACAGAAAGTTGTTAGATGTGACAAATCATTGGTACCGTCGGTTTCAAGCCCGATAATAAGGACCGTTTAAGGTATCCTTATCAAGCTCTCTTCAGCCAATATTCGTCTATTTTATAACCGGAAGTGTGAAATATATATATACCTCGAGAGTTCACGTTTAAATCTCGTTTTGTTAAATCTCCCCCCCCCCTGCGTTTATTTATTTCCAATTAATCGTCCTAACGCTATTAATCTATATATCTATAAAAGTTAGAACGTGTGTGTGTGCATGTGAGGACAACTCTCAACCTATATAATCAACGAATTTTTGATCTACAGACTTGACATTTGGTATATAGGGTATTCAGACATGTGGAAAACTTTTTATTTGGTTTTCATCCGGAAAAAATATTGATAAGTGGTAAAAATTGAAAAATTGGTATGTGGAGGCTCATTGGATTTTATCTGTTTATATATATATATATATATATATATATATATATATATATATAATGTTAAATTTACATTCTGCATCCCAGTGTTTACAAAGCCATTTGGCAGAAGTAACGTCAGACAAATATTTAGCTATTGATGACTAGGAGTGTCAGAAACCGCCATTGAAACCAGGGAATACACATTTGATTCTATAGACTCTCTCTGTTTCGAAGCTTATAATCAATATGAAAATGTAATTTCAGCCCCTAATTTTTTTCAATAAAATGAGGAAAGACCAAATTTTAAAATAATGAAAGGTTTAATTGAAAAAAATACAATAGTTTTTTTCATCGGTTTTCTTTCAAAAAGATTTCACAAAATCAACGAATTTTAACTGAAACCAAATGTAAAAAATATATATAAATGCCAAAAAATCACTTACCTATAAAAAAAATGAGCAATGGGTCCATATTGTCCATACTTATATTTTATATTCCATGTATTTTTTAAATAAAAGGATTTTGTAAAGCAAGGGTCCCAGAAAATCGCATTTTTGCAACTTGTTTCTGGTTTCCGCCATTAGCTTAAAGCCGTGTTGCTTCAAATTTTCACGTTATCAAATACGGATGTCTGAAAGGGGTATAATTATTTCCAAAACGTAAAAACAACACGTTAGACCAAATACATTTCAAAAGAAATCTCGATAGTAAGTATATGAAGAAACAAATATTTAATGTAATAATAACGACAAACACGTTTTTTTTTTTTTTTACTGTAAGCATATTTTATTTAGTTTTTATTTTTTTAAATAAATGAATGTTTATGTATATACCAAAAATATTAAAAGAACATTTTAGGATTGACATTTCCTGATGTTCAATGTAACTAAGATT
>NC_136519.1:26288876-26298876 GCF_053919585.1 Euprymna scolopes | reverse complement strand
GTAGTAGTAGTAGTTGTAGTAGTATCAATATATTGATTAAATTTCTGAATATTTCTTTTCTAGTTTTTGCAGAGTTTCCAGCAGGTTAGAATTATTAGAATCCGTCAAATCTTCTTTCAGTTCTCCAAATAATTTTTGGCAGATTTCTTTTTCCGTTGAACTAAAGAAAGATAAAGTCAATGTAAATCTTTGCGATTCGGAGAGCACCTCAAGAATTGCCAGAATGTCTTCCGTCTTGAAATCGGTCTTGTGCAAGTGCAAAATTGTAATGATCTGCCCAAGAAGGCCGTGACCGACTTCCACCTTGAAGAACTCCGACAGTTTTGTAGTGTTAATAGCTGAAAGTAAACGACATTGTTCCTGGCTCTTATCTTTGAGACGGCGCCATTCGACCAGAAATTCATTGTTAGTCTCTGGAATTTTCATCTCCTGCAAAAAAAAAAAAAAATTAATTAAAATTATAAAACTATCAATTATAAAATTAAAATTATCAATCACCAAATTAAAATTTTACTGTTGAAAGCATTTCAAAATTTCAGGCACAAAATGTTTTTGTTTAAAAAAATATAACTGCAGGTAAAATGGCTCGAAATATTCACTTAGCTTATAAGGAAGGATATCTATAAAAATGGGCTGAAGATGGTTTACAAAATTCAGAAATGGAATAATTTATGAATTTTGTAAACCATCTTCCACTCAAAAACCATCTCTCACAACATAGAAGATGAAACGTTTCTGAATTTTTGAGATGAGGATTGAATATTTGTATTTTTTGTGGATTACTATTCTAATATTGACTGTCATTTTCACAATGTTTCGGTTGATGCGACCTCAGTTCTTTTTCTGGTGTATCTTGTCAAACATGTGAATGTTTTTTGTATCTTGTTGGACTCGAGAATGTGTCTTTGTATCTTGTTGAACTCGAGAATGTTTTTTTGTATCTTGTTGAACTCGAGAATGTTTCTTTGTACCTTGTTGAACTCGAGAATGTTTTTTGTATCTTGTTCTTTGTATACTGTTGAATTCGTGAATGTTTCTTTGTATCTTGTTGAACTTGAGAATGTTTCTTTATATCTTGTTGAACTTGAGAATGTTTCTTTGTATCTTATTGAACTCGAGAATGTTTTTTGTATCTTGTTGATCTCGAGAATGTTTTTTTGTATCTTGTTCTTCGTATATTGTCGAATTCGTGAATGTTTCTTTGTATCTTGTTGAACTCGAGAATGTTTTTTGTATCTTGTTCTTTGTATATTGTTGAATTCGTGAATGTTTCTTTGTATCTTGTTGAACTAGAGAATGTTTTTTTGTATCTTGTTCTTTGTATACTGTTGAATTCGTGAATGTTTCTTTGTATCTTGTTGAACTTGAGAATGTTTCTTTATATCTTGTTGAACTTGAGAATGTTTCTTTGTATCTTATTGAACTCGAGAATGTTTTTTGTATCTTGTTCTTTGTATATTGTTGAACTCACGAATGTTTCTTTGTACCTTGTTGAACTTAAGAATGTTTTTTTGTATCTTGTTCTTCGTATATTGTTGAATTTGTGAATGTTTCTTTGTATCTTGTTGAACTCGAGAATGTTTTTTTGTATCTTGTTTCTTTGTATCTTGTTGAACTCGAGAATGTTTCTTTGTATCTTGTTGAACTCGAGAATGTTTCTTTGTATCTTGTTGAACTCGAGAATGTTTCTGTTGAAATCAAGAATTTGAACGATGTATGTTACCTCCGTGAAGTAGATAAAAGGTCGCGTTCGAAATTCCGTTCAAATCCCGAGTTCAACAGAAAATTTTCGAGTTCAACAAGATACACCTGAGGAAGGTCGGAGGTTACATCGACTGAAACGTTGTGAAAATGACACTCAAGATGAGGACAGTAGTCAGAATAATCCAAATAATACAACTAGAAAATGAAGATCAATCCAAACGTCCAGTTGAGTTTGGTGAAAACAAAGGCAAAGTCAGGAAGGTCCAACGGGGGGGGGGCAAACTTTCGTAGTAAACATTCTACAAAATCTGTTTTGTTCATTTTTTTATTATAATTAGAGCAGCCTAAAAATTGTAATTAATGTTCATTGAATGTTTTTATAGCATGAATTTAAATATTTTGATTGATTTATGAACTTTTTTTTTATATAATAACTAGGGTTGTGACAACAGCATATTCTTTTCATTGTTTTAACTGTTGAGTATATAGGCGTTAATATCTGATATGTTTTTATATAGATTGACGTGGTTCTCGATGGATTTACTGTGTCTAACTGTATCGGATATATACTCGAGATTCAAAAGAATGAAAAGAATATGCTGTTGTCACAGCTGTAAAAATTATTTTGTCAAATTACTCAACCTGATTAATAAATGCAATTTTTAAGTTGACCTAATTATAACTTTTCATGTTTCATAGTTTTTTGTTAAACTTTGGTATCTTTTGCCACATTCTGATTGTAATTAAATACTTATAAATGTACAAAGCAAAATCGACGAAATGATAAAAAAGTTCCGTATCGTTTTCCTACAAAAAATTGAAAATAAATTAGTAAATATTTTGAATAAAACAAAACGAATTCAACCCTGCAAAATTCCCCTATAGGTAAGTAAATTTTGAGGCATTGTTGTGAAATGGCAGGCGAAATCGATTTGCAAGAAGTAAATAATTCCCCCATTAGCAAGCAAATTATTTACGACCTGCTTACCTCTTGCTGCCTTACTGGCGCTTTAAATTAGGAAATAACATTGCAGTCGACTTCTCTGGGGTGGGGGGTCCAAAAGCATGGAAAGCATTAATTAGATTTAAAAAAAAAATGGCGATGAAGCTTTCGGCAAGCCATAAAACTGTACCGTGTCATCTTCAACAAGTTGTAAATATTTGTAAGTTTGGAAAAATGCGTTCCAATTATAAATTGTGAGTTATTTTTATGGAATTAATTCCTATTTCAGTCACGTAAATTCTTTCGAGATAAGAACAAAACACATACTCGAGTCTGATTATTTCTCTCACGGCGAAACGTTTGCTTATTCGCATAAACAGTAGCGGTCGTATTCTTTTTTTCAATAAACACACACACAAATAAAGTAACATTCAAAAATGAAAAAAAAAAACACTCATGTCAAAAAACAAAATATCAATCTTTTTATGCTGCCACCTCCAACTCCCAACAGCGCCTAAATTTGCATATTTGTTTTATTTTTTGTATCGAAAGGGTTCCGGGTTCGAGTGTCAGTGTTTCTCTACAGCTGGCACATGTCAACTGTTGATATTTATAACTATGCTTCTCCACACCGTTAGCACATCTTATATATTTTATGAAATCATATATTTAAATTTGTTTTTTTAAAATCAGCAATGTCTAAATTTGCATAATCATATTCGTGTATCGGAAGATTTTCAGGTTTGCATATTATTTGGATTCTTCGGACTACTGTTCTCATATTGAGTGTCATTTGAACAAGATTTTGGTCATATTCACCATACAAACCATGCGGCTGCTTATAATTGACCCTGCTGTGTTCTCAAGTGGAAAACAATATACAGATATAAATATAGAATAGATTTATTCGTTAAAAAACAATAATAGAAATCCGTGTTGATCAGCAACAACTAATAAGTGAGCAGATAAGTAAACTACTAAGTGTTTGCATTTCAACTTGCAGCTCCAACTGACTCTGACTAGTATCGTTATTTTTAAAGATACATGAACCATAGTCACGTGTTTGAGCCACGTCACAAAAATCTATTGATTGGACGATTCCAATATTTTTTTCGATTCCGATACAATTGCTGATTCCGTACTAAATTCCTGATTCTAATACAATTCACGATTCCGATTCTTTATAAATCTCTAAATATTTAGCTATGAAATTGTTATTTTTCCCCGATTATCATTGAAACATGTGTTAAATGTTCAGCTATTTTCTCAAAATTAAAAAAAATACACTTGTGCGGGTGTGATCTATAGATTTTAGATTTATTGGAAGCTTAAAATCAATAAATATTGATTATTTTATTATTACTATCAGTAGTGGAAAATTTGTTTTGAAACAGCATCAAATAATAAAAAAACATAATTAATAGAATCGTTTTTGGCATCGGAAAATAGGCAAATTTTTTCTGATTCCGATACTCCAAAATATTCCGATTTTTCCAGTCCAGATTCCGATTCTGAATAATCGTCCCAAAACTAAAGCAAAAAAAAAAAAAAACGAAGAAAATAATTACAGTGAATATTTTAAAAAGAATCATCTAACCTTTCTAGTTTTTTTTAACATTTCTGTTGTGGACGGTTGATCCTTTTCTGTTTTAAGGGCCAAAGTGTTCCAGGGTTGTTGGAATTTTTCTTTGATCTTGTCGCTTTTATCCAAAGGTTTCAAATGAGAAGCCTTGACAATATCTCTAGAGATGGTAGATGTAAACAGAAAATAATTTTAAAAGTTAATTTAATACAAATAACACAACTGATTATAATAGTTAATTTAATACAAAAACACAATAATTATAATAGTTAATTTAATACAAAAACATAAATAATTATGATAGTTAATTTAATACAAAAACACAAATGATTATAATAGTAAATTAAATACAAAAAAAAAACAAATGATTATAAAATAATACAAAAACACAAATAATTATAATAGTTCATTAAATACAAAAACATAAATGATTATAATAGTTAATTTATTACAAAAACATAAATAATTATAATAGTTAATTTAATAGAAAAACACAAATAATTATAATAGTTAATTTAATAAAAAAACACAAATGATTATTATAGTTAATTTAATACAAAAAAAACAAACAAATAATTATAATAGGTCATCAATACAAAAAAAAACAAATAATTATAATAGTTAATTTAATACAAAACCACAAATAATTATAATAGTTAATTTAATAAAAAACACAAATGATTATAGTAGTTAATTTAATAAAAAACACAAATGATTATAATAGTTAATTCAATACAAAACAGAATAATTATAATATTTAATTCAATACAAAAACAGAATAATTATAATAGTTAATTCAATACAAAAACAGAATAATTATAATAGTTGATTAAATACCAAAACAGAATAATTATAATAGTTAATTAAATACAAAAACAGAATAATTATAATAGTTGATTAAATACAAAAGCAGAATAATTATAATAGTTGATTTAGTACAAACACAAATTATTATAATAGTTAATTCAATACATAAACAGAAAATAATTATAAAAGTTAATTAAATACATTAACTCAAACTGATATATTAAAAACAATGCTTATTTCTATCTAATTATGCATAAAAGACACTGTGTGTCTTTGTGGTTAGTCTATTCTCTATAGACTCCAAAACGGCTGAGCTGATTTGTTATAAAAATCCCACACCAATGTACTTTATATGTCTACGAGTGTTCTTAAATAAATTTTGTATCAAAAAGCGATAATCGAAAAAAATCGAAAAAAATAATCGAAAAAAAAAACTATTAAAGGAGAAACAGATTTTGATCAAACTTTACACTCTAATACAGCCTAACATCACAGTTGCAGTTGAAAAGTTTAATCACCGCACAAGCAGAAAGGCCCGGCTATAAAATCAACAGTGAATTCTTTGATAAGACACGGGTGCATTGAAATGAATGTTTCTGTTTAGAGCACAATCCAACCATGATACTTGAATTTTGCATTTTAAACTTCAATTCGCTTTTGAATTAACTTTTGCTTGATTTGTATAAAATGTAAAATTTTTATTTTCTGCAAATAAACATTTCAAAATATGACAACACATTTGACAGGTGAAGACGAATGATTACCTATATAATTATACAACTCTATAGAGTGCCTGGCCGCCCTTGCTTGCTTGCTTACTTTAAGTTTGTCTTCGCCAATCGGGCGATTCCATTCTTAAAAAGGGATAACAGGTGAATTTATATAAAGTTATCAACACCTTCGTTCAGTCTCAAGAGACAATGGCTACGCCTGTACAGGTAGCCACGTGTGTAATTGAGAGGCAAGGATTGTGCAATCTCCAACCATACCTCTTCTGAATTAGCACTGCGTGAATCCAGTGACAGGAAGAGATGTCCAGGACAACTGAAACCAATGCCGAGATAAACCGAAAGAACATGCAGCACCTGGAATTCCGAAATAGTCATCCGTTTTAGTACTAACACGGCTTAACGTTGCTTATATATATATATATATATATATATATATATATATATATATATATATATATATATATATATATGTGTGTGTGTGGTTCAAAGGCAAAAGAATGAGAGTGGAGAGTTGTATGTTTTGGTTTCGATTTTAGCTGATGGCACCCAAGTCACATGTGTGTGTGTGTGTGTGTGTGTGATTTTAGCTGATAGCACCCAAATCGTATATATATATATATATATATATATATATATATATATATATATATATATATATATATAAAAATGTAAATGTTGGTTCGTTCGGAATGAATTGTCTAAAAAAACACTGGACAGATGGCTTCCACGTTTTGGTATAATATGTTTACTATATCCATGTGTGTTTTTATATATTTCTTTTTAATTATAACATTATATATATATAATTTTTCTATGATAAAAAGGTGGGTTTCTTTTTACCGAGAGGCCATTTTTTTTATTTAGGGACAATTATTTATTACCGCTTCCTGTCACGTGACCAGTGTTACAATTTAGATTGGAGATTTCGGTTACAAACTAGCGGGAAATTCTAGAAAATCTGGAGGTATTTGGCACCCACACACCCGCATTAGATTATTAAAAAATAAAGAAAAGCGCTTGAAAATATTCAATGTAAGTAAAAAAAAAAAGTAGCATTTATTGCCTTTGGTAACAATTATTTATTGATTATTTGTTTTGTTTTTCACCTTTTTTTCGACTAACCATTCTTAAATATCACTATAAAATCGATTTTTCCAAGTACATTTTAGGTGGGGGGGGGGATTCCAACCTCCGAAGTTTGGGTTTGTATTACTGTACACATAGATTCGAAAAAGTTGTCAAAAAACAAATATGGTACTTATACAGTTTAGTGACGACATTAAAAAATGGAAATATTGAAAAAAAAATTTATTGTACATAACTGTTATAGACTGAAATTCTCCGAAAAAAGAATTGCACTTCATTTGATCAAGTAGTTTTTTTTTTTTTTACAGCGAAAAACAACTATTTATCACGACGACGTCAACGTGGCCATTTTGGAAATGTACCTTGCAGAATACCTCCATTTTAGGCCAAATTTTGCGATCTAGCCTTTTTTTTTCTCGCCATATTGAGATGCGCACAACACATCTGCAATTTTTTTACGTTTTTTTCTCTTTTTTTTTTTTAAATCTGCAATTTGTTTTTTTTTGTTTTTTTTAAATAAGAATACTATTGAATATGCAAAGAAATTGAAGAATGCAAAGAATTGAAGAATTTTTATACGAGATTATTTTCGAAACATGCGCAGTTGGACACGCATGGGTAACTTCGAAACTTCGTTTATTTACTTCTGTTACAAATTTAAAAAAAAAAAAAAAAAAACACCCCAAAAATGGCATCTGTCTTCGCAAAAAAAAAAAAAAAAAATCTCATTCTGGTGGGGAAAAAAAGGGCTAGATTGGCCTAAAATTAAGGTATTCTGCTATGTACGGCAGTTACCTGCCCTTGGGGAATTCCTGGGCCTGCAATAACATTTCCAAAATGGCCACGTTGACGTAGCCGTGATAAATAATTGTTTTTCGCTGTAAAAAAAAAAAACTACTTGATCAAATGAAGTGAAATTTTTTTTTCGGAGAACTTCAGTCTATATCAGTTACGTACAATAAAAAACTTTTTCATTATTTCCATTTTTTAATGCCGTCACTAAACTGTATAAGTACCACAAATATATAACAAATAAATGTTATCAAAGGCAAGATAAGTTACTTTTCTGCCAAACTGGATATTTAAATTAACCACACGTGGTCGCTCAAAGTGTATACACATTTTGACTCCTCCCTTTACTTAAAAATTAACCACACGTGGACGCTCAAAGTGTATACACATTTTGACTCCTCCCTTTACTTAAGAATTCACCAAAAATCAGGAAATTAACGAATTTTAATGAAAATTGCAGTATTTTTCAAATAATGATCGCAGAATATAATGAACTAATTATTTTTACTTAACTCTTAGTGAAAATATTTTATTTTGTTTAAACAAAAAATACCTTTACTAAAGTTATGGTTTTCAGTAGTAAATAAAAAACGCAAGAATTAATTTTTGCTTTTTTTAAAGCATCGTAATTTGTAACAATAAAAAATAATTTTTACAGTAACATTACGAAAAAAGCGCCTAAAGTCCGTATTAATGTATTCGATATAACTCGAAGAAAAATGAATTATCGGATACTATTCAGGAAATTAAAGATTCAATTAGATTCCTATTTCAGTCACCTAAATTATTTAGGGTGAAATAAGTTTAGGAATTTATAGCCAAACCTAAATATATTTTTTTTGGTAAATATCCAGATACGCTACTACAGAACACCGACCACTCTAATTTGTTTATTTTTTTTTGGGGGGGGGGGAAACAAATATATAACAAATAAATGTTATCAAAGGCAAGATAAGTTACTTTTCTGCCAAACTGGATATATTTTTCGTGTTTTTATTCAATGTAACATATTTATTCAGCTTGAAAAACATACAGTGTTTACCGATGTATTTGAAAATTCAAGATGGCGTCTCACACCCTCTTTAACACCGTAAGTTTGGAAAAAGGTGTTATAAATAAAAAACTATACAAAATACGGGTTTGTATTACTGTACACATAGATTCGAAAAAGTTGTCAAAAAACAAATATATAACAAATAAATGTTATCAAAGGCAAGATAAGTTACTTTTCTGCCTAACTGGGTATATTTTTCGTGTTTTTATTCAATGTAACATATTTATTCAGCTCGAAAAACATACAGTGTTTACCGATGTATTCGAAAATTCAAGATGGCGTCTCACACCCTCTTTAACACCGTAAGTTTGGAAAAAGGTGTTATAAATAAAAAACTATACAAAATACTATTAAAAACCCGCCGAATATATGTCAACCTATGTCACAGTAACATGTATTGAGCGAGTTTTTAACAGTATTTTATCCGTTTTTTTATTTATAACATCTTTTCCCAAACTTACCGTGTTAAAGAGAGAATCAGACTCCATCTTGAATGTTCCAATACATCGGTAAACACTGTATGGTTTTCGAGCTGAATAAACATGTTACATTGAATAAAAACACGAAAAATATATCCAGTTAGGTAGAAAAGTAACTTATCTTGCCTTTGATAACATTTATTTGTTATATATTTGTTTTTTGACAACTTCTTCGAATCTATGTGTACAGTAATACAAACCTAACATATTTATTCAGCTCGAAAAACATACAGTGTTTACCGATGACTTGGAAAATTCAAGATGGCGTCTGATTCTCTCTTTAACACGGTAAGTTTGGGAAAAGGTGTTATAAATAAAAAAACTATACAAAATACTATTAAAAACCCGCCGAATATATGTCAACCTATGTCACGGAAACATATATTGAGCGAGTTTTTAACAGTATTTTATCTGGGTTTTTATTTATAACACCTTTTCCAAAACTTACCGTGTTAAAGAGAGAATCAGACGCCACCTTGAATTTTCCAATACATCGGTAAACACTGTATGTTTTCGAGCTGAATAAACATGTGACATTGAATAAAAACACGAAAAATATATCCAGTTTGGTAGAAAAGTAACTTATCTTGCCTTTGATAACATTTATTTGTTATATATTCGTTTTTTGACAACTTTTTCGAATCTATGTGTACAGTAATAAAAACCCCACCGACCACTCTAATTTGTTTGGGGGGGAATGTGATGTAAAGGGCTGAAAATGTTAAATGGTGTTCTAATTGGTAAATGTCGGTGCGTTACTTACGGAAAATTTGAAAATTCGATGTTGCAGGTAAAAAAAAAAACAGATAAATTAACCCTCCC
>NC_136519.1:26196376-26283876 GCF_053919585.1 Euprymna scolopes | reverse complement strand
TAAAGAATTTTGACTAGAAAAATATCGGGGAAACCAATGTCAACAACAGAATCTTCGAATTCATACGATATGATGTTGAACAGGCTTGAGTGAATTTCAACCAGCCAGTGTTGATAACTATTTCGTGACCTTCGTTTAAAAGTTAACTGTCGTTGTTATCAGAAACGTTGAACGAGATTCTCGTTTGTGAAACTTTATCTTCCATTTTACGCTTGGGAATTAATTAAATGACTAAGATTTCACCTGTTATCACACCGTAAGTTTGACAAAATACAATCTAAATTAATAGTTGCGCGTAATCATTTCCGTTTTAATATAAAACTGGGCAATATGGGGTTTCGTAAGTTGATTAGCCAACATGGCTGACTGATGCTGACGTCACGTAGTAATTTAAAATTGCGAAATCTGGATATAGGCACAAAATGCGTTTTAATAGTTTTTTACAAAAAAAAAAAAGTTTCTTTTCAAGCAAGTTTTTTTTACCGAAATTTTTTGCATTTAAAGAGAATTTGAATAAAAGAAAGAAAACAGAAAACGAAAAGTAAGTTGTGACTACGTTTTTATTGCGAAATGCGAATATAGGAAAGACGCAAAAAGCCTCATATAAGAACATATAAGGCTAACTTGCTATATTAGTAGAGTTTACTTTTAAAAATATATATGAATAAATTACAAGAAAACTGTTTTCGTTATGTGGTTTAAAATTTAACTAAATAAATTGATTACGTGGTGAAATAAAGAAAGTAACTCACACAAACAGGTGTGCCTTTCTCCTGTCGGATGGTGGAATGAGAGAGGGAAAGAGAAAGAAAAAATCACGTGTAGAAGGTTCGGTTATATACATATGGCATTGATTTCCATGAGAGGACAGAAACCGTTACGAAAAGGACGAGTTGAAAGCACAACGGCGGTTCTTGTTTCGACAGCAGAGAGAGAGAGAGAAAGAGAGAGAGAGAGAGAGAGAGAGAGAGAGAGAGAGAGAGAGAGAGAAGGGATGGTGGAAAGTTTCAGTTGAATTTAGTCGTAGGAAAGCAGGAATTTAAACAAATATTTTTCTTCATTAAATTTTCCTTTTCTCTTCCATTTCATATGGATACATTTTATTGAACGTTGGCTTTCTTTCTGGACATATTTATTTGGTAGAGAAAAGCCAGCAGTGTAGGGACGTCTTACTTTACCGAATACACATAATAACCAACGTATTTTATTACACGTTATATAAAAGAAATATTTTAATTGCTATATATGTTTAAATATAATTATCATTATGTATTTGATGTAAAGTTTACAGAGGAATAAAGTTTTCTGCCTATATGGCCTTTCTTACGTTGATAAGCGGACTGGTGTTGACGTCACGTGGTAATTTCAAATTTCGAAATCCAGATATAGAAACGAAACGCGTTTTCAAAGTTTTTGACGCAAATAAAAACCCAACCATTATTTTATTTATTTATTTATTTTTTTTTTTTTTTTGCGTCTCCTGTTTTTCGGACAATTTTTCACCGCAATTTTTTGCATTTAACGAGAATTTAAATAAAAGAAAGAAAACAACAAACGAAAAGGAAGTTTTCGGGAAGCTTGCTTTTTGACTTTTTCGTACCTCTGTGGATTGCAAAACAAACCCAAAATAGTATAGCATAATTATTTTTGTTTTGGACAGATGTTATAGGGATTCTACAAAGCGCATCTGCAAAACCTCTGCGGAACAGTTTGAGAACCACTGAACTTCATAGACAAACAAATGGAGGCCATCATCCAAGGCATTACTCCTTTTGCCTGATATACTCTCATTTGTGAGTGAATGCCGATGGGACCAACCAACCTATTTTTGCATCCATCTAAAGTGCCCCATTTTGGGAATCTGGGTTCATTTCATGAAGTTTTGTTTTTTTACTCTTTTTCATCATAGACAAGGCAAAGTGCCACTTGAAAAGTAAGGGGGTTACTATTTAGGATCGTGTTTAATGTGAAGAGTTTAGCTGCAAGATGTCTGTTCACATTTAAACTTCTGCAATTTAGTACAGTCAGGGATGTAGGAAACAGGGAGGAAATTCCAAAGTCTAGCATTCTGTGGGAAGAAACCGCTGGTAGATATTCTTTTGGTGCAAGTAGAACCCTGTTGTTGTCATCTTCGACAGACTCATTCCACCGGCGTAGATGGAAAGATGCTTGTGCTGTCTGTCCAAGGCCTATGACAGTGGCAAAGCTTTTGGGGATGTGTCATGACATGAGTTACCATTCCTTGGACAGGAGTTACTTCCCTTGAATAAAGCAGGTTCACATGCTTTTTCAGATGCATTACTTGTGAGCTACACATGCCTTTGTGTTGTCTCTAATTACTTTATACTAAACCAAACTTTAACATGGTGGCAGCAGTGAGATGATGATGATGATGATGATGATGATGATGATGATAATAATAATAATAATAATAATAATAATAATAATAATAATAATAATAATAATAATAATAAATGAACACGGAATATTACGGTAGACATGAACAGAGAACAATTAAGTTGCTCTGAAGTCTGACAGTATTTTTGTTACCGGAAGCGTGAAGCGTGAAAACCTGCATGCATTTATTATACACAAAGTACGCCATATTGAAATCTCGATCATTAAAACCGTAATTAATCTATTCTCTCTTTTGACAACTTCGTATTGCCCAAAACAATAATAAAGATGATGTCGAACCACACAAGTGAATCACTCATATGCTGGGAAATGTCAAATTTTTAAAACAACAGTGTCGGTTGTTTTTTCCCGTAAAAGGCATCTCTGAAAGGCATCTGCAGAAATTTTATTTTCCACCTTCTGTCTTTCCTTACCTCTCCCTTCCCTTCTTTACCCCCCCCCCCAATTTTCTTAGTGTATTTTATGCTGCTACTGCTTGTTATATCATGTGTTGAATGCGTGCCTTTCGATTGATAAAAGGACATGTGTGCGCCATTTTGTGGGAAGTTTTGAACACAAGAAAGAAGTCGGCTCACTATCCCACGTCAAGAGAAAAGACGTTAAAAATCGCAAGTTTAAACAAAAGAAACCAGTGGTTTGGTTTCCTTTTTTTCAATCGAGATTCGTCAAGGAAGATGACACAGAATTAATCAGAAAAGACTATTTAAAAAATCAGTTGTAAACGAAATTACAACGACCTCTTCACCGAGGAAGAAAGAACTATTTTAAGGCCTAGAATTGGTCTTGTAAAAAAAAAAGAATACTAACTCTAGTGAGGCGTTAGAATTCACGTCAAAAGGAAGCAAGAAATCTTCTATAGAAATACATTACACCACAGAAGATTTGGATTATTTTCTTGGATTACAGAACCAAGAGGATTGAAATTTTCTCGAATGAAAACATTTAAGTTAATGGCGCAAGGGAGGTAATTTACATACACCCTCTTTTAAAAAGATTAAGTGTTGACATGTTTTATTTAAGTTCTTTGACACGCAGTAAGCCCTGACTACACCTATATTCTTACCCCTACTATCCCTTACGATATTGTTAATGGAATTCTTTGAGAACCGCCAGAGGGACTAATTTGGCAGACACTGTTATTGGTGAACATAAAACTGACTATCTTTCTTTCCCTATTTACCTTTCGTTTTATTAAAAAAAAATTGTTTATCGTAGTATTATTTAATTTTTTTTTCCTTCTTGTGCAATGGGATAATCTTCATTGGACAGCATGATAAAATTCCCGTTAGACAGGCAAGTCGATCATATCTTTCTATCATCCAGAACAGAAGGCTTTAAGACGGTATAACTCGTGGTCATTTGAAAATGCAATCTAGAGGTAATTTGGGAGAAGTTTCGAGAACTTTCGATTTGCACCCTTCTACTTGCAAAATCATGCACAGAAAAAACCGAGAACATCGACGATTTTCTAGCGAGATGCAAGCTGCAGGCACAAAATTTTTTTTATTTTTTTTTATTCAATTTTCACCCCAAACAAGGCACAGTGCCACTTTGAAGCAGGGGGCTACTATCAGGGACTTAATTAGCGGGGTCATTATGAAGGGAGATGAGTAGAAAGATGTTTGTTAACATTACACTTGAACTTCTGCATATCATTGCAGTTGGGAAAGCAGAATCCCGGAAGGGAGTTCCAAAGACCCGCAGTTCTGGGGAAGAAACTATTGGGGTAAAAGGCTTTCTTGCACCTAGGGATCTCTACTGTAAAGGGATGAGACTTAGTAGCTTGTCGGGTTTGTCGGGGGTAGTTACGTCGGGGAGGTACAAGTGTTTGCAGTTCGTCAGAGCAGTCACCATTAAAGTATTTGTAGAACAGGCAGAGGGATGCAACATCTCGTCGATGGGACAGAGGCTGAAGCCTAGATGACAGTTCAGGACCTATCAGATTGGCGACTCTCTTTTGAACCCTGTCCAGGATCAGAGACGAAAGTGAGATGGAAGACTGAATAACTGACCAGATAATTGCTGGAACAAAATACTCAGAATCACAAAAACAGCTACGTAGCAAAACCAAGGTAAAATCTATGCCAGAAGTTCTCAATTTATGTAGGAGTTTAGAGGCCTCAGTGAATTATATGAGACAGATGGGCAAACTACAAGGGACGTGTGACAGCCAATTATACAATAAAACACAGATCAATGAATGCTGACACATGTAGTAAATGTGGACGTATCGATCCAAATGGAAACTGCCTGGCTCGAGACAGCATATGTTCATCTTGTGGTCAGAAGAATCACTGGGCTAGGGTTAGGATTAGGGTTAAAAAGTAAAAAGGAACCATGACAGCCAACCACAGATGAACAAGTCTATCAAGAACAAAGACTTCACACAGATACAGCATCCTTATAAAAACCGACAGAACTCTATTAACATTCAGGATAAATGACGACTTAATGTCCTTTTATTCAGTTAAAAAACATTAAAAAGAGCATTCGATCAGAGGCATTCGCCATATTGGATGTAATACTAGCAAACAGGACAGGGGCACACAAATTGAAAATTAAGGTGGACACAGGTGTGGAAGGAAATACACTCACCTTACACACATTCCAGCAAATGTTTCTGGAATGTATACACCAAAATAGACAACATTCCGGCATGACACAGAAAGAAACCGCAGTTCTCACGGTTTGCAACGGAGCCAGTATCTCACAACATGGTTCCGTACGAATTCAATGCATATACATGGGTGAATGCAGGTACGTTAAGTTTAATGTAGTAACCTCACAGGGAATATATTAGGACTACCCTCCTTCCAGTACTTGAAGTTAGTTATCTTACATTATTCCATCCAAAGAACAAAGCATGCCCCAGTCAATTGTACAGCAGGTGCTCCAGTTGCTCTTTTAATCAATACTTAATCCACTCGATGAAAGACCTGATGAAAGTATATTCAGATCAATTTCATCAGTTTGGTAATTTTGCAGAACACCACATTGTGCTTCCACCAAATAACCACCCGATAGTTCATGCACCCAGGGAATTCCCCATTCATATGAGGTATGAAATATAAACAAAACTGGATGAAATGCCAGGAAATAATCCACAAGATTGATTAGCCAATGGATTAATTAGCCAATGGATTGATTAGCCAATGGATTGAGTTAACAATATTGCATATGTGCACAAGAGCAACGTCAAACTGCGCTTATGTTTAGACATCAAAGATGTAAATAAGGAAATCATGTGTTGCCACCATAAGACACCAACAATGGAGGAACTTTCCCACAAATTATTTAGCGCTAAATTTTTATGTAAGCTTGATGCCAAAAATGGCTACACTCTGTCAAGCTAGATAGGGATTCACAGTTGTTGAGTACCTTCAATTCTCCCTTCGGAAGATATTCTTTTTGAAGAATGCCCTTTGGTTTAGTTACGTCTGAAAATTTTTTTCAACAGGAGATAGATATGATCATTGAAAAGTTCACAGGAACTTTTGTGTTAATCGATTTTGTGATTTTCTTTTGACAAAGCAAAGAGGAAGATGTCCACAGCCTACGAATCTTGATGAAGACAGCACAGACTGCAGATCTCACATTTAAGAGTAACAAATGTGCTATCAACCAGAAACAAGTCAAATTCTTTGGTGGTACCTTCAACGGAAACAGGATACACTCGGATCATCCAAAAGTTTAGCAAATAAAATCCCTCCCCAGTCCAGCTAATGTAACAGAGCTACAAAAGGTACTAGGAATCATTTCCTACATGGCACCTTTCATTCCTAGGCTATTGCACCTCACGGAAAACCTCAAGGAACTCCTCAAGAAGAAGCAATAGTCATCAGAAATTGTTGCAAAAGATAAAGGATTTTATATGCAAGAAAATTCTACTCTGTTATTATGACCCTTCTAAAACGTCCATAATACAAGTCGATGCATCATCTAGAGGCTTCGGAGCAGTCTTAATGCAAGATCACAAACCCATAGCCTTTGCTTCAAAATCCCTGACCCAAACAGAACAACACTACGCAAATATCAAGAATGGTATTTGGATGCAAATGATTTCGCACATACATTTACAGCTGTTCGTTCGAAGTTGAAAGTGACCACAAACTTTTGGGAATGATCTCAAGAACCTAACCGCAGCACCTCCATGAATTCAATGAATGATATTAAGATTCCAGGAATACGATCTGATCAGCAAATATCATCCAGACAAAGACATGCTACTCGTAGATGGACTATCCAGATTCCTCAACAATAAAACAAAGAAGGCATTGATGTTGACATTAAAGTAGACTTCATACAATTCTCTGTTGAAAAACTTATGCAGATTCGTCAAGCAATGAATACTGACACAACACTGTGTGACCTGAAGGAACAGATTCTTCAAGGGTGGCTAGAATTTCACAGAGAACTAAAGACATTCAACCGTACTGGTCTTATCGAGACAAGCTTTCTATTGAGAATGGCATTTTACTCAAAGATGACAGGATATTGATCCCTGAATCAATTTTACCTTAAGGATTGGGAAAATATAATATGGTCACCAATAAGCAATAAATGCCAGCTCAGAACAAATGTTATGTTTTCTGGAATGGCATAAATAACAACATTGACAAAGTAATACAGCAATGTACCAATGTATCAAAACACCGGAAATCTCAAATTGCTGAATGTCTACTAGACACTGTCCTCTAGTGTCTAAGGTCTCTCTGTACAGGGGTTTGTCAGAACAACCTGGCATGAGGATACTTTTTCCATAGAAATAAACTCTGACCAAATATTCAAAATCACATAGTATTCGCTGGCCAAATAAGATCTGCTCACTATGGCTAACCCACATTAGCTTTTACGAGGAATGGTGCACCTTCTCCAAGTGATGTTACCTCAAGTAATAGCACGAAGCTGGATACTCCGCCAGACTAGATAAATTCTTGTCCTGGAATCCAGTAAGACCAAGAGACCAAAATGAAAGATATACTACAATATATGAAAATAGTCAATCGGGGAGAGGAAAATTATGTTCTCAATTTCTTTACTAACTCAGTGTTTGAGAGATAAAGAACTTAAATGAAACATCTGAATATCTATGTATCTCATATAGAGTTCAAGTGTTAGCCCCAGGTTGTGGGGCCCTTGATTTTGGAGAACTTTGATTGAAGTAAAATAAAACAAAAAAATTGAATCCATCATGCTGCATGAGATTCCAGTATGACCATGACAAATTGTGGCCACTGATAGCTTCAATTTGAACAGACATAGCTACCTCCTCATTGTGGATTACTATTTTAAATACCCTTGGTCCACAAACTAAGGGAATTTTCCAGTGAAGAAGTTTGACCAAGCAAATCTTTGCTGAGCAAGAAGTTTCAGAAAGACTTATCAGCGACAATGGTTCACATTTCAGAGCATTTGTCAAAAAATGTGATTTTGAGCACATCACTTCCTCTCCCAGATTTTCCCAATCGAATGGCATAGCAGAACAGTGCATACACAGCATCAAGGTAGCTATGAAGAAGGCCACAGTTGGCAACCGAGACATAGATATGAGTCTAACATGTTTCCAAACTACCCCAATGTCATCCCATCTCCAAGAAAACTACTATTCAACCGTAAGCTGGTTAGCAATCTATCCATGAAATACCTCAACAGCAATACCCGGAAAGAGTAAATTCAGGATTGCCTCCTCCAGAGAAGGCAGCATGATCGATACACGACAACTGATACGAGTACAAAACCAAGGTACAAGAAAATGGACTCCAGCAGTTGTCAGACAAGCTTGCACTGAACCATGATCCTACATTGTTGAAACTACGACAGGACAGGTTCTTATTAAAAACTGCAGGAATCTAAAGAAAGATATCAGCAATGCTGATAAGACACAGACATTTTTACATGAAACATCCGCACATCACACTGCACATCCATACACCAATAATCCAAACACACATCATGTTGAAGCATCTAATGCATACAGCAGCATCAACATCTCATCTGAAGTAACCCACAAAGCTTCAAACAAAATTCAGTTGAGGGATAATACACCAACAAGAATAACTACTAGGTTGTGTCGTGTCATAAGACCCCCCCCCCACCAAATCTTACCTATAGGAAAGCTATATATGGTAACTTTCATTAGTGCATTAGTGAACTCTGCACAAACAATTCTTCTAATGAAAAAGGGATGTCTTGGTATGAGTTACTGTTCTTTGGACAAGAGTTACTTCCCTTGAATAAAGCGGGTTTACATGCTTTTTTGTATGCGTTTCTTGTAACCTACACATACCCTTGTGTTGTCTCTCATTACTTTACTAATCCAAACTTTAACAGGATGGTGGTCGCTGTGGCACCTCTTGATGTCCAAATAGGGGATGACGATTGTCATTGCTCTGTTTGTCATGCTCTGATTTTGCTATCACCTATCAAAGATTCCCCAACATTTCTGATAAACATTTTTTGGCTAGGAAAAAAGTGTAGTATCTGTTCTGATACTACACTTCACCTTTTTTGTTCTCGGTCAGTGGAGGAGAAATCCTTAATGACTGAGACAATTTTAATTTTTGTTCTTATTCAGAGTACCCCTTTTTGGGGAGCTGGATTTTTCCCGCACATTAAAAACCGACCTTGTGTCTAACTCTACCCTTGTGGGTGGTTGGGGGTGGGGGGGGGGAGTAAATAGAGACATTTATTATTAAAAAAATGTTAATATACCACTTATAAATGTGTAATAATATTGCCCCAAAATCTTCAATGTCATTTGTTTCATTTTGTCAAAAATTCATTTATATCACTTGATAATAATCTTGTCGAGAATTACCTCATATATCAAAAAAAAAAATAAATTAAAAATTGTATGAGTTACAATTTATCAAGATCCAGAGGCCACTCAAGGATAAGCGTTAAGTGTTAGGTAGATGGTGAGACAACAAGATCAGTTATGGTGGAACTTAGGTATGATTAGATTACAAACCCTTGTATCCCCTCGACATAAATACCCCCAACAAACTTGACGGGCAGCAAAATCCCACCCCTACACAGTAGAGATCCCTAGATGTAAGAAGGCCTTCTACTCCAATAGTTTCTTCCCTAGAACTTCTAGACTCTGGAACTCCTTTCCAGGTTCATATTTTCCCAACTGTACTGACATGCAGAAGTTCAAGTGTAATGTGAACAGACATCTTGCTGCTCGACTCCCTGCAACTACTGTCCCCGCTAGTAGTCCCCTACATCAAAGTGGCATTGTGCCTTGTTTCGGGTGAAAATGGAATTAAAAAAAAAACTCAATAGGCATTTATTCACATTAGACTTGAAGACAACCATGTTATAAGCAAACAAACGGTATTGGATTCCATGGACAAACAGTTCTAGGAAAAAAACTCTGTTCATAGAATTTTCGTTTAGTTTTGGGTACAGATAGGGAGTGAGGAAAGTTGTTGTCGGTTGTTTCCATGAGACACATATTTTTTTGTGAACGTTTTACAGTATGTACCCATGATAGAAATGTACACGTCATATTCCAAAAATCATAAAATTTAATCATTATTTAAAAAAAAAAAAATCAAATTTTATGAGTGTACGAGGAGTGACTGTTTCAGTGCTTCATTACCCGCTATTTTGTAAAATATCTCAACAAAGGGAGATAACTCAACAATACCTCATTCTTACCAGATTTATGTTGTAATGCCTACTAATTCTTATTAATAGCTTACAAATGATTTTCTTTAGAAAACTAAAACTACTGGATCAATCTGTATGATTTTTAGAATATGATATTTTCATTTCGTAACAGGTACGTATGTCATACAGATTTTGTCTTTATTTTTGTTTTTCTAATATAATGGGGAAGGACTTCTGGGCAATGACTAATGAATCCGTTGTACGGACTACGGCTTTCATTTTTCGTTTTGTCTTTGTGAATATGAATAATAAATTGTTGAATTAAAAAAAAAAATGCTAGCCCCCCCCGCCTTTCAACCAAAATGAGATTCTATCTTTGAGGTGATTACATTCATCAGTATGCCCTGTATTTAAGAATTCAGGTGATCGCTCATCCCCCTCTCAGTACAGGCCAATAAGTCTCCTGTGCGTCATGAGTAAGTTGTTGGAATCTGTGTTAAATACAGAAGTAATCAAACATCTCAACAAAAATAACCTTCTTAGTGACACTCAATATGGTTTCCGTTCTGCTAGTTATATCTCATAGGATTCGCAAATCTCTCGACGGAGGCCACCTTTCTAGGGCAATTGCTCTTGACATATCTAAGGCCTTTGATAGGGTATGGCATAAAGGTTTACTTCATAAGATCTCTAGCTATGGTATAGCTGGAAATGTCTTCTCAATTATTAAATCATTTCTTTCTGATAGGTTCATAAGAGTAGTAGTTGAGGAGCAAAAATCAGAAGCTCACAGTATTAATGCCGGTGTCCCTCAGGGGTCCATCCTGGGCCCAACTTTTTTCCTGATCTATATTAATGATCTTCCAAATCACATCCTTACATCATTTGTAGACATTTATGCTGACGACACTACCATTTATGGTAGCACATCTAAGACAGTAAACGACCAAGTTCTCTCCAATTCTCTCTCCTCTGATCTTGAGCACGTAGTACAATGGGGAAAGGAGTGGCTGGTTACTTTTAATGCATCTAAAACCAAGCTTCTCTCTTTATATCATCAACATTCTGATCCACATCTGGCATCAATTGAAATAAATGGCTCTCGTCTTCAGGAGGCCTCAAGTTTTGACAAGCTTCTGGGCTTGACCTTTACTCCTGATCTTAAATGGAACACGTACATCAAATCTGTTGCCAAGGCCGCTGGAAAAATGGTGGGATCTTTCTATCGATCCGGTAGATATCTTACTGCTGATGCTATTCTCTATCTATATAAGAGCCAGGTACGTCCAAGGATGGAATACAGTTGCCACATATGGGCAGGAGCTGCTAGAAAGGACTTGTCCTGCCTTGATAGAGTTCAAAATAGACTTCGTAGCCTCGTAGGAGATGTCCTTTTCTCTTCCTTGCAACCTCTATCTCACAGAAGAGATGTTGCGAGTTTGTCTCTGATGTATCGTTATTTTCATGGAAGGTGTTCAACTGAGCTTCAATCTATGGTCCCCCTCGCCAAACTTTCACAAGAAACACTCGTCTAGCTGTACACACTATCAATAATTCCCCCCACTCTTTATCTGTGCCTAAACCTAAACGTAGATTCCATGAACAAAGCTTCTTTCTTAGAACTGCTCGCCTGTGGAATTGTCTTCCGTTTTCCTGCTTTCCGGCTGACTACAATATGGTTGTGTTCAAGTCTAACGTAAATAAGTTCTTGATGAGCCGTTCTATATAAATTATCAAATTTACCAAATTTTCATTACTAATGATTACTATATTGTCCAATGTCTACTGTACACTCTTTAACCCTTATCCTTGAGTGGCCTCTTGGCCTTGATAAGTGGTGATGCCTATGTAAAAAAAAAAAAAAAAAATGTGAACACTCAACAACAAAAACAGCGGACATAACAGGGCCGGTTTTTTTTTTCGCATTGCCAGTCAGACTTAGGGTTGGTGTTAAGATTAATGAAGGAATGTTTTGTTTTGTAACGATTTATTGGAATAAAACTTGTTGAAAATGAAAGGCAAAAATGGGCGCTTAATTAACCCTAACACACTGACACTAAGTCCGTGTGGCAATGCCAAAAAAGATGTAAACGGTGCATGAAATGGACGTATTGGCGTCCATTTTTGTATTGCCACCCGAACTTAGGGTTAACGCTAAAGCTTTAATAAAGGGCTTGTTCTTTCAGACAATTTATTAAAATAAAAATTGTTTAATGAAAATAAAGAAACACATGCCCATTTATTAATGCTAACCCTAACCTTAAGACCGAGTAAAAATAAATAAATAAATGAACGGGAATATTTTACGGGATTGGCGATCAATTTCGCTTTTTTGTGTGTGCCCTAAATTCAAATTTCCTTTTTTAGAGAAGCTGATTTTTCTCCGCGAAAAAAAAGTCTAGTCTTACCGTCATAGGAACGGTAAACAACATCTGTAAAAGTACAATTTAAAAATTTAAATAAAATTAAAACCATTGCAGTTTGTTATCGAAATTAATGGCAGGCAATCAGTGAATCACATAAATAAAATTATTCGTAAGAAATAAATTTCATGTAATTTTTGCATGGTTTTTACTGTTGAAATCAATTTCCATTCGTCTTTGTTTACATTCTTCGTCAGCTGATCATTCTGCTTCACGATGAATGCCCTGAAAAAGTCACTCCTGATTAATGTTTAGCAGTTATAAAAATGTTATTCTAAAAAACAAAACAAAAAACAAACAAAAAAAAAACCCAGCCAAGTACGTTTGCATGTATGGTAAATATTAATCAGTAGTGACTTTTCCAGAGAATTCATCGTGAAGCAAGCACTCAACAAGCAGTAAGCACTGAATGATCAGCGGACGAAGAATGTAAACAAAGACCAGTGGCCACGTGCTAATAAATGAATATGTTAAATCTACCTCTTTCGTCATTTTTGTTGTGTATTTTGTTGAATATTTCAGGTCAAAGATGGAGTCCGATTTTTATGAGATGAGAAATGAAATCGTTTCACAAAAACATACATTTGTTGCGTTCGTTCAAAATGGCCGCGTTGGCCTTAGCAACGAACAATAAACAAAATATACGACACAGATACTGCTTTTAAACCGGACAAAACCGACACCGTTTATCTCTCTCCTACAGCAAGATGATTTCTTCTTCTTTTTTTTATTTTTTTAATAACCTAAGTTCGACTGGCAGTCGTGAAACCATTAGTACCAGTTCCATGAACACACACACACACACACACACACACACACACACACACACACACACACTCAAAAATAAATAATACAACAACAACAACAACAACAACAACAACAACATAAAAGAGATTAACGGTCTTAAAATGCTATAATGTCTCGGAAATGAGGAATTATTCTATGTTAATTTATATGCAAAACTGATCCCCAACTCTAAATTCTGAAATAAACGTTTTTGCTTTTTTAAATTATCTTTCCGCTAAGTTTTTCAGAGTGTTCACACGTAATCGCCTAATAAAAGTAGAATCTCGTTTTTTTTTTTTTTTTTTTTTTTTTTTTTACTGTGTGGGGGAGTGATTTAACTGATTGTGGTAACCTACAATAATACCAATTAAAACTGCCCCAGTTTTCGTTAATGATCGAGGGCCGAACATGAACTGCAGTATGAGAACAGATACTACGCGTTAATCTTAATTATACAAGTTAATCTTTATCAACGTTATTTCTACACTTTCGAATTATATCGTTCTTTCCATTTGCGTTTATTTTTTTATATACGAATCGGCGCGCAGCATTAAATGAATTTACGACAATGAAAGGAAAATACAAATAATTTGCTTTTTAACCAACCTTGCACGACTTGCGTAGGTGTTATTCGCACGAATCAACGATACGTTCTCGACAATCAGGTCAAGAGTAACTTTGTTTCTGTTAGGGTTATGTTCCCCCCTTTCTTTACTTTCACTCTCTTTGAGAAGGAGATTACTTTATTACTAATTCTGAGGCGCCCCTACCGGGGAATGTCAACGAGGCTGCTCAGGCAGTTTTATTGAGTGCAATCCTCGTGCGTTAGCTTTTGCAAAATTGCGTCTAACCTTCTGGAGAGTAGCAGTAGTAGTAGTTGTAACAACAGTAGTAGTAGCAGCAGTAATAGTAGCAGTCGTAGTAGTAATAATAATAGTAGTAGTAGTAGTAGTAATGAGGGGGGTAGTGGCAGTGATGACGACGATGTTTACTCACTCACTAGGGGTTTTCGCACGAGTCATAATAAGTGATTGCTCATTGGCAATAACAATCAGTGTTCTCTGGAATCTGTGTGACAACAAGTCTCCCCAGAATTCCAGCTTTCTCCGTTTTTGACAGAAAACCGTTTACCATTGGTTCCTTATTGACAACGACCATTGGCCTTCTCTGGGAGATTCCAGCACTCTCTTGCACGCATCCCTCCTCAGTCTTCCTATCCTATTCAACCTTTCATGGCCCTTTCATTGTGGTATCGGCTAAGGCGAAAGCTACCGCACGTTTGTGTGTGCGTGTATGTTTGGAAGAGGTCAGATTTGCGATTGGTTGGTGTTGAATGGTCATGTGAGTTGTTTTCCGCACTCAAGGATTTTTTCTTAATATATTGCCTGTTCTTATGAGTGCCGTATGTTTCACGCTGTCAATTCTCCCTTTGATTCTAATTTCTCCTAGGTTTTCCGGAACTGTTCCTTACACTCTGACAATTATTGGTACTACAGATTCTTTCTTGACGCTACATATTCCTTTTCACTCTTGGACAAGGTTCGGGTATTTGCTTAAGTGCTTCTGTCTTCTTGATCTTCACCCTGTGACCTGCTGGAACGTCAAAATCTATAATATTATAATGTCTTACTCACTCAGAGTTCTTGCACGAGTCCTTATCAATGATCAATCACTGGTAAAACAGGTGGTCCCCAGAGTCTGAATGACAGCAAGTCCTGCCATATTTGCACTAGCTCTACTTCTTTAAATCACTGTTGTATCTCACTTTGTGTTATCACAACAGATGTTTACCATTTAGTTCTCACTGCAATTGTGGCGATGACAATAAGCCTTGACAGAAAAGAAGAGAGATAGAGAGTGGGAAGTGAGAGAAAAGAGAAATGAAAAAAGGGGGGGGGAGAGAGAGAGAGAGAGAGAGAGAGAGAGAGAAGGGGGGAGGGTCTCTCATGACATCAGAAAAGAGTTTAAAAATACCCAGGCATTTTTGTTTGATAGCAGCAGCAGCCATAATTGTGAACTGCTGATCTATAGCTAAAACTTCATCCTATGTTTTAATAGATGACGTCATCCTTTAATGGCATAATTAGTGATGACGTCATCACTTTGTAATATCACTATGCACGTTTATCCCCCATAGCTTGAATGCCTACTGGAGAGAATTCGAATGTTTGCTAGACACTATCCTCGAGTGTTTAAGGTCTCTTTGTACAGGCGTTTGTCAGGACAAACTGGCATAAGGATACTTTTCTCTACAAGTAAACTCTGACCAAAAAATATCACAGAATTTACGGCCCAAATAAGACTTTTTCTGTGTGGCTAACTCATACTGGCTTTTAGAAACAATGATGCACCTTCTCTAAGTGATGTTACCTCAAGTAATAGCACGAATCTGGATACTCCACCAGACTAGATGGATTCTTGTTCTGGACTCTTGTAAGACCAATAAACCACAAGAAAGATACACTATAACATAATGAAATGATGTAATAAATCTTATCTTACTGTTTTTTGTTCCTTGAACGGTGGCAAAAACAACAGAGGCCTACCTTTAAAATTCAATACAAATTTTATTGATCCTCGGTTGTAAAAAAAGGAATGCCCATATTTTGACTCTGAAAACAGAGCTAGTAATAATCTCGTAAGCTAAATCTTTATCTTCAACAGGAAATGGAAGCAGGTTCATTCTGTCTTCGAAGATATTAGTTTGCAGCCATAGAAGGTGTCGATAAGATGCCTTCTTATGTAAAGGAACTAATATTCGCACTTTCAGCATAGTGTAGAAGTTCCTGATAATGTTAATGCGCCAGTTCTTGCCAATAAAAGTCTCTTAACAGACTTAATGAAGATGTGCCTATATTTTGGCATGAAATATATTGTTTCCAGTCTCTAGTGAACTCATGGTAATGAGCCGAATTATTTAGGCATAAAATAAACTGTCTCAAAGAGATGAAAGTTGGAGGCTCCATGCCTTCTACAGGAGGTGAATTTCAGAGTCCTTCTTTTTTTTTTTTTAAATTTTCTTTCTTTTAAGATTGTAACGCTGGGTATGAGGCAGCCAAACCAGCCGCCAACATTGCCCTGCTTTTTTTTATTGAAACCAACCGAGCTACTTGTGGTGACTGAAACGGTTTTCCTGCGTTCGTCCAGTTCAAGATCTTTGCTAAAACTAAAAGCAAACACAAAATACAAAAAGCCCGCAAAAGTGCAACGCTTCACAGAGAATAAAATCGGCCACTTTGATTGTCCCCAAAGCAATACAATGGGTTGGTTGGTTGTTTTTGTTTTACGGCATATCAACCCTTTTCGGGTTATTTAATGCCGAATCCAAAGATTTTGAAGAAAAATTTTTTAATAGAATATATTTGTTGCTTTCACGTCAGTTTCTATTCAACCCATAGTTGGGACCCTAACAGGTACTACGACTCCGGGTCAGAGTGGACCTGGGAGCGATGGTAATTAAAGAGTGGCTCCACACTCCCCAAAGCCCACAAGCTGGGGCCTCACCACTGGATATAGTTTAAGGTCATATCCAGGACCCCCATTGAGGGACTTTTACCCTCTGCAGGGGGGGGGGCAGTCGGCGTATTCTAATGCCCCACCGACAGGGCCCAATACAATGGGAGGCATGATGTAATTTTCAAATTTCTAACAAGGGTCGATTAAGGAGAGGAAAATTATATTCTCAGTCTCTTTACTAACTCATTGTTTGAGATGTAAAGGATAACTTTCATGAAATATTTGAATATCCATGTATTTCATATAAAGATCAAGTGTTTGATTTCGAAGAACTTCAACTTAAATAGAATGAAAAATTTCAATAGATGACGTCATTGTTTATGTCATCTATGCACATGAACGGTAAAACTTGTTTCCCCCACGAGGGCAGAGTTACTCATAGGGTCGATTTTAAATGTGGGGAAAATCCAGCCCACCGAAAAAGGGGCACCCTATATAGGAACAAAAATAAAAATGGACTCGGCCTAGAAGGATTTCTCCTCCCCTGATCGAGGTCAGAAAAAGTGAAGTGTAGTGTTCAAAAGAAACAAGTTCTACTTGTTCTAAAAGTGAAGTGTAGTGATCAAAAGAAACAAGTTCTACATCATTGATCGTTACTGGTATGTTAATTGCACCATAAAACATTTAGTATGCCAACTTGTGCCATAAAACATTTAGTATACCCACTTGTGCCATAAAACATTTAGTATGCCCACTTGTGCCATAAAACATTTAGTATACCCACTTGTGCCATAAAACATTTAGTATACCCACTTGTGCCATAAAACATTTAGTATGCCCACTTGTGCCATAAAACATTTAGTATACCCACTTGTGCCATAAAACATTTAGTATGCCCACTTGTACCATAAAACATTTAGTATACCCACTTGTGCCATAAAACATTTAGTATACCCACTTGTGCCATAAAACATTTAGTATACCCACTTGTGCCATAAAACATTTAGTATGGCCACTTGTACCATAAAACATTTAGTATACCCACTTGTGCCATAAAACATTTAGTATGCCCACTTGTGCCATAAAACATTTAGTATGCCCACTTGTGCCATAAAACATTTAGTATGCCCACTTGCGCCATAAAACATTTAGTATGCCCACTTGTGCCATAAAACATTTAGTATGCCCACTTGTACCATAAAACATTTAGTATGCCCACTTGTGCCATAAAACATTTAGTATACCCACTTGTGCCATAAAACAGTTAGTATGCCCACTTGTACCATAAAACATTTAGTATACCCACTTGTGCCATAAAACATTTAGTATACCCACTTGTGCCATAAAACATTTAGTATACCCACTTGTACCATAAAACATTTAGTATACCCACTTGTGCCATAAAACATTTAGTATACCCACTTGTGCCATAAAACATTTAGTATGCCCACTTGTACCATAAAACATTTAGTATACCCACTTGTGCCATAAAACATGTAGTATGCCCACTTGTACCATAAAACATTTAGTATGCCCACTTGTACCATAAAACATTTAGTATGCCCACTTGTGCCATAAAACATTTAGTATACCCACTTGTACCATAAAACATTTAGTATGCCCACTTGTGCCATAAAACATTTAGTATACCCACTTGTACCATAAAACATTTAGTATGCCCACTTGTGCCATAAAACATTTAGTATGCCCACTTGCGCCATAAAACATTTAGTATGCCCACTTGTGCCATAAAACATTTAGTATGCCCACTTGTGCCATAAAACATTTGGGTTTGTATTACTATACACACAGATTCGAAAAAGTTGTCAAAAAACAAATATATAACAAATAAATAATTTTCTAGTGTTTTTATTTACTGTAACATGTTTATTCAGCTCGAAAAACATGCAGTGTTTACCGATGTATTGGAAAATTAAAAATGGCGCCCGAATCTCTATTTGCACGGTAAGTTTGGGGAAAAGAGTTAAAAATAAAAAATATGCAAAATACTTTTAAAAACCCACTGAATATATGTCAGCCTATGTCACGGTAACATATATTGAGCGAATTTCTAACAGTATTTTGTCTAGTTTTTTTTTTTATATATATAACTCCTTGCCTTATATACTTGTTTTTTGACAACTTTTTCAAATCTATGTGTACAGTAAAACAAACCCAAACATTTAGTATGTCCACTTGCGCCATAAAACACAAAATTCATACACAGAAGAAAGTCCAACGTATAATTCAATCTAATTAAAAATTGGGCTCTTCTGCAGTATTCGGGCGAGCACCATTGTTAGGGGGCGATAACTCTAATTTCGTCTTGGTCAAATAAATAAGCAAGATTTTTTCCCAAACACAAAAACATTTGAAAACCGAAACATTTATTGTATAAAAACGTATCAATATATAATTGTGGCACCTGTTGATTGAAAGTCTGTGTAAGAAAATATAATTTCAATAAAACAATTTTGTAATTGGATTTTTTTATAAATTTCGAATTTAATAAACGCTTTCGTTATTGTTTTAAAAACAATTCGCCCATGTATGGAGTATTGTTGTCATATTTGGGCTGGTGCAGCTACCACTGGTCTCTCGCTCCTAGACAAGGTTCAAAAGAGAGTCGCCAATCTGATAGGTTCTGAACTGTCATCTAAACTTCAGCCCCTGTTCCATCGACGAAATGTTGCATCCCTCTGCCTTTTCTACAAGTACTGCAGTTCGTCAGAGCATTCACCGTTTATTTTTACAAAAAAAAAAAACAGTTATTGTCCTACTCAGCAAATTATTGTAATATATATATATATATATATATATATATATATATATATATATATATATATATATATATATATATATATATTACTTTTTGTGAGATGACAATAAAGGGGATAATATTATTTTTTGCTTAAAACGACATATTTAAAAATTCGATCTGTTGACTATAGCCTGTAGTGACAACTATATAGTGCCGGAACAAATCTTCGACAGAGACATTCTCATAGCAATCACCATTTTCAACACGCAGTCCAGGATGCAGTTTTATGAGTAAACACCATCGCTGGACTGGTTTGATTTTCACAGGCAAAAGCTTATATACGTGTGTTCTAGAAAATTCCCAACTGTTTGTTGTATTACTGCACGTGAAGCGTAATGTAGTTCTTTTATCGCATGTGTGCAGATGAGCAAATTATGACATTGTAAGCTTGCGCATACTTCATACGCGCATGTGTTGAAAACAGTGATTGCTACGAGAATGTCTTTGCCGAAAATTTGTTCTGGTCATATGTAGTGGTTGCTACAAGCTTAACAAGCACCCACAATTGCTCCTCCGGGAGTTGATTACCTATTTTGCACTGGCTATGTAATCGAAATCCCTAAAAAAGTCAGGAAAAAAAATTTCCCATCGCACATATGGAATTCTAAGTTACTTTATGTTTTGCTATTTTCGATTAAGTTATGCACTGGCATTAATATTCTCATGACAGTTTTCTCAGCTTTACTACTTCCAGGCTGGCTTATGACAAACTGGAAACGGGTGTTTTTATTTGTGACACCATCACTAGAAGATTGCCTTACAATTAGGTTTGAAACCCTTTTCTGAACCCTCTCTAAGAGGGAGAGACTAGTGGTAGATGCACCAGCTCAAATGTAGCAACGGTGCTATGCATGGGCGAATGGTTACTTGTAGAGATATAGGATACTATCAGGTGTGAATAGTTTTCTAGCATGGTAGAGAGAGCCCATCTTATTTATATTCAAGCCAGTTAAGGATACGTCCTTGACAAAGTCTGAATCTTGGTCATTTTTGAGTAGAGAATGACCTTGTATTTGTTGGGCTGAGATGTGGTTCTGGATAGTTCTAGGAGGTCCATCCTCCCAGGTCGTTGCCTCCCGTCTTTCGGGTGAAGTAAGTTTACTGCTAACTGCCTGAGGCGTCCCTACCGGAGGATACCAACAGGACTGGCCAGGCAATTTTTAAAAAACCAGAGTGGCCTTCTTTTAGAGGCGCTGGCTTGACTTTCCCCACCTTTTGACCTTGTGTCACATCTTTCTGCGATAGGGAAGGAAGTAAATGCCTACTATTAAACTGTTATGTGGGCGAACTGCACATGCGCACAAGGACGACTCCTGCATTTTGATTTCATGAACGAATCTTGACTTTCTCCTTTTTTTTCACCATTTAATTTTTTTTTTTTTGTTAATCCATATTTATAAATAATTTCAGTTAATATTTGCATGAATTTTGTTTGTCGTTCATTGATATTGCTTTGTTCTCTAAATGCTGATGTAATCAAACATGTTAACAGAGAATTCCCAGACAAAAAGTCTACATGAGATCTAATGTTGGCGTCACTCTGTTTCTAATGGCGTCACTCTATTTCTAATGACGTCATCAAGTGTTAAACTTAAGTACTTTTAAAGGCAGAGGACCAAATGAAGACTCGCCATTAAAAAGTTGATTTCTAGTGCTATTCGGGTTTGGTATGGACGACTATCGCAGTTAAATTTGTCGGCAAATAGTTCTTATGCTGTTAAAACCTTCATTATCCAATATATTCCTATTGTTTTCACTGGTCGTCATTCTTAACACGGGGAGGGGTATTTTGTATTGCTTGGAGCATGCGTCAAGTGTCTTATGTAACAAGAAAAAATAGCGGCTACTTTAAAGTATTAGATAAAACATCGGGATATAAAGGTATAAATAACATAAAAGTTACTTGCTGATGACAAATTTGACTGTGATGTTGGTTCATATCGTACCCGAATATCTCTAAAATCAATTTTTGAAAGGTAAGTCTTCATTTGATCCTCTATGTCACAATGACCAACATTTTTCACAAATAACTCAAGCTATGACACTTTGGAGGATTAGAGGTATTGCAGAATGAAATAAGACTTTGAAAATGTTGGATTATGTCATAATCTTTATGGTAACATCGTCAAGTCTGTAATCAACCAAAATTATTCAACTCACGCAATTTTATAACTACGCTATAAGTAACAGGTATAGTGTTAGCTTTAATTATGCAAGAGGGTAAGATGCGGTATCATTTAGATTAGATTAGCGAGTTTTCTACATTTTTGGCGGTGTCTCATTTGCACGGCTTCCACGGAAAGACTTATTTGTAAACCTTTGATTCTCTCAGCTCAAATACGTAACGTCATTCGTCATCGTTCGACTCTGTTTTGTCTACGGCGTTTGACCTGTTGCCCCTTACCTCAACTTTACGTCACTCGTCTCTTGAAACGATTCTGTTTGCAAATTAAGATTATCATGACATGCACGAAATGTGACCCTTGTCAAAATTCACACTAGCTAATTTAATCGCCGTTGACGTAGGGTCACTAATCTGTAACACGAATATAGATGAAGACAACATTATTAGCAAAATTAAATCAAATATTTCACGGAATTAAAATAAAATGTTTTATTGTTTTATCACATATTAATATTAAAAGCCACTCGAGGATAAGCTTAATCATGTGGATGGACTGTCGCTTTAATGGGGAGTAATATTATGAGAGGATTGAAAATAATACCGAAAATTATTATTATTATTATTATTATTATTATTATTATTATTATTATTATTATTATTATTATCACAGGGTGTTTTTCTCGTACTCTGTGATTGATTAAATGGAAAACAACCAATCACAGACTACCTTTATAGAACATCTGCTGCACCTCAGATGAACGAATTTTGTTTTATTTCTCTTGTTGTCTTTTAAACATTTAAACTTTTGTTTCTTACTGTATGTATGTATAAGGAAAACTCCTATTCCAAACCCGGGTAGGTTGAACTTGTCAGCCCTGGAAGGCAATCTAATCTAATGGAAACAACCCTGAAAGAAAATGGAGCGGAGCCCCATCGATAGTTACTTTGACCAAACTCTGTTAAGTTTCTGGCAACTCCTGCACTTGGAACAATCTCCAGTCCATGTTAAACGATCAACGACTGGCCTGTCAGAGTTATGCTTTGAGAGTATGTTAGAAGGTAAAAGAAGCAGAGGAACGCGAAGGAGAAGGTGGAGAGAAAATGTTTTTGATTCGACATCTCTCAACAGTTAAGTGTCCATCAACCAACTTTCCATGGATCAGAAGAAATGGCAAAAAAAATAAGTCACGTGGGTTCACAATCCGCTCCAAGCGGAAGATGCCACTCATGATGATATTCCTCGTCAGCATCAGACTGCTCATCAGACGAGAGAGGTAAGTCTAAACATGGTGCCAATTCGTATTTAACCACCCTCTAACTTATGCGACAGTGGGAGGCAATGTAAATAGCTATAGCAGTCATAACAAAACTCTTGCAGGAATACGGCAGTGAAACGACTTCTCACACCTGAGAGTATCCTGTACCTTTACATTATGCATGGAGTATTGTTGCCACATCTCGGCTGGTGCATCTGCCACTGGTCTCTCCCTCTTAGATAGGGTCCAAAAAAGAGTTGTCAATCTAATCAGTCCCACTTTGTCAACTAAGCTCCAGCCTCTGTCCCATCACTTCAATGTTTTGCAAATATTTTAATGGAATGTGTTCTGATGAACTTGTTTCACTTGTACCCCCTCGACATACATATCCCGACAAACCCGCATAGCTATAAGATCTCCCCCCCCTTCACTGTTGATGTCCCTAAATGCCAGAAAGCTTCCTATTCTAATAGTTTCTTCCCTCGAACAGCTAGACTTTGGAATTCCTTTTCCTGCTGCCTGCTTCCCTGGCTGTACTGATATGCAGAAGTTTCAATGTAACATAAACAAATATATCGCTAATCTTTCCTAGACATGGCTCCCAAATAGTAGCCCCTTACGTCCCAAGTTGCGATATGCTTTGAAAGGGGTGAACATGAGTAAAAAAAAATAAATAAATAAAAGAAAATAATAATCATTTTTCTTTTGTGTTATAAAATTTGTTATCCATAAAAATGTGTCTAAAAAGATAATATGACCTTTGCAATATTACGATGGAAATTACATGGTTTTAACATTGGCGTCTACAATGCTTAACTTATGATTAGGAGCAATTTGAATATTATATTGGCATGAAGGTCATAAAATATAAAGATTGGTTTCAAGCCGTTGCATTGTATGCTTTAACTAGCAAGGCGCCCGGTGTTTCTTGGTCGTAAAATACGCTTAAATATGATATTTTAATTTATGCAGATTATATATTTATCATTATAGAGTCAATTCTTTACTGCTTATTATATAGCACTCAGTATATTGTAGTGATTTCAAAAGTAGCAAAAAATATTATATGGATACTACTGTCTAGAATCGAAATCAAAACATATAGCACTTCAGCCTTAGTGGTTACCGTTGGAACTATTGTCAGGTGGATAAGAAATAGTTAAAAATGGACGAACTTTAACGTATAAATGTATATATTTGCATATGTGTACTAATAGTTTAACTTACTCAGACAAGTTCTATATTTTTTTTCAATTTTGACCCCTTAGCAGCTATTTTTACGGGTACCAGCTTAAAAGCAATTAAACGAAACAGTCCACAAAAAAAAAAAAAAAAAATGCTATAATTTGATTCCCCTCTTGCCGCTCTGTGATTTTGCGTCTCGGAGGAAATGCATTTGGAAAAAATGGAGAAAGAAGACAGAAGACAGACAGACAGACATAGTTAGTTTTATAAATTAGATTAGTTACATCCCATTTTCTCTTACGTATACAAATATTTAAATATTTTCCCTTTTTTTTATCAAAAAAAGAAAGTTAAGAATAAAAGTTATTTTTCTTTATACACAAATTTAAGTTCCAATTACACAGGCAGGTGTAGCATGCACAAGTGCTGCTGTGGTCAGTTGGTTGACATGTATGAACACCATACTTTATCATATAAGAGTAGTGCTAGCAAACTACCATAGCACGGATTTATATAATAGATGTTGTCAAATGTGATATAGACATCGGCAGCTTCCTGCCGATCCTTGAAACGGTTGGTCTCAATTAGTGATGAAACGATTCCAATACTTTTCCCGATTCTGATGCAATTACTGATTCTGTTCTAAATTTCCGATTCCGATACCGTTACCGAAACAGAAAAGCTTAATTCACTCTCCTGATACATCCCAGCATTTACTTGAGGACGGTGATCAGTAGGTAATTCAAACTCTCCACAAGTTTTACTTTTAATTTTCTTAATATTTTGTTTTAGCTGTGGATGAGGAATCCAACCGGACGTAGACATTCACCTGCTATTTCATATACTTCAGTCAAGAGATCTCATTGAAATTCTTACCATCCCATTAAGTGCAATAATTTTATTTTTATTTTATTTTTTTTTATTACATTTTCACCCCAAACAAGGCATATCGCCATTTTGGTGTAGGGGACTACTATCAGGAGCAACAACTACTGGGGTACTATGTAGGGATTTGGGCAGCAAGATGTTGGTTCACGTTACACTTGACCTCTGCATGTCAGTACAGTTGGGGAAGCAGGGACCTGGAATGGAATTCCAGAGTCTAGCTGTTCTGGGGAAGAAACTACTGGAGTAGAAAGATCTTTTACATCTAGGGATCTCTACTGTGTGGGGATGGGATTTAGCTGCCTATCGGGTTTGTCGAGTGTGTCTACGTCGTGGGAGCACAAGTGCTTGCAGTTCGCCAGAGCATTCACCACTAAAATACTTGTAGAACAGGCAGAGAGATGCAATATTTCGTCGATGGGACAGAGGCAGAAGCTTAGATGCCAGTTCAGGGCCTATCAGATTGGTGACTCTCTTTTGAACCTTATCTAGGAGCGAGAAACTAGTAGCAGATGCACCAGCCCAAATGTGACAGCAATACTCCATACATGGGCGAATGGTGGCCTTATAGAGGTACAGGATACTTTCGGGTGTTAGTAGTTTTCTAGCATGTTAGAGAGAGCCTACCTTCTTCACAGCGGCCCTGGCAATGCTTTCAATGTAATTGTTCCAACTCATGTTTCCTGTGAACGTTAGGCCAACCAGTTTGAAAGATGTACTCTCAGATAAAGAGTCATTGGCCATTGCTATTAGTGGCACAGAAGGTTTCTTGTAATTATTGAAGGAAACAAGTTTAGTCTTTCATACCGTTTTCTGATAATATTTCAATCTGCGGCCGATTTCTCGATTGGATAAACCAGAGAGGTGGAGATTAATCAGCTCCTGACGATCACTAAGGGAAAGTCGTGGCATATGGACTAAATGTTATGTTGTATAACCTGGAACAACAACAATTACGATTAGAGATGCTTTGTTGCCTGTTGGTGGATATTTTAAACTGATTTGGGGGCGATAATTTAAGCTGGTTTTAAGCGAATTTGTTGCTGCAGACTTTCTTTTTGCCTCCTGTATTTGAAGTTATTTTTTTTAATTGACGTGAACACTAGAATATTTCAATTAAAAGTCGAATATGAACAGGTAAAATCATAGAGGAATAAAAGGCGAATCAAATGATGTATAGGTTGCTTAAGCAGTTACATTAAATTTAGTTTAAATTTGCAGTTTTTAAAAAAATTACAAGTGCGGACTTTCTTTTTGCCGGCACTGTAGCTAGATAGCTTGATAGCAAGCTAGATAGATAGATATGCCACCTTTTTTGGCAATTCTATAAGTTCGAAATCTCAGCGACTATTGATCAGAATTTAACAAATGAAAGCTCGTTGGAAAACTAATGATCTGAGTTATGTAGTGGGCTACGTGACAATTGTCCTTAAGGTCGCACATTAAGAGGATCAGTCATCATCCAGAGCCTATGTTTGGTACTTTTTTACAGCCATAAAATGTTTCGATAAAAGTGCAGTATCTTTCCACCCTTAAAAAAATCCTTTAAAATTTTTTTTTTTTTACACAGTGATCACGACTTATCAAGGCCCAGAAGCCACTCAGGGATAAGGGTTATTGCAAGTACATTACGTTAGTGTGGAGATTTGATGAAGTGTTTACTTAAGGAGGCGGTTCATTAGGAATTTGTTAACATTGGACTTGAAGACATCCAAGTTGTAGTCTGGTGGGAAGCAGGCAGTCTATGGTAGAATTGAGTCGTAAATAGATGGTAATATTTACTGTTACTGAGCTTCTTTTTTTTTTAACAACCACAAAAAATCTTACCAACCACCGATTGCCATGATAAATAACACCTTACTTGAAAGCTCATTATTCAAACTCCTCCACTTAGCATTCACAGACAACATGAATTGGAACAAATAGACTGAGGACATGGCTAAAGATGCTGCCAAAAAGTGGGCTTCCTTTATCGTGCTAGAAAATTATTCAAACCAATGTCGCATCACTGTACTTGTTTTACACGTACTTTAATGGAACTGGAACGTTCTCTGATGAAGTCATTGCCCTTGTACCCCCTCCACATACATATCCTCAACAAACTTGTCTAGCAGCAAGCTCCCACCCCCTCCCTATAGAGGTCCTTAGATGCCGGAAAGTCTTCTAATCTAATAACTTCTTTTTTTTTTTTTTTTACGCAGTGATCACCACTTATCAAGGCCCAGAAGCCACTCAGGGATAAGGCTTATTGCAAGTACATTACTTAGTGAGTAGATTTGCTGAAGTGTTTACTTAAGGGGGCGGTTCATTAGGAATTTGTTAACATTGGACTTGAAGACATCCAAGTTGTAGTCCGGAGGGAAGCAGGCAGACAGAACAGAGTTCCACAGGCGTGCAGTTCTAAGAAAGAAGCTTTGTTCATGGAATCCGCGTTTTGATTTAGGCACAGATATAGAGTGGGGGAAATTTTTCACAGTGGATTCAGCTAGACGGGTGTTTTTCATGAAAGATTGGCGAGGGGGGACCAGAGATTGGAGTTCAGATGAGCACCTGCGATGGAAATAACGATAAAACAAGGATAGGCTCGCAACGTCTCTTCTGTAATAATTACCACTATTAAAGGTTTCGAGGGTGCTGAAAACGAAAATAACTATTAAAATTTCAGGAAACGAATAGTTTCAAAGATATGAAGGAATTATAGTTTTAAGAAGTGGGGGACAATTTTCTATATTAATTTAACGTAAAATGAACTCCCACTTAATGGCCAACTTATGGCATCTGTTATTTTTTTTAGGGATAGTATTTATTATGATCTGGTAGACCAACACAAAACCTACCTTAAAAAACTTGTTTTCAATAGGTTTTCAGGTGTGCTGAAAACGAATATCGCATTTAAATTTTCTGCAAATAAATATTTTTATGTGTATTAAGTAAAAATATGAATTACATTGCTTAATACCCGGAAAAATACTTATTTGTGGAAAAGTTAAATGCGATATTCATTTTCAGCACACTCGAAAACCATTAGACAACAAGTTTTATAAGGTAGGTTTTGTATTGGTCAACCAGGCCACAATTACCAAATAAATACCACCCCCAAAAGAAATAACAGACAGACCCCCCCCCCCAAAAAAAAATGGGCTATAAAGTGGGATACATTGTACGTTAAATTAATATAGAAAAGTGATCCCCCACTTTTTAAAACTATAATTTCTTCATATCTTGGAAACTACTCGTTTTCTAGGATTTAAAATATTATTTTCGTTTTCAGCATGCTCCAAAATTTATAATAGTGGTAATTTTAGAGGATTTTTGTGGGTGGAAAGATACTGCATCTTTACCAATATTTCAATCATAGTTATTTGTTTTTCTAGTTTTGCATATGAATTACAAAATATCTGATATTTGCCCAAAACCTTTGGCTTGATGAAGGGAGACTAAAACTTGCTGCTACAGTTTCAAATGATCTGAAATAACAGATCATTTTTCATTATATATGTTTATATTTGTATAATGGCTTGGCATATCGGGTGAAAGTGTCTTTCTGGTCTTTTTGCAATTAATTTTCCTCTGAGATGGTTGCCATTCTTGGTTTTTTCATTAATCCCAGGCAACGCCGGGACGCAGGTTCCGCTAGTTGTAGATAAGATCCACATAATTAGGTTATTCAAAACGCTAGGATAAATAGTGAATGAAAAGCCATCGTCATCTCAATTTCTTTGGTGACATCTGTGCGTTCAGACAGCGATGTAAGTGCCAACCAAATGACTTGGCCATCATCAGCGTCCATTCCCCCAAGTAATCAAATTAGTAAGATAAGAGATTTTATTGGGAGGATGATGGGGGTTGGGAAAGTAGACAGTGTCCCTTGGTGACAGATATGTTACAGGACAAAGGTGGTTTCTCTAGTTCTAGTGATCGCCGTCAGGTGGCACGACTGGAGTATGTTATCTTAATCTATATTGATAAAATTATGTGACAAATTCATATGTGCGGGTGTATTTCTTACATCAGCATCACATTGATAACTACACATTATTTTTTTTAAGTACTTCTGCAGTTTAAATCCCGTTTTCCGTGAGTCTTGCTCGGCAACGCCCGGCGAACGACGAACACCGTCCGATTATACCTAGCGAACGGAAGTCAATACAAAAACGAAATAAATAAATAGATAAATAAAATAGATAATTTACCGTGATAAATTCATAAAATTTACTGTTTTACTTTTTATTGTCCACTGTTTTTTTTTTGTAATAAAAGTTTTGTTTCATTGAATTAGTGAACAAATATTTTTTCTCTTTTTTTTTGTTTTTTGTATTAAAAGTTCTTTTTTTCTTTGAATTAATGAAAAAGTATTTGTCTTGTTTTAAAAAACAAAGCACAATTTTTTTATTTTTATTTTTGACTAGCATTTCAGCCCGGCGTTGCCCGGGTGTTTGGATGGGTATGTTGAGAAAAAAAAAGTGGTAGTAGGAAGGCAGGCTCGAACCCGTACCGCAAAGGAGAAAAAGAAAGGTGTAAAACCTAACGTTTATACTGTTACGACCACCGCCAAACCGGAAGCGACATTTTTTAAAATTAAGGCTAGACAATCTAAAGGAAAGAATAGCTTTAAAAAATATCGGCGAAAAAAGTGACCCCCCTGGAGAAAAGTGCCTAGTTTAAGTGGAAGATATTAATGTTTTTAGCCAATTTTTCGATATTTGTCGTATGAAAGGTCGAGCTTTAAAACGATACTGTTCTTAGTAAAATCCGTCGCCTCTATTGAAAGTTTAAGGCAGACATGCAAACAGACATACATACATACATTTATATATTGGTAACTAAAAATTTTCGACCCAAACTGATGAAAAAGCTTGCCCTATCTCTGAATACTCTTTATGTAAAATTTTAAATATTTAGACCAGAAATTGTCTGAGTAATTTGGAAGAGACCACAGAGGTCAATTTTTTTTAACTTTGACCCCTATTACTACCCCTTAAAATTTATTGTTTTGGGCTCAAATCAAGTTATTAAGTTAGATCCATGTCTAAGGAACCTATATCTAAAATTTCAAGTGTGTAGACTCAAAATTGTCAGAGGAGTTTGGTAGGGTTCTCAAAGGTCAAATCGTTGAACTTTGACCCTTTAATCGCCAAATTTCTGGCCAAAAACCGATCACATCGATTTTCCCAAATCTCACTAACCTGTATATCAAATTTCGAGTCTGTAAACTAAAAATTGACAGAGTCATTGCGTAGGGAAATGTACACACACACACACACACACACACACACACACACACACACACACACACACACAGAGACACAGACACACACACACTTTCACTTTTATATATATATATATATATATATATATATATATATATAAAAGTGAAAGTGTGTGTGTGTCTCTGTGTGTGTGTGTGTGTGTGTGTGTGTGTACATTTCCCTACGCAATGACTCTGTCAATTTTTAGTTTACAGACTCGAAATTTGATATACAGGTTACTGAGATTTGGGAAAATCGATGTGATCGGTTTTTGGCCAGAAATATATATATATATATATATATATATAGCAGTGCATCACTCTGACTATGTGACAGGGACTAGAGTTTAATAGACAATGTGAGATCTGTAAAATTACAAATCCTTTTTTTGTACAACGGACGTTCCAAAAGTAATGTCTCCTAGTTTTATTCCGCTTGAATAGATCAGAAGAGACTGCAAATAGCATTGTTATGATGACTGAAAGTTTCATCTCTCTGTTGCAGATATTGATGGTATGAGACTCGAAGAAAACAGTATTTTTCATAGACATGCGTCAGAGCAGAAATGTTTCATTTAATTCCTGTCAAAAGTGCATTGAGAATGGTGGTGACTATGTAGAAAAATAAGTTCTGGAGCACAAAAGGTCACTGATTTTTGTGGTACCACTCCCTTCTTCATAGCTCTCTAACTTTTTCAGTTAAAAAAGTAGGGGGGGTTACTTTTGGAACAACCTTCATAAATTTTAATAAAGAAGGTAAAAGAAAGGGAACCCTTTTCATGAAAATTTGAGTAAGTTTTATTTTTGATTTGTGATTCTCTCTCCCGATTTCTCTGTCCTCCATCAGCTGCCTCAGATCTTCAGGATCTCAGTTGGCATCATATGAAATTTGCTGAAGGTACGTGGATCTAGGTCATCCTATGCTCATGTGCTTGTGCCGTGGAGTTCACATCAGCTCTTGCTTGCTTCTCTGGCAGTGACCAGCAAATCATAGATGTCGCTTTCTGATGGTACTAGATATGGTAGGTAGATTGCCATAAAGTTGCTGCTTCGTGGGATGATCTTGCCAAGATATATTTAACACTATTCATAGCATATGGGTATACATGTCGTCTGGCTTTCCTTCCAATCTTTTGGTGAGTGTCCAGGTTGTAGCACCGTAGCAATGGACAGACTTCACTACTGCTCTAGCGAACTACCTTTTCAGTTTGTCAGCCATACTGGCCACAGCTTACCCAATGCAGCCCATGCTTCTGAGATACGAATTTCGGTATTTCTTTGCATTAAATTTGTACAAGCGGTATTAGACATTAATTAAGGCTCGTTAAGGTTAAGTCTTAAATAGAGTTTTTCTAGAATCAGAATCATGTCATAAATTTCAAACAAAATTAGTGTAATGGGGCAGTTACCGACCCATTAATGGACTCTTCAACAACGCAATTCTCCGACTATGTGACAAGAGCTGAAGCTCGATAGACAGTTTGGGACCTATTACGAGAGTCGTTCAAAAAGTAAAATCTCCAATTTTTTTTTACGCTAAAAGCTGGAGATCTATGAAGACGGGAGTGATACCATTAAAACAAGCAACATTTTGTGCTTCAGAAATTGTTTTTCTACATATCAAACATCTTTCTCAATGCACTTTTGCCAGCAATGAACGATGCCGATGTATGGACGTCCGGAGCACGCTTTGTCATACAAGGGTCGTTTCAAAAGTAGAGTTTTCTATTTTTTTTAACTCCAAAAATTGAAGAGCTCTTCAACTTTTTGATACCATTAAAACGAGCAACATTTTAACGTGGCACCATTAAAACGAGCAACATTTTAATGTGGTACCATAGATTCAGAAGAGTAGTGGTTGGGCAGAAATTAGAAGCTCAGAGTATTAATGCTGGAGTCCCTCAGGGATCTATCCTGGGTCCAACTCTCTTCCTGATCTACATTAATGATCTTCCAAATCACATCCTTACATCATTCGTAGATATTTATGCTGATAACACTATCATCTATGGTAGCATATCTAAGACCATAAACGACCAAGTTCTCTCCGATTCTCTCTCCTCTGATCTTTAGCAAGTGATACAATGGGGAAAGAAGTGGCTGGTTACTTTTAATGCATCTAAAACCAAGCTTTTATCTTTACATCATAAACACTCTGATCCCCATCTGGCATCTGGCATCAATTGAAATAAATGGTTCTCGTTTTGGGGAGGCCTCATGTTTTGACAAGCTTCTGGGCTTGACATTTACTCCTGATCTGAAATGGAACACGTACATCAAATCTGTTGCCAAGGCCGCTGGAAAAATGGTAGGATCCTTCTATCAATCCAGTAGATATCTCACTGCAATATGGTTGTCTTCAAGTCAAACGTAAACAAGTTTTTGATGAGCTGTTATAAGCTATAAGTTAACAAATTTATCGAATTTCCATTACTAACGATTACTTTATTGTCCAATTGTGTACTGTACACTCTTTAACCCTTATCCTCGAGTGGCCTCTTGGTCTTGATAAGTGGTGATGCCTTTGAAAAAAAAAATTTTTTAAACGAGCAACATTTTAATGGTACAAAATTTATTTTTCTACCAATGCCATTAGCAAACACTTCTGTATAACTTGCTAATCCATAGATAGGTTGGCACAATGGAACAAACGATGCGGTAGATTAGAACTCGATGTGCGAGACGAAAGAGTATAATAAGCAACTTTTTATTTTTCTTTCTTTTTTTTTTTCGTTTAGCTTACTCTTTCCTCTTTCATTCTTTTTCACTTCTTTCATGGTATTTTTGATGTAGGAGTTTTAAATGGGATTCAGACAAACGCTAAAAAGCAAATGGTTGTGATAGTTTCCATTTTTCTTTCTTTGCTTTATTGAGATATGCTCTCTTGACAAAGTCCGTTTTCACAGTAACGTGTGAGCTCAAAATATTTTCCAACCAATAAAAATCGTTTAAACACAAAAACTAACAATCTTGTATGAAATTCAACAAGACTATAAAACAGTGGCTGGTTGAACAGAATTTCAGTGTTTTTCTAATGGAGGGGGCACCGGTGACTTGACGCGCCTCGTTTCTCAAGGTCAACGATGCCGATCTTAGAAGACTGGAATACTCCACCGTGAAATTCATTGAAGCCTGTTGCCATTTATCCAGTGAACACAGCAACCAAGAGGGTAAACTCTCGCACACATACCCAGAACATAACTTTAAAACAAACTTTTTAATGCTTTTGTCTATTTCTTATTCAAGAACTTTAAAACTTCTCAATAAACTTTTTAATGCTTTTGTCTATTTCTTATTCAAGAACTTTAAAACTTCTCAATAAACTTTTTAATGCTTTTGTCTATTTCTTATTCAAGAACTTTAAAACTTCTCAATAAACTTTTTCTTTCAGAGCATATTTTACATTTTTAATAAAAATGTTCGTAGGTTGTCCAAAAAGTAACTGAAGGGGTTTAAGCTTAAATAGATTCTTTATTTTTGATGATATCTTTCTGTAATTTTGACACAATCCGACTAAGACATTGAGAAACTTTCTAAAACATTCAAACAAACTTTATTTATGAAAAATAATGTCTCTTAAATGCTGCAGATTTTCAGCTACGCATATTTGTGCTCTCTCCAAAATATTATTTATGAGGGATTGCAGAATCTATGGATAGGAATTTAACGCATTTATTTTGTTCCTAATATTTTCATTAAATTCTTGCAGGGTTTATAGTTTGTTAACATAGATTCATTCTTTAATTCGAATTGTGTTGTGACTTGGGTTGAAAATGCCGTCGATAAGTTCTTTGAGTGAAATAAATAACCCCTGATTTTGGTAAAACAATTTAGTATATTGTTCAATGCTACACGCATTCATAATCATTTTCCAAAATTTTATCTGTAAAATATCAGAAAAAGAGAAACAAATAAGGATTAATGATAAGATAACAAAGACTTTCAACCCTTCAGTGACTTTTTGGACAGCCTGCATTTTTTTGGGCTTTCATTCTAAAATTCTCATTAGAACTTGCTAACTGGTGACCCATTCATCATAATATGTTTTTGTCCATCTTTTTTATTCAGCAATTTAACTACATGTATATTAATTATTAATGTTGTTCTTAGCATTTATTTACCCTTAAATAAATTCACCCTTATGTCACTTTTTTTTTCTGTTTCTGTTTTTTTCCCGCTGTTTACCAGCCCAGAAACTTTTCTGGCGGTTACTACGTCTTCGCAACTTAGAAATTCGATATATATATATATATATATATATATATATATATATATATATATATATATATATATATATATATCCGCATGATATATATATATATATATCCGCATGATATATATATATATATATCCGCATGTATATATATATATATATCCGCATGTATATATATATATATATATATATCCGCATGTATATATATATATATATATATATATATATATATATATATATATATATGTATGCATATACAGGGTGGCCTACCCCCCCCCCCCCGAAAAAACAAAACAAAAGCTAAATGGAGGCTATCTAGAACATATGCTGTAGAACGGAGAGAAAAAGGCCAAAGACCCTAGTGTTTTGATGTGATGTTTTGAATATAATAAACTAGTTATGACCAAAGTTTGATTTTATTCAGACAAAACACTAAGAAACGAGGCCTAATTAGAGTTGGGGCCCGTTGGGTCACGCTGTATATATATATATATATATATATATATATATATATATATATATATATATATATATACATACACACACACATAAATATATTCATGTATATCCGCATGCATATATATATATATATATATATATATATATATATATATATATATATATATATATATATATATGTATATATATGCGCATATTGACTGTGAGAATTTACACCAAGACGTCGTTTTTTGACGGATGACACTTTTTGTTGTTGTTGTTGTTGTTGTTGTTGTTGCTGTTGCATCAAAATGTCCTGACAAACAATGGAAACATAGTAACCCCCACTTACTGCAAATAAAAGGCTTTTCGACACCTGCCCAAAACACAATCCAATATGGCGCCCAAGATTATAACCATCTCTCTCTCTCTTTCTCTCTCTCTTCTTCTCTCTCACTCCATCTCTCTCTGCTGACTTGGGAGGTGCATACCTTTGTCCATGTTTATTAGTGGTCAGCTTGTCAGCTAGGTTTCCACTTTGGCTGAAGATTGATGGTAAAAGCTGAAAGGTCCATAGTGTTCCCACAGTGTTTTTATCTTCACGCCCCCAAAATCAACAGATTAAAAACCATTCCTGTAATAATCTGGTCCCTGTTGATTGCGGTGTAATGCTGTTCCCGTGCTGTTCTAGGCGGTCCACCTTCCCAGGCTTTGCCTTCTCTCTTCTAGAAGAGGTTAGTTTATTGCTAATCGCCTGGGGCGCCCTTACAAGGAATGGCGACGGGGATGGGGGTGCTACCAAGGCACTTTTTGCAGGTCAGAGTGCCCCTCCTCAGATTGGTTGGTTGTTTTTGTTTTATGGCATATCAACCCTTTTCGGGTTATTTAATGCCGAATCCAAAGATTTTGAAGAAAATTTTTTTAATAGAATATATTTGTTGTTTTCAAGTCAGTTTCTATTTAACCCATAGTTGGGACCCTAACAGGTACTACCACTCCGGGTCAGAGTGGACCTGGGAGCAATGGCAATTAAAGGGTGGCTCCACACTCCCCAAAGCCCGCAAGCTGGAGCCTCACCTCTGGACAAAATTTAAGGTCATATCCAGGACGTTATATAGAAGTAGGTAGATAGATAGACAGATAGACAGACAGACAGACAGACAGACAGACAGACAGATAGATAGATAGATAGATAAATAAATAGATAGATGGATAGATAGATAAATAGATAATCTGACGGACTATGATTAACTTAAAGCCTGTATGTAAGTTAAAGGCTTAACTACTAAGTTACTTTTATTTGGTCGTATTTGAATTTACATAAGGCATGATGAGATGATTTCGGATTTTAAGTTCTAGCAAGGACACCCGACGTTGCCCGGAATTGAATAATGATCAACGAATGTTTCACACTCCCATATTTTTATTGTCATCGAATCGGTGAAATCGATTATTTTTCAATGAAATCAATTGATTGCCTGCTCTAGTTGAGGACCCATCACGGTACACCGGTGGGAAGCGTCACATGCCTCTCGTAGTGATTTAGTTCACAATACATTGTAGTCCACATTGCGCTGTAGAGAACCTACTGTTGATTTTATGAAATTACTAGCGGGGAAGGGCATTTGCCCGATTGTAAAATATGTTTAAATATGATATTTTAATTTGTCAAGATTTCGTATGTATTATTATAGAGACGTGATTTCAAAAGTAAAAAAGTATTTGGGTGCCATTAATTAAGATAGAAACCGAAAGAAAAACTGTAGCATTCAAAGCTGGTGACGTTACCACAGTACCAACGTGACACGCATATGAACTGATTAAAATAAACTAAGATGAATGTACAAAATGTATAATGATTTTTTAAATTTTGATCCATTTATCCTCCTCGAGTGGCCTCTGAGCATTGATAAGTGGTGATTCTTTTATAAAAAACAAAACAAAAAACAAACAAACAGTGTCTGTAGGTATTTAATAATTATTATTGTAAATAATTATATATATATATATATATATATATATATATATATATATATATATAGTAATTTGTAAAATATATATGGCGATTAAGCTACACTGAATATTCTGTGTTTCATCCAACTATAGGATTCGTCAGGCTTATGTCTATAGTTGGATGAAACGCAGAATATTCAGTGTAGCTTAATCGCCATATATATTTTATAAATTACTAACTAGCTCTACCTACGTATTGAGCACTTTTGAAGTAAATACTTTAAGTTTACGCATAAATCTATACTTTCGTATATTAACTTTATGTGAATAAATGAAGTAGTTATATATATATATATATATATATATATATATATATATATATATATATATATATATATATATATATATGTTTCTGAAGAAATATATTTTCTTATAATATAGACCAATCCTTATTTAAGAAGCTCAGTGTAATTATAGAGCAATATAATTCTTCTGATGAGTTAAGGGCATAATAGATTCACCGATTGATATAATAACTAAATGATTGATTTTGTGCTACGAAACAGATACAGTCAAGAATTGTAAATGTCAACCGAATTAAAGGAATAAATTATAAGATGGGCAATATCATGAATTTTGGAATATAGACTTTTGTCATTTATCCACTGTATGTATATATATATATATATATATATATATATATATATATATATATATATATATATATATATATATAAGCGAGATAAGTCACTGATATAATTCAGGCGAAAATCCTAGCCAAAAAGGAAAAGCTCAATATTTAAGAATATAGCAATATATAAGTTTCGTGGTTTAATTTTAAATTCTGAAAAAAAATTTAATTTCCATATAATTATCCACAACCACTCAAAAAACTATTTTCAATAATTGAGCTGAAAAGCAAAATAGCGTCCACTCGCAGTTGAACATTTTGCTAATCGCATTTCATTTCCTCTGATGATGTGAGCCATTGCTGAAAATCCATGAATTAAGGAAATTAAAATAACCCCTTCTCTATATTCCTTTGTCAAATAATAAATTCTTAAATCGAATATATGTCTCTATATGTTGTTTTTTCAGAATTTAAAATTAAACCACGAAACTTCAATTATAGCATCATGTTTGATTTTGCACCAGAGTTGCAACAAGTTGAGACAAGAGAAAAAACAATATTTATTTATTATATTTTGATTTTTTTTTTAATTTATGTCTATTAGCGTTTTTCATCTTCTTCTTCAATCATTAACAGAGAATTCCTTTTTTTATTCTACGATTTTATTTTATATCTTAATTGCGAAATATTTGTCAATTATTGACGAACTATTTTTATTGTTCTATGTTGCTCGTTAATTAATTAAATACTTGCGTTTTTTTTATTATTAAATGTTTGAATAAAATTAATTCACATTTTATTATTTATTTATTTATTTGTTTTTTTTTTTTTTGCTTTTCTTTCCTTTTTCTTTTGTGTTTTTTTTTCGTTTCTTTTAATCTTTTTCTTTCCCTTTTCTTACATAGTTTCTATTTACTTGCCTTGCCACGACGGCAGAGTTAGACACAAGGTCGGTTTTTAATATGGAGAAAATCCAGCTCCCCAAATAGGGGCACTGTGGACAGGAACAAAAATTTTAATTGCCTCAGTCTAGAAGGATTTTTTCCCTCTATTGATGGAGGACAGAAACAGTGAAGTGTAGTATCAGAACAGATACTTTGTTCTTTGCCAAAAGGCCAAGAAAATAGTTGCCATTCAGAGAGTCACGCCGGGTGTTGATTCAATTTATGACCGAGATATTATATTACGAGTTACTTCGCTTGTTTGAAATGATCCTCTGTGTATAGTAGCGTCGATGATAATATGACAATCTATCTATATATCTATAAAAGTGAACGTGTCTGTGTGTGTGTCTGTGTGTGTCTGTGTGTGTCCATTTCCCTACGTAATAACTCTGTCAATTTTAAGTCTACAGACTCGAAATTTGATATATAGGGTTATGAGATTTGGGAACATCTTTGTGATTGATTTTCGGCCAGAAATTTGGCGATTAAGGGGTCAAAGTTCAACGATTTGATTTTTGAGAACTCTACCAAACTCTTCCGACAATTTTGAGTCTAAACACTTGAAACTTTAGATATAGTTTACTTGGATATGGATCTAATTTAATAACTTTATTTGAGCCCGAAACAATAAAGGTTAAGGGGTCATAATAGGGGTCAAAGTTTAAAAAATTGACCGTTTTTTTTTTTGCTCAACATGCACCTCTAAACACCCGGGCAACGCCGGGCTGAAGTGCTAGTCTGTAATAAAGATCAACGTGTATTTTGGTCTGTATTTATTGATGTGTAGAAACTAGAAGAATGGGTTATTCAAATTAATTGCCTGCACAGAACTGTTATGTTGGGGGATTAATCCGATAGGATGGTTGTGATGCAGAATGGATAAGAAAGAACGAGAGCTTAAGAATACAAGCTTTATTTAAAAAAAACGCCACGACAGCAAGTGTACAAGGGAAGTAACTCTGCATAACTTCCGATTTGTCCAAGGGACTTAACTAACACAACATCTCGCTTCTTCAATTGAGAATGAGCTCACCTAATTATTTTATTTATTTATTTATTTATTATTATTATTACGATGATGATGATGATGATGATGATGATGATGATGATAATAATAATAATAATATTTTTTTTTATAGTCCGTGGGAGAATATTGTATTATTGTTCTAATAGTGTGGTGGGTGGGCTGTATAGGTCCAGTCTCTGTGAAACATTTATACAACTGTGAAACATTTATACATATGTGAAACATTTATACATCTGTCTGATTTTCTCGGCTCAAGGGCAGATATACAGGATCCATAGGTGTGTAATTCACTAGTCGGCTGCATTGTATGTATAGGTGATGCCTGGCCCTCGGACTTCTTCTTTTGGCTAAGGTCTGGGGATGACCTACTCTGACGCGTGTGGTGTTGGGATACTGCTGATGTGCGGTTCCCTTTGCGATGCATTTCAGATGCATGCGGTTGATTAGATCGGCCCTCAAGTATCAAGCTTCTTTTAGCTGGTCTAATGAATTGTCTATTCCTTCAGTAGATCTTACCATTTTGAGACTCGACTATGTATGATCCTAGTGCCACGAAAGGATGCTGAATGATTCTGGGCTCCCATAGTTTTGTTTTCTCATGCTAGACATAGATTTTCTGCCCCACATGTAGAGGTAGGTGTTGTCTGTTATGCTACTTGTCATAACAGTTATTTGATTCCTCCTTGTATTGATGTAGTGCGTTCTTGTCTGCTCATCACCAAATTACTGCTTGGATACTAGTGGTGTCCGTACTTGTCGACCATTGAGCAATTCTGCTAAAGATTTGATGTTTGATTTGATGCAGATATGGGTGTGTCTCTGTATCCCATCATCGCTAGATAACTGTCTTGTCAAGTTTCTCGTTCCTTTAGCAGTGTTTTCTTGCATATTCTGCTCATCCTCGCAGTTTTTTCCTCTCAGCAAATCCATTAGATTTCAGGTAGTGTGGAGACGATATCTTGCGCAGAAAGTTGTATGATCTGGCAAAAAAGACATAAATTCTTTTCCCCAAACAATAAAGTGTGGGCCGTTGTCGGAATATAAAATTTCTGGTATACCTCGTTCCTCAAATTATGCCTTTATATTTTTGATGACAGCTACTGCTGAGGTAGAGTGAAAGTGTCATATGAATGGATTTTTACTGTATTGGTCCGCTACAAGTAGATATGCCTTTCCAGCCATAGAAAACAAATATGTGCTGACATATTGCCAAACGTAGCTAGGGGTTTCATGCTGGTGCATCGATTCGGCAGGGATACTTGTCTGATATTTTTGGCAGATGTGACGATTAAGCACTCTTCAATGTCTTTTATTCATCCCTACTCAGTATAGAACTGACCAGCCTCTTAGTCTGGTTTTCTCAACTCCTTGATGTGATGCATGAAGTTCTCCCAATATACCTCTTTGTAGGGAGGCTGGTATTATGACTTTATTGCTCTTTAGCAAGATATCATCTTTAACCCCAGTATCATCTCTAATGTTCCAAAACGGTAAGACGCCTAAGCAGTCAGTTCGATTTGTAGGCCAGCCAGATATTACCATATTTGCAAGTTCTTTTAGTGATGGGTCTTGCAATGTCTCAACCCTGATGTTCTCTATTCTGGTTGGTGAAAAATTAAGTAGTTCATCATACTGTGGACATTAAGGTCAATTCTTTCAATGTGTTTGCTAGGTGATACTCGTGATATTGTTTTTCTTGGAGCATAATTCACAATTTCACTAGCATCCTTGCAAGTCTTGGGGTGCACGTGATAAGTTTTTTTAGCGCTATCGATTCCAATGGTTTATGATTTGTGTGAATCTTTATTTTGTGACCTCTCTCATAATGGTGAAATCTCTCCAAGCCAAAAACGATGGCTAACATTTTCCTCTTGATGTTTGAGTATCGAATTTCTGGTCCTGACAGTGTCTTGCTTGCGAATGCAACTGCCATTCCCTTTTATAGCAAAGCTGCACCTATACCTGCAGTCAATGCATCTACCTGTAACACAATGGTTTTCTTGGGGTCAAAATATAGGAGTTTTGTATTCTAATCTCTTTTTTGATTTTTCAAATATGTTTTGTTGCTGGGATGATCATGTGAAATCATTTCTTTTTGATGTCAAGTCGCGAAGGGGTTTGGTCAAGGTTGTGAGTTGTGGTGAAAAATTTTTTAAGGTAATTAACCAATCCTAGGTGAGTTGTTTTACATCCTCGGGTGGTTGCATTTGCATAATCGCCTCTACTTTCTTAGGATCAGGTTTGATACTCTGTTTCGAAATGATGTGACCAAAAAAGGGTATTTTGGATGCTTTTGCCATAAATTTTTCTGAGTTGAATTTGCAGTTTTTATCTCTTGCCCTAAGCATTGGTTGCTTAAGTGCTTCATCATGATCACTACAATCTTCTTCGAATCCGTATATGATTATGTCATCAGAAAAATAGAAAAGACGTTTTTAAGGTCACCAAAATTCTTTTGCATGGCTCTCTGAAATTCATCCTGGACACATTTTTTTTTTTACAAGGAGGTCACCACTTATCAAGGTCCGGAAGCCACTCAGGGATAAGAGTTATTGCATGTACAGTACGTTGTACGTTAGTGTTGAGATTTCATAAAGTGTCTACTTAAGGGGGCGGTTCATCAGGAATTTGTTTACGTTGGACTTGAAGACATCCAAGTTGTAGTCAGGTGGGAAACAGGCAGACGGAACAGAGTTCCTCTGGCGTGCTGTTCTAAGAAAGAAGCTGTGTTCATGGAATTTTACTCTCATGGGAAACCTATTGAACATGTATCTACCATATGGTGTTATAAATGTCGGAAGTCTTCTGGAATTTTCATCAAGTTTTAGATGTCAGTACCAGATTTAATGTCGACGATTGTGAACCATCTTGTGTCATTTAGCTCAGCAGTGACGTCCTCAAACGTTGGAGTTGCATAATGTGGTCGGCACACTGCTTTATTTAAATCCCAAGGGTCTAGGCATGGTCTGACCGAACCTTCCCAACTTTAATTAGGCCCCCGTTTCTTAGTGTTTTGTCCAAACGAAATTTAACACAGTGTATTCTTTGTCCCAGCTCCCACTGGGGTCTTGGTGTACTCACGGTCGTTGATTCTGCCATGTCCTGTAAAATAAGGGCAATCGGTGAATAAATAATGGATATATCATGTTTTTTTTGGGTCATCCTGTATAACAAAGTTGTATTTTTTTTTAAATAAATAGAAAAAAGGTTTTATTTATGAATATCAATACACACACAAAAAATTGTAGGAGTATATATATATATATATATATATATATATATATATATATATATATATATATATATATATATTAAATCAAAATTAACAACAATATATATGTAGTAAATGAAGACGAACAGCAATATATTTTTAAAATCAAAATGAACAACAATATTTTTCAGAAAATCAACCAATTTTAATGAAATTTTTAGTATTTACGAAGTAATGATTACGGAATATAATGAAGTTATTTTTTTTAAGCTTACTGTAAATCTATAGGTGTATCAGAATTTTTTGTGAATTTTTTGACACCCCCTAACACAAAACTGCGAATAAAATATAAAAAAAAACTCGTAATTTCTCTTTTTAAAGTGGGTTGTTTATTCTCTTTATGGATTATACTTCTAAACTATTAAAGTTTTTAAAAAACATAGAAATATTACTTTTTATTCTTAAAAAAAAAACAGAGTTTACAAAGTGCCTGCGCGCATTCATGCAGCCATTTTTTACGTAATGAAATCAATTGAATTTTACGAGTGAAATTGTTAATTTTTAAACTTTAAAAATCTATCAAAATGTTTCTATTAATTCAATTTTTAAGATATTTTCAGGTTCAATGTGAAATTTCATGCTCTTTCGAATTAACCGGATATAATATTCTAGACAAGCGCTTTTGTTAAAGTCACCCCCATTTTTAAATGCCTATTAAAATGAAAATAATTAATTTTCTCACCTCAACTTTATATATCACAAATTGAAGATAAAAGATCAATAAATAAAATAAACTAATTTAAAACAACAAAAAGAACAGCTATTTGCAAATTTACCTGTAAATTCCAAAGTTTAAAACCTTTTTTTTTTAAACCGCGTTGATTTTTTTGTTATATTGTTCAGATAATTTCGTAGAATTACGACAATTTTTTTCTATTTCATTCAATGTCTTTTTAGATATTAAAAAATCACTCCATAAAGAAGAAATAAAATATATTAAATCAAAAACTCATGTATTTCTTTAAGAGAATAAAATAAATAAAAAATTGGTAGACTGTTTTCTTTTTTTATCGGAAAAACCTGATAAGTGAAATGGGATTATTTTTCACCTATGGTGGCCCATATTTACTAACTTTTGTTTACAGCACGCAATAGAAAGAGACATTAATTCTGGCGCTTAAAGCCACCGAAGATGTTAGCTCAAAGAAAAGCAGACATTTGTCTCCCTTTATTTCAACTGTAAAAAATATCTGATGTCGCTTTTTTTTAAATCCTTGCTTAAAAAGTATTTTATTTAAAAAGGACATGGAATATAAAATATAAATATGGATAAATTCTTAACATTCTTAGTGTTTTATAAGTAAATGAGTTTTGAAATGTATATATATGCATATATTTTATCGAAGTAAGTTAAAATTCATTTTCTTAAAATCTTTTTTTTTAAAGAAAACCGATTTAAAAAAACAAACAATGCATAATTTGCTATTAAGCCTGCTATTTTTTTAAATTTGGTATTTGCGCCTTTAAATAAAAAAAAAAGGGTTTGAATTACATTTTTCAAGTCGTTATAAGCTTCGAAAGATAAGAGGTCGAATTATTCAATTTTTTATCACGCATTTATAATGGCGTTTTCTGACACTGCTAGTAAATCTATTATTTTATATAATATAATATAGTATAAACCAAAAACATCTTTACTAAAATTATATTTTTTAAATACTGTTGCATAGGGTTATATTAGAAGGGATGCATTATATATTTTTGTTGTTGTTCATATTAGAGTGTTCATATTGTGGTGTGCAGATATATCACGTATATATAAAGAGAGAGAGGGTACGTTTTAATACAGCCGGGAACATGTAATACACAATGAGAAGGGATTTAAATATATAAATAGATAGATTGATATAGAGATTGTGACATTTATACTGTTTGACAGTTCTGTGAATGGGAGTGTTTCTATAACATTGACACATATATTTCTTTACCTACGAGGGGCGTGCAATAAGTAATACCACTGACTCACTTCCAATAGCAGTTGAGCAACAAAACTTGGCACAGTTATTAGTCTTTCTCTAGATAGGAACCACCAAGAGTTATGCATTTCTCTCATCGTTTGATGCAGCTCTGGAGACAGTTTTTGTAGAACATCCCAGGTTGATCCTCCAACCACGACATGACTTCAGAAATCAAGCCTGCATCATCTGGGAAACGCTTTCCTTTCAAAAACAACTTCATAGCTCGGAAGAGGTGAAAGTCAGAGGGTGCAAGGTCAAGAGAGTAGGGAGGATGGGGAAGGATTTCATAACCACACACCCATGCTTCTGATCTGGCGACATGCGAGTTGTGGACGGGAGTGTTGTCCTGCAGGAGGAGGGTACCTTTGCTGATCTTGCCCCGCCTCTTGATTTTGATAGCTTCCCTTGATTTCAAAAGTGAAGCATAATAGGCTCCTGTAATTGTGGTACCCTTTGCCAGGAAATCTGTCATCACTACTCCGTCCTGGTCCCAGAAGACTGTAAGCATGACCTTGCCAGCAGAGGGCTGCACCCTTACCTTCTTTGGAGGTGGTGAGTCCAAGTGCTTCCACTGCATTGACTGGGCTTTGGTCTCTGGATCATAGTGATGGACCCAGGTTTCATCCTGTGTAATCAGTCTTTTGAAATACTTTGACTCATCTTCTTGGCACATCTCCAAATTCATCCTCGAGCACTCGACGCGTTTTCGCTTCTGGAATGGTGTGAGCAACCTGAGAATCCACATGGCAAACACCTTATGCATATGCAAATGGTCATTAATGATAGTTTCTAGAGACCCTGTACTAATCTTGACATCTTGGGCTATTTGGCAAATAGTAATGCGCCGATCTTCCAAAATGGCAGCCTCAACTTGACGGACAGATGCCTCATCAATGGCAGAAGGGGGGCGACCAGGTTTGGGAGCTGTTTCCACAGACTTCCGACCATGTTTGAATTCACGATGCCAGCGTTTTACAAGGTCATATGATGGGGTATTATCACCATAAGTTTCTTTCATTTCATCAAAAGTCTCCTGTTGTGTGCGTCCTTTCAAATACAAAAACCGGATCACTGCTCGACATTCAACAGGCTCCATTTCACACCTGACTCAGTTCAAACATCTGTAAAACAGAAACCACAATCAGTTCAGAGTTGTAATTTGCCACATAACCCGTAGAGATATAAATCATTGCACATGCAAAATTTCAGCTAGATCAGACAACTGGAAGTGGGTCAGGGGCATTACTTATTGCGCGCCCCTCGTATTTTTGAGATGAGGATTTCAGTCTTTTATCATAATGAAGGAACATTCATTATTCATAACATCTGAGGGAGAGACGCATTCTTAAGATGATAGAGACACATTCTTAAATGAGTTTATACACAGTCTTATAATTACAGATGAGTGGAACAAAAGTCTATAATACAAATTCACAATACCTTTATGTTGAATAACATAATACGAAGACGCAGATACAAAATTATGAAGTTGTTCGTTTATTCCATTCGACCGGTCAATGGCTTTGCATCAAGGAATTCAAAGTCTCTTCATGATTTCCTTCTTCTCACCTTCGCTTCCAAGGCGGAATGTCAGCTCTGTCTGTCGGACCCTGTCCGACCTCTGACTTCTCCCTTCTCCCCTCACTTACTGACTTACTGACCTAAAGCTCTCTATATTGAGAACTCATGACGTCATTGCATGACTAAACACGTGCATCTTGATCCCGTGGCCCGACACGCCTCACGTGTCTGAACATGCCTTGTTCCTCACATGTTTACAAAAAGACCGATTTCTCTAACCTAATTTTCCCAACCTACTTTACAAATATGTTTTAACATTTTCCATTGTTCGTTTTTAAATTCCTTATTTTAATTTCATTTCTTTAGCAGAAACAAAATTCATCATTACATTCCTTTTTAAATAAACAGATATCTAACTATTTTATGTGAACTAAACAATGATTACCTTCCATTTTCAATAACATTCTGTATTATCTATTTTAACATGATCGGAATTCTCAATCCCAATCCTAGCTTCGCACGTTCGAATCCTCGACTATCCTATCTCATATTTACTCACTTACAAGAACAGACGACTTATTCTTGTAAAAATACTAAAAAGATGCATTAATTTAACTTTGCATTTTTTATGAAAATAAAGCATCGTAGATTATAACAAAATATTTATTTTTTAGGAACAATACAAAAAAATCAAGATCAAAGTGTAGTATCTGTTCTTCAGATGCTGCACTTCAATTTCTTGTTCTCTGTCAGTGGAGGAGAAATCCTTCACGGCTGAGACAATTTTTCTTTTTGTTCCTTTTCTCCACGTTAAAAAACGACCCTGGTGTCTAACTCTGTCCCGTGGCGAGGCATTGTAAATAGGAATAATATCGTTATAACTTGAAGAAAAATTAATTTAATCGAACTAATATTATCATCGAATTATACATTGCTTATTCAATATTTTACAATAAATAAATAAAATAATAATAATTGCAAATTTTTTTTTAATATTTTTAATAAGGTAACATTTTTAGCGTAAAATTTGCATGTAATACTTCCTTGCACGCATGAACATTTTTCTATGTAAATTTTTTTAATGCGTCAGTATACACTTCTTTTTCTTTTAGAAATAAACTTTGGCTTGTTATTTTTCAAACACAATCAAAATTTAGAGATAAACTAAAAAATATAATTACGATAATCCTATTTAAAAAGCATAGGAGTCCCCCCCCCCGCTATTATTTTTGGCTGTACCTATCGTTTCGATTTGCCTGTTTACTTTAGTAGAAAACTATGTTCTTTTCTCGAAGCAAATTAAAACACACAAAACCTATCCAGGTCGGCAGAAGAGTAACTTATCTGTCTTTTTGGTAACATTCATTTGTTATATATTTGAATTACTGGCGTCTTTTTTCGTTTGTTGGCTTCTCTGCTAAATCCCCGAAAACAGTTTTGTCATTAGACTTTATCTACTTCCCGTTGTTTCTTGGGGCACGTGACCAGATTCATAGGATCAAACTGAATGATGTCAGTAGGTTATATGAATTTAGTGCTAAGGCCATCTTAATATTACAGAGGGCTTTAGTAGAGACGGTATTTATTTCGCCCCCCCCCCCCGGAAAATATGACACACGGGTCGGAAAGTGGGATTGGAGAGTCAGCGCCCTCAAGGAGGAGCACTGACCACTGACCTCCAAAAAATGTTTAAGCAACCCATCATTATTCGCTGATAGAGGCGCTTAAGTTTATTAAGGCGTTAGTTTATTTTTGATCGCTTTGGGCGAGTAGCAATAAACTAACGCCTTAGTACTCTTGCTACATCTAGGCAGGAACTGCTAGAATATCTTATCCTGCCTTGACAGAGTTAAAAATAGACTTCATAGCCTAGTGTAGGATGCCATTTTTTCTTCCTTACAACCTCTTCTCCACAGAGAGAGGTTGTGAGCCTATCTCTGTTTCTATCGTTATTTTCATGGCAAGCGCTCGTCTGAGCTCCAAGCAATCTATCTAAACTTTCACGAAAGCACTCATCTAACTGAAACCACTATCAATAATTTCCCACACTCTTTATCTGTGCCTAAACCCAAACGTAGATTCCATGAACAAAGCTTCTTTCTTAGAACTGCACGTTTGTGGAACTCTCTTTTGTTTTCCTGCTTTCCTGCTGACTACAATATGGTAGTTGTCAAGTCCAATGTAAACAAGTTCTTGATGAACCATCCCCTTAAGTAATCCAATTTACTTAATTTCAATCACTAACGATTACTATGATAGTTCCTATTTACAATGCCTCCCCGCGGGACAGAGTTAGACACCAGGGTCGTTTTTTAACGTGGAGAAAAGGAACAAAAAGAAAAGTTGTTTCAGTCGTGAAGGATTTCTCCTCCACTGACAGAGAACAAGAAATTGAAGTGCAGCATCTGAAGAACAGATACATTCACTGTGATCTTGTCCCGAAGCCCAGTTTCCCATTGACTACTGTACATTTATTAACCCTTATCCTCGAGTGGCCTCCAAGTCTTGATAAGTGGTGACTCTGTAAAAAAAGAAAGAGAGAGAAGACAAACCTGGAGGGGGGGGGAGTGTACCTAGCATATATTCTTGTTGCCTAAGTATAAGGCTTATCCCATGGGCCCAAAATCTAGTAAATCCGGTTCTATTGGTGTGTATACATGTGTTGTATAACATATGGGTCATCATAATAAAAGGGCTGAGACCTTACAAAAGTTTTGAAAGCAACCCCGATGTTTCGTCAAGACAAGTAGGGTCGCCATAATTCTTTAGATTCCTTCGCATAAAGGAGTTTTATTTGAATAACAGAATACGTGACATCAGTCTTTTTTTTTTTTTTTCAATATATAATTTTCTTTTTTTTCATTATTATTCTGGGGTCTTATTTCTCGGCTCAAAGGATATTCGTCCCTTTCGTCAGTCTTGTAGGATTTGAAGTCCTTATAAATGCATTGTTTGCTGTAGAAATGACTAACAGCATTTGCCATAGAACTATATTGAACGTATTGAAAAAAAGGGATTGTCATTGTTTAATTGTGAAAATGTTTTTAGGTTAGTCTAGTCCAGGCGTTTTGATGAAAGTTTTTTTTTTACGCTCGTATTATTTGGATTATTCTGACTACAATTGTCATGTTGAGTGTTACTTCCACAACGTTGCAGACGATGTAACCTTCGATCTTCTTCAGGTATATCTTTCTGAAATCGGAAATCTTTCTGTCGAACTCGATAATCTTTCTGTTGAACTCGGGAATCTTTCTATCGCACTCGGGAATCTTTTTGTCGGACTCGAGAATCTTTCTATCGAACTCGGGAATCTTTTTGTTGAACTCCAGAATCTTTCTGTTGAACCCGGGAATCTTTCAGTCGAAGTCGGGAATCTTTCTGTCGAAGTCGGGAATCTTTCTGTTAAACTCCGGTATCTTTCTGTTGAACTCGGGAATCTTTCTATGGCACTCAGGAATCTTTCTGTCTAACTCGGGAATCTTTCTGTTGAACTCCAGAACCTTTCTGATGAATTCGGAAATCTTTTTATCGCACTCGGGAATCTTTCAGTTGAACTCGGGAATCTTTCTGTCACACTCGAGAATTTGCACGAGTTTCGAACGGAAACCTTTATTTACTCTGAGTGGGGAGGGTAGTATGCTTTCGTTGCGTCAGCTATGACTGGGTAGGAATCCTAAGTATTTCGCAGTATTATTTTGAGTATCTGAAGATTGGACCTTTAACCACCAGGAGAGTATAACTTTACAACTGAATTTTAACAAGTACCTCAACCGCTACGCTACGGATCTTCATCTAAAAAAAAAAAAAAAAAAAATCAGAAATATTTTTTTATGTGTCAAATTCTTATTAATGTCTCTAAGAAAACAATACCGATAGAGTGGAAGGGTACTTTAAAATAATCTATCCTACAATGCATAAACGTGAGAAAGGGAGAGAGGGGATTAGACCAGGTTTGCTTTCGTTAATTGCTGCTCAACACTTCAAATAAGAGGGTCGTTTCAAAAGTAAAACCTATTTTTTCTTACTCAAGAAGTTGAAGAGCTATGAAGACAGGAGTGGTATCATTAAAAAGAAAAAGTGACATTTTTTGCATAAAGATTTATTTTTTCTACTTAGACACCAGTATTTTCAACACACCTTTTCAAGCGATGAACAATGATAATGCATGGTCATCCGAAGCGTGCTTTGTTATATTTTTATTCCACTTGAATGAATCAAAGGGGAATGCTAATTGCATTGTTATAATGACTAAACTTATGCAGTCATGACTTGAAAGTTTCATTTCTATGTTGCAGATATTGACAGTGTAAGATTCTAAGAAAGTACCACCCGTCATGCACGTGCAGCATCAACAGAGATTTGTCATTGACTTCCTGACAAAGGTGAATTGGAAATGGCGATCACTATGTAGAAAAATAAATTCTGGAGAACCAAATGTCGCTCGCTTTAATGGTACCTCTCCCGTTTTCGTAGCTCTTCAACTTTTTCACTTAAAAATAGGAGGTTTTATTTTGGGGAGGACCATTGTATGACATAGCACACTCCGGACGCCCATGCACAGCCATCGTTCATCGTTGGCAAAAGCGCCTCGAAGATGGCGGTGACTATAACTACAATTGAACCGATCAACATACACCGGCGCCTGTTGGGCGTTTACGAAGCCGATGCTGTTCATGTCAGCACAGTTAGGAGACGGGTTCTTTGATTTCAGAATCGTGACAGAGATGTGAGTGTGTTATATAGTTATTATTATTAGTATTAGACGATACCACTTGTGCGCGTATGTTACGTGAGTTCTTATTAGTAAAGATATGAGTCTTAGTGAGAGTTCTTGTCTTATTACATATGATGTTGTATCTTAGAGAGAGAGAGATGTTGTTGTAAGAGAGATTGTTCGTTTATAACTATTCCTATATTTTAAATGTTCATTACTTAGACATGTAGATATGAAGAAAGCTCTTAGAATGATGAGATAGTGTTCAGACAGTCTTAGTGTAGATATGATGTAGATTCACATTGTGGATATGAGATGTCGAGACGTGTATGTAATGACATTTTATGACACAGACATATAATAACAATACAATTTACCTTTTTGTAGAAATCACAAACACAAAGATGAGCTTTATCACAAAACACATGAATTTATTTCTTCACGACCGGTCGTGGTTTCCTCATCAAGAATTCGAAATTTCACATTTTAGTTTCTGAAGTGACGTCTCGCTTCAGACGTCTGCCTGTCTCTGAGTTTTCTCACTGACCGTCTCCTCGACCAACTAACTCTCACTTCCTATATTGAGAAATCCATGCATCCCGTCCACGTGAGCAAAATCCACGTGTTTACAACATGCGCGACTTTGCACATTTCCGACATTGATTTCCCAATAACCTATTTTTTCTTGTGTTGTTTCCACAAAGGAATTCAACCTACATATCTAATTTATTTAACCCATATTTTATTATCCACATTCTTTTAACAATTGAATAGTTTATTTATTATTTATTTCATCCGAATTAACAATTTACTGGACATTCCATTAAAACATATTGTTCTTTAAAACTTATGTCCAGGGTTCGATTTCTGCTTTCTCTTATTTTCATTTTAACTAATCTCTCTATTTTTATACTTATATGAACAGGGGACAGTCCTTATCATGTAACAAGTGATGAAGCGCGTTCCAGATTTTAACAACTGAGGCATCAAAAGAGGCTGGCAAAAGTGCATGAGAATGGTGGTGACTATGTAGAAAAACAAATTTTAGAGCTTAGCTCGTTTTAATGGTACCACTGCCGTCTCCATAAATTAATAGGAGGCATTAGTTTTGGAACGACCCTCGTATACATATATATATATATATATATATATATATATATATATATATATATATATATATATATATATATATATATATATAAGAAAAAAATTTACGGTATTTGATTGGGAGGGAATTATTTTGGGAATGTTAAAAAGTCAATAAAGAAAACAAAAAACGATTTGATTTTTTCAAAAAGATGAATAATCTCTCTCTCTCTCCCCCTCTCTCTCTCTCTCAATATATATATATATATATATATATATATATATATATATATATATATATATATATATATATATATATATATATATAATAAAATACGCATCAAGTGCGCTTAGAAAGTCAAATCACAACATAATATAAGTTATAAATTTCAAACAAGTAAAATATTTGCTTATTTTCCTAATATTACGTTGTGATTTGGCTTTCAAGCGATCTTGATGCATATTTTATTTTAATCAAATTAAATCAACGGTTCTATATGGAACTCACACCACTGAGCGGGTTATAGGAGTTATACTGTATATATATATATATATATATATATATATATATATATATATATATATATATATATACATACATACACACAGTATAAATCCTATAATTTGAACATCCGCTTCGTTCAAATTAGAGGATGCTGTTCAAGTTTTGCGATAAAAAATTTGCTACAGTTAATTTTAATTTTCTAAGAATTAAGAAATAGTAAATGAAATTCATTGCTATATGATACTTCAAGTATATATTAAGTTGAGTTTACGATATATTGCAAGTAAAAATTGTTAAATATTATTACTAGGAAGAAAAACATTGACAATAAATTAAATCTACTCTTACTTGTTAGCTATTTATTACCTAAGTTATCATCTACAGAAATCATACATTTATGTAAAATACAGTTATTTATTTATTTATTTATTTATTGAATGAATGAGTCTCATTGCAGTTTCTATTTTCATCGATTGAGCTCCCAGGCGCTGCCATTGTATTCCGTAAGCGATCACGAAAATCTACAATTTCTTGGTTTTGTAGCTTCTTTATGATTATATCTCTTCGGAGTGACATTGCTTGCAAAACATAGCAGTCACTAAAATAAGGAATTTTTTCTAGAAAGTTTATAACCATCTCCATAGACTTTTCTGCATCATCCCATGATATTGCTTCATCAGAGTGTTCTTGGATATTTACATGAGGGTCAAGAGAATGGGAGCTGTCACTATTTTCATCACCATTACTGCCTTCAGGATATTGATCAGTAGTTTCCGTTTCCTCATCTTGTTGCACCCACATTTCAACATCATTTGCGTCAAGTGATTTAAGAACAGCGTGGTTAGTCGGTAACCGTTCGGTTTCAATAATTTTTTCTAGACCAGATGTATTCTCTGATTCTTTCAGTTCAGAAGCCTTTGGCGCTGGGCATAATTTACCCCATGCTTTTGTTAATGTGCTTGCTCGAACTTGATTCCATGCACTTGCAAGAGAAAATATGGCATCTTTGATATTAAAATGGCGCTGAAAATCGCTTATACTCACGGTAATATTTATCATATTCATCATGAAATCATTTCTGTAGAAACATTTTAAGTTCTAAATAATCCCTTGATCCATAGGTTGGATGAGAGAAGTCACATTAGGTGGTAAGTTGCACACAAAAATATTCCCGCAAGATGACACTAGTTCTGACTCAGGAGGATGTGCTCTACAATTGTCCAACAGAAGCAAGCACTTTGAATCAGGTTTACCTAATTCAAGAAAACGCCTCTGGACAACTGGCACAAATTCTTGCAAAAACCATTTTTTAAACAACTGTTGATTCATCCATCCATTTCGTGAAGAATAATAGGATACTGGCAAAGGCGAAACGCTTTCATTTCTCGGGGACACTTTGATTTGCCGATGACAAGAAGCTTAAATTTATGAGTTCCGGAAGCATTAGCGCATACCATCACTGTTAGTCTTTCTTTATTTAATTTGGTTCCTTTATTTTCTGCTCCTCGGACCCGGCTAATGTTTTTGTAGGTAAACACTTCCAATTTATGCCACTTTCATCAGCGTTGTAAACATCCTCTGGTGTTAAACCATAATCGGCAATTATTGTCTTGAATTTGTCACAATAATTTGATGCTACGTGTGTATCAGCAGACCGTTGTTCGCCTTACATTGTTAATTGTCTTATACCATGTCTACTGTTAAAGCTCCTAAGCTTCACTGAATTTCATATCTTCTGCGATATTCAACTCTTCCTTAAGAGATTTTGTTTTAGTAATTAGCATGAGCCCAGATATTGCTACACCTTTATTCCGTTTTGCTACAAACCACTCATACAATATTCGATCGAATTCAACTTGCTTTGGTCTGCGAAGAGTCCATCTTTTGACATGTCTTTTATTTGAAGAGAAAGGAGCAGCCTTCAATATTTCCTCCTTTTTCTTTTTTATGTAAAACAGTGTACTTCTTCCAATCTTATCATCTCTCAATATAATGCTATTTTCAACTCCAGCATCTAATTTTTCTATAATTTGACGTTTTTTGAGTAAAGTCAGTGTCACTTGTTTTCTTTTAGAGTTGCAAGCCATTGTGATGGGTTGTTTTACACTATTTTAAATATAGCAATCTGAAAAAAAAAATTACAGTCAGTGTAAATTAATTATCAATAGCTAATCTACATTAATTACATAGTACCAATATTAACATTTCTGCGCAATATCTGACTAAACCATGTAAACAGTTTTAATGCAACTCCGCATCAAATATGCTAATACAATTTCAATGACGAGACAGTTCAAGTTTAGAGAAAGTCCAGGTTTATAAGAAGTCCAAATGAGAGGAAGTCCAACTTTAGAGAAAGTTCAAATTAAAGGAGTTTTACTGTATATAAGTGAGAATGTGTGTGCGTGGACACTTCTCAACCTATATACTCAAACAATTTTTGATCAACAGACATGAAATTTAGTATATAGGTTATTCAGACATGTAGAAAATTTTTTAATTGGTTTTCATCCGAAAAAAAGCTGCTAAGGGTTCAAAATTGGAAAATCGGTACGTGGGAAGGTCCTCGGATTTTTATCTGTTTGTCAATTATTTCACGAATGCGCATGCATGAATGGTTTACATGAAAGATGCCTTCCGTTAAGAATAAGTAGGTTTGAAAACACTTTGTAAAGATCGTGTCAAGCTGGACAATGGTTATGGTACTTGACTTACTATCTTGAGGTTTTGGTTTCGATCTTAGCTCGAGTATTTTTTTTTCTTATAAAAAGTGAGCTGTTTAGAAAAAAAACCATAATACTCGCATGTACATGTCCCAGTTTCTGTATGAATTAAAATATAATATTTATATGTATTTTACGACTGAGCAATACCGGACAGCCTGCTAGTCGTCTATATTAATTAAATAGAAACGTTTTTTTTCCTCCTGTAATTTTCGACATTTCTTAATTTTATCTTTAGTATTTTTTGTTTGTTTGTTTCTTATTGAATGTTATTACTATAACTTTCATTGCTATGGTTCTGTTAGTATCACCAGTAATATTATTAGTTGTATTATATTTTATCATTTTTTATTATGAGTATTGCTATTATCATTAGCATTAATATTACTCTTTTTATTCTTACTATTATCAATAATGTTTTAGTATAAGCAGTAATAGTGGTAGTATTACAATTTTTGTTATTATTTATCGTCGTATTTATATTGTTAACGTCATTATCATGTAATATTTATTCATCGTTAATTCTAGCTTGGGCTTGGCCACTGAATTTACGTCTCTTACTATGAATTCCCGGGAAACGCCGGGATACTGGTAGGCTAGCCGTAAATATTAATTCATTTTCGAAATTCAGTTAATTCAGTTAATGATGTATTTTTTATGGAAGTAAATAAAAATCATCAGTAGTTTTAATTAAACTAAAATTGCCAACACTTTTAATCAGACACAATTGTTCCAATATGGCAGGATTTAGCTCCTCTTCAAATAATAGAAATCGGACTGAGGTTCGAATCCTAGAAACAGTCAAGCTACGCTGACGGGAGGTAGTACATCGAAACACATCTTCGTAGATTATTGTTTTATAAGTAAAATAATAAATAAATAATATTTGTTTATTTGTTTACATCCAAAAAATAATGGGCAATTTTCTAAGGAAAAATATTTTTCATGATCTTCAAGGTTAACTGTATTATCGTTTAAAAAATTAACAAAAAATCGACATATGTTGTACTTGGTATATAATACAAAAAAGAAAATAATCAGATCTACCCTGATCTTCTTCTGTACCTGCTACCCAGAGCAATTTAGACAGTACTTTTTCTTCCATGGTTGAACGAACAGACACCACATTGACTTTGGTTTGTCCAATAACGTGTGTGTATCTGCAATGTTATTACTTTTAAAATAAAAGGAAACACTTTGTATAGAGATTCGTAATGAAAAGAAAACTTTGACACGAACTTTTTTAAGGGAAAGGAAAAAAAAAGTTATTTATTTCGTCCAGTTTCATGCGCAATTCGCCGACACGTATTAATAACATAAATTCGTTATACTTTAGCTTTTTTTTTCAATTTCAAACCTTCACGTACGTTAGCTACAATCTGTTGTAGTATTCCCGTAATTCTTCTCTAAGACTAACAGGTCAGCCGGCTCGCTTTCAAAGAGGTAGTAGAGGTAGACATCGTGTGCTTATCAAATGTACCTTTCGAATCGCCACGCCTTTTTTTCTGTTCTTTTTCCGCCTACTTTTTCCTTAGATCTTTATGCATATATATGTATTTTATTCCGTGACATTACACTCATGGCTTGAATGCTGACGTGACATTAGCTCGGCACGTGAGTCGTCAATATGCGTACGTATTTAAATGATGAAGCCCGTGACTACGTTATATGTGGACACGAAGCAACACTAAGAACAAGAGCAACCAGCATCCATGCATAATATTTCACTGTGTTGATGCCTCATTGTAATTCAGCTTCCCCTTCCCCTCACTTATTTTCCTCTAGAAATGCAGGCTTGTAGAATTCTCTTCCTGCTTTTCCTTCTACATATATCCTTGGTATTTTCAAGAATATTGGTCACTAGGAATCTCCTGCCATGTATTCTTTAGAATTGTCTGATCTGCTTCCTTTGTTTCAGCTCATTTGACTCTTTGGTCTAGTGGTCTCCATCAATTCGCTGTTTTGATACCTTATTTTAATACAGCTTCCGCTTTCATTAGCGTCTTTTCGAAAACTTCAAGTTAGTGGAATTTGATATGTAATTCAAAAGATAATTCTTATTAAGCAAAGAAAGTTCCTTTCATCCTTCGTGTACCTAAAATGGGTGAGGACTCTTCTCAACCTATGTACTCAATAAATTTTTATCTACAGACTAGAAATTTAATACATAGGGTAGTCAGACATCTGGAAAACTTTTTAACCAGTTTTTATCTGGAAAAACGGGCTGATAAGGGGTCAAAATTGAAAAATTGATACGAGGGGGAAATCGACTTTTTATCTGCTTTTCAAGTGTTTCACAAATGCACATACGCAAATGGTTCACATGACAGATTTCTTATGTTAGGTATAAGTAGGTTTGAAAACACTTTTTAAACATCGTGTCAAGCTTGCGTAATGTTTTTCGCACTTGACTTACTGTCTTTAGGTTTTGGTTTCGATCTCAGCTTACAGGAGGTGAATTGTTTAGAAAAACAATAATCACATGTACGTGTCTCAGTTTCTGTATGAATTAAAATATGTTTATGCGTATTTTACGACCGGGCAACGCCAGGTGGCCTGCTAGTATATATATAATTCCACGTCATGAACTTAACTTTTGTATAAGTGCTCGTTGACTTAGAATGAGTGCTTTATGCCAAATTGATAGTTGAATATCATTAAATTTGTGCTCATTTTCGCATTATATACTAAGCCCTATTAATCCTTATTAATCCTTATTAATCCCTATTAATCCCTATAAATCTATATTAATCTCCAATAACTGTGCATCGTACAGATACCATAATAATTCACTGCATTTTATCAGGACAAAGAACATACGAAATTTCAGCCAGATCGGTCCAGTAGTTTCCGATAAAACGTGAGAGTAAATGTGATATCGTGGTGACTAATTTTTATTAATCCTTATTAATCCCTATTAATCCCTAAATGTACATCGAACCGATACCATAATGCTTATTCACGGAACCTCATCATAACAAAGGTTCATCAAAAATTGCAGATCGACCCAACAACTTCTGGAACGCTCCATAGAAGTCCTCTTATGAGAGTGTATCAATGACTCTCGTCACAGCATCTTTCCTCTCCTCAATTTCTCATAACGACAGCTTCTAAGAGTTTCCTTGGGCTTAGGGAATAACCAAAAGTCACAGGTTTTGATTAAAAAAAAATATCGCTTGTTTGGATGTAAGCAATTATTTACTGTTGTTCGTTTTAGTTTTAAAAAATATTGTTTAATTTTAAAGTTAATTGTTTAATAATTGTTTATTATATGATTATTCATATTTCATGTTTTGCAATGTTTGATTGTCTTCTGCTTCAAACGTACGTAATTTTGCATGCATAGTTTTTTAAAAATTTATATTAAATGAAGTTCATTTTTACTATAAATCGAATCGTATTTCTTTTCCTCTTTTTAAATATAATTTATAAGTAAATAATCAACGTATTTCAGTCTAAAAATCCATGAAACAACGAAAAGCTTAATTACTTTTAACACATAAACACATAACTTTTCCGTTTGGAATTCTTTTTTTTTAAATTAATATTAAATGAGTTTCAATACAAATCATTGTGTTCTTTCTTTTCTTTTTATTAATTTGTATTGAAACTCATTCAATATTAATAAAAAGAAAAAAAGGAACACAATGATTTATATTGAAACTCATTCTGAGTTTCAATATAAATCATTGTGTTCCTTTTTTCTTTTTATTAATATTGAATGAGTTTCAATACAAATCATTGTTGTTGTGGTGGCAACCACTTATTTGCATATGCGAATAACATAACACTATAAATGGCAAGCCTAGGTTGGCCTTGGTGTGTCTTACTCAAATGCCACCGGAAGTGACGCCGAAGAGCGTACATGTCCTCCCACCAAGACTCTCTGACTCGACACCGTCATTTGTACATATTGTAAATATACCTTTTCTTTAATACACTTATTATTGCGTTATCTTGTTGTTTGCGTCTTCATTGTATTTCCTTACTAATTATTGTTCAACCTTGCAACCACAACAGTTGGCGACGAGATATGAAGCGTCAAATATAACAGTTTGACGAAGAACTATTTAAAAAAAAAAAAAAGAACAACGCAAAGGTTGACCATTTTTTTTAAGGAATGCAAAGTGTTGACGAGCAAACGGATTTTACGCTAAAGAGAAGTTTCAACTCAAGTGAAAAAAAAAACTCTAACGTGGCAAAAGCGACAATTTACGCCGTTTTCTGGGAATCCGACTTGCAAACGAATGTAAAAGTGAACTTTTGTTTTGTCGCTACACGACAAATCTTACTAAAGGACCAACTTGCAAACGAAAAGCGAACTTTGTTCTGTCGCAAAAACGACAGGTCACACCCGTATTACGAAAAGCAAGGAAGTAACATACGAAAAAAGTTCACCAATGGATTCTAATTACTGTTCTCCGTAAACAAAACAACAACTAAAGGACTTTTTAATTAATGTTTTGGTTGACGTCGGTACTAAAAGGAAATACCACAGCTAAAACTAAAATTCAAGGAAAGGATTTTTTTTCTTGAAATTGTCACTGAATAACGGATAATACAGTAAAACGTCACGGAAAAAAAGGTAATCTCAATTTAAGAGGTATTTTAATTACTAAAATACTAGAGAAAAAAACCCTCAAAGAACTAAATGTACTGCATACATTTATTCAATTGTGACTCGATTAAAAAAAAAACTTTTATTTTGTGGAAAGAGTTACTTATTAGTAAGTGCCTAAAAACGGAAAGTCAATTCCATTTCGTGATTCCAGATAAACCTGTTTTATTTTTTTTTGCAGCGTGACTCGCAAAAAGAATATATTATTGCAAGCAGCGATATTATTATTGAAAACAGGAGCTTACAGCAATTTGCTTTTTTGTTGTAACCCAAACCGGTGTATATTGTACATGGTACAATATTTTTTTAACTACACACTAAAAAAAAAAAAAAAAAAAAAAACATGGAAGACTTATCAAAAATGTTCATCCAATTTTTACAAGCACAGGCTGAGCGGGATGAACGCAGACAAGCTACACAAAACGAGCTTTGGCAAACACAAATACAGGCACAGGCTGACCGCGAGGAAAAGAGAGAGGACAGATTATTGAAATGGCAGCAGGAACAAGAAGAAAAGCAGAAAATGGCACAATTAAAGCAGAAAAACTGCAATTGGAACAGGAAGAAAGGCATAACAAACTACAATTGGAATATGAAGAAAGACAAGATGAACGTTTTGCTAAAACACTGGAACTACTAAAGAGTAATCGAGAAAATGTCGATAGTGTTAATTTCTCCCATACAACTATTTTTAATAGCATGGACACATTTCATTATGTGCCTGAGGAAGAGAAGAATTTTGAAGCATACTACACAAGATACGAGGATCTTTTTCAACTGGACTGTAAAAATTGGCCAAATAGTCAGAGTGTGAGCCTCTTACTCAGAAAATTGAGTACATCAGAACACAGCAAATTCGTAGATTACATATTACCTAAAAAACTGCGGAATTAGAGTTCATGGAAGCTGTAAAATTACTAAAAGAATTATTTAATCCAAATATATCTCTTTTTCATAAAAGATGGCTGTGCATGAATCTAAGAAAGATGGACAACCAAGATTATTTGACATACGCATCAGTTGTCAATAAAAACTGCGATAATTTTAAGTTTGCAGAACTAACGGTAGAAGATTTTAAATGTCTAATCTTCGCTCAGGGGTTAGTTTCCACGAAAAATGCAGAAATACGCAGACGAGTGTTGTCTAAGCTGGAATCTGAGCAAGATTTAACCCTCCAGAAACTAGCAGAGGACTGTGAAAGGGCCATTACACTAAAAAAGGATTCAAAAAATATAGAAGAATCCGGAGTGGCATATGTAAGAAAAGTTAGAAAACCATACGCACCAACCAAGAACTTTACAAAGAAAAGCAATGGAACGGGATATTCCAAAGATAATAACCATTAATATAGTACAGAATATAACAAGCCTCTTCCTAGATATAACTGTAAGAGATGTGCAGAAAAGCATTGGGAATCAGATTGTCCTTATAAGAAGAAAAATGCTACATTTGTAAGAAGGCGGGACACAAAAGCTGCAGATATAAAGATTACACCAGAAAGAGAGTACAGCAAACAAAATCAAATACAAAATTAGACAAAATCGGCGAAAATACGTAAAATTGGAAATATTTAAAACATCAATAAAGTTACAACTCGACTCCGGCTCCGATGTTTCTATAATAAACCTGAATACGTGGAAAAAGTTGGGAAAACCGGCCATGATGAAAACTAGTAAAGCAGCCCGGACGGTAACTGGTGGTGGTATAAAATTTAAAGGAGGAGTTGTCCTCCCGATAAAATTGAAAGGGATTTCGAAGAAATTAAAAATATTCGTACTAAAAAATAGTGAAAATCTGTTTGGAATAGATTTAATTGAGAAATTCGGACTATGGGATAAGCCAATCAATACATTCTGTAAAAAATTAGAATGTTCTTCTCCAACAACAGTAAATATAAAAGACGATTTAAAAGAATTATTTCCTGAGGCATTCACGACTAACTTAGGTCGCTACAATAAATTCAAGGCCTCGTTTGAACTTAAAGAAAACGCCAGCCCAATTTTTAGAAAAAAGCGAAATGTTCCGTTCGCTGGGTTGGAAAAGATTGATAAAGAATTAAATAGATTGGAACAGACGGGAATTCTATCAAAAATAGAACACAGCGAGTGGGCAGCCCCCACCGTATACGTAAAGAAAAAGAATGACGAAGTTAGAGTGTGCGCAGACTTTTCGACCGGGGTCAATTCCCTATTAAAAGATCACCATTACCCCCTACCAAGCCCAGAGGAAATATTCACGAAGTTGAATGGGGGTAATATCTTCTCCAAGATAGACTTGAGCGACGCGTATTTGCAAATACCGGTCGACGAGAATTGCTCAAAAATACTATGCATCAATACGCGTAAGGGATTATACAAATATAACCGATTGCCTTTTTGCATCAAAGTAGCGCCTGTCATCTTTCAGCAAGCGATGGACACCATGCTAAGTGGTATTGAGTGCGCATGTGCATACCTGGACGACATTGTTGTCAGGAGCAAATCCCTAGAAGAACATAAGGAACATTTGAAACAAGTATTTACTCGAATACAAGAATTCGGCTTTAAAGTAAAAGAAAGTAAATGTGACTTTTGTATGAGCGAGATTAAGTATCTTGGACACATAATAAACAAACATGGACGACGTCCAGACCCAGACAGATCTGCGGCAATAAAAAATATGCCAGCACCCGATAATGTAACAACCTTGCAGAGTTTCTTAGGACTCGCAAATTATTACCAATCTTTTATTGAAGGAATGCATAACTTGCGAGCCCCCTTAAATAATCTGCTTAAAAAGGATACACCGTGGAACTGGACGCAAGAATGTCAAACCGCTTTTGACAAAATAAAGAGCGCACTAACATCCGAATTATTCTTAACGCACTTTGACACAAACTTAAAAATAGTCGTCGCTAGTGACGCTAGCTCCTACGGCTTAGGAGCATGCATTCAACATATTATGCCGGATGGGTCTAGAAAACCAATAGCGCACGCTTCGAGAACGCTGATACCAGCCGAAAGGGCATATTCACAAATCGAAAAAGAAGCGTTGAGCATAATCTTTGCCGTGACTAAATTTCACCGATATTTATATGGTAGACAATTCATACTTGAAACCGACCATAAACCGTTAGTCACGATCTATGGATCAAAAAAAGGATTGCCGTTATACACCGCAAATAGATTGCTGCGCTGGGGTACAATACTACTTAATTACGATTTCCAGCTACAACATCTAGCATCAAAAAAGATTTGCCATGCGAATGGACTGTCAAGACTGATACCACAGAAACACAATCTGGAAGAATCAGTCATTGCAGCAATTCGGACAAATGTTGAAGTAAAAAATATGGTAGCAAACATCATTAAGGAACTACCCGTAACTTTGTCGGGCATTAAAAGGGAAGCCGAGAAAGACGAATATATAAAGGACATAAAAGAGAAAATTATAACGGACACAAAGGTGCAGGAAGTTTTCTCCATATGTGACGATGTGTTACTGTACAGTGAGAGAGTGGTAATACCCAAAACATTGCAGAATAGGATGTTAAAAGATTTCCACACAGGACATCCGGGGATAAATCGAATGAAGTCGTTCATGAGAAGCTACGTGTACTGGCGTAACATGGACACTGACATAGCGACAACAATTGATAAATGTAAAGGATGCCAGTTAACGGCAAAATCTCCACCTATAGTACACAAACCTTGGCCGAAAACCGACCAACCATGGTCGAGAATCCACATGGACTTCGCTGGTCCAGTAGGTGAAAACTATTATTTAATTGTAGTGGATAGTTTCACAAAATGGCCGGAGGTAATGCGTTGCAGGAATCCAACAACGAACAACTCAATAGGGTTCCTACACGAGTTGTTTGCAAGATTCGGTGTACCAGACACACTGGTCACTGACAACGGGACGCAGTTCACATCCGCAGAGTTTAAGGAATTTTGCGACACGTTCCGAGTGAAGCACATCACGACTCCGCCGTATCATCCAAGGTCGAACGGCCTCGCGGAAAGGTTCGTTGACACGCTAAAACGAGCGTTAAAGAAATCCATTGGAACACCAACAGAAAAAGCTTTGCAACAATTCTTGCAAGTAAATAGGATTACACCACATCCTAGTACACCATCAAACATATCACCAGCTGATCTAATGTTTGCCAGAAAGGTAAAATCAGCGTTTGACAAACTATTGCCAAGGCAGGCAATTATCCGAAACACTACACACACGAGAAGAAAGAAATATAACTCGGGAGATCGAGTATATTTTAAGTGCTACAGAAATAACACATCTTACTGGGAATGTGGAGTAGTGGATAAACGCATTGGTGATTGTACATACATGATTAAAGGTCCACAGAATATACATAAAATGCACCTAAATCAGATAAAAAAAACGCCATATCAAAGATGATGATGATACGACAACAGTCGAAGAGGAGGACACCATAGATATCATATACGAATCTTTTAATTTGGAACCGCCTCAAAATGCATCTGAAACCCGAAGATCAGGTAGGAAAAGAAAAGTGAATGAACCATTAATGGTAAACCCAAAAAGAAAAAGATATTGAAATCTGTGTGACTTTAAATCTTGGGAGGGGGGGGTGTTGTGGTGGCAACCACTTATTTGCATATGCGAATAACATAACACTATAAATGGCAAGCCTAGGTTGGCCTTGGTGTGTCTTACCCAAATGCCACCGGAAGTGACGCCGAAGAGCGTACATGTCCTCCCACCAAGACTCTCTGACTCGACACAGTCATTTGTACATATTGTAAATATACCTTTTCTTTAATACACTTATTATTGCGTTATCTTGTTGTTTGCGTCTTCATTGTATTTCCTTACTAATTATTGTTCAACCTTGCAACCACAACAAATATTAAATGAGTTTCAATACAAATTATTGTGTTCCTTTTTTTTCTTTTTATTAATATTGAATAAGTTTCAATACAAATCATTGTGTTCCTTCTTTTTCTTTTTATTAATATTGAATCAGTTTCAATATAAATCATTGTGTTCCTTCTTTTCTTTTATTAATATTGAATGAGTTTCATTATAAATCATTGTGTTCCTTCTTTTTCTTTTTATTTATATTAAATGAGTTTCAATACAAATCATTGTGTTCCTTCTTTTTTTTATTAATATTGAATGAGTTTCAATACAAGTCATTGTGTTCCTTCATTTATTTTATTTATATTGAATGAGTTTCAATATAAATCATTTTGTTCCTTTTTTCTTATATTAATATTGAATGAGTTTCAATACAAATCATTGTGTTCCTTTTTTTCTTTTTATTAATATTGAATGAGTTTCAATACTAATCATTTTGTTCCTTCTTTTCTTTTATTAATATTGAACGAGTTTCAATATAAATCATTTTGTTCCTTCTTTTCTTTTATTAATATTGAATGAGTTTCAATATAAATCATTGTGTTCCTTCTTTTCTTTTATTAATATTGAACGAGTTTCAATATAAATCATTGTGTTCCTTCTTTTCTTTTATTAATATTGAACGAGTTTAAATACAAATCATTGTGTTCATTCTTTTCTATTATTAATATTGAATGAGTTTCAATACAAATCCTTGTGTTCCTTCTTTTCTTGTATTAATATTGAATGAGTTTCAATACAAACCATTGTGCTCCTTCTTTTTCATTAATATTGAATGAGTTTCAATACAAGTCATTGTGTTCCTTCATTTCTTTTATTAATATTGAATGAGTTTCAATATAAATGATTTTGTTCCTTCTTTTCTAATATTAATATTGAATGAGTTTCAATACAAATCATTGTGTTCCTTCTTTTCTTTTATTAATATTGAACGAGTTTCAATATAAATCATTGTGTTCCTTCTTTTCTTTTATTAATATTGAATGAGTTTCAATACAATTCATTGTGTTCCTTCTTTTCTTTTATTTATATTGAATGAGTTTCAATACAAATCATTGTGTTCCTTCTTTTTTTTATTAATATTGAATGAGTTTCATTACAAATCATTGTGTTCCTTCTTTTCTTTTATTAATATTGAATGAGTTTCAATACAATTCATTGTGTTCCTTCTTTTCTTTTATTTATATTGAATGAGTTTCAATACAAATCATTGTGTTCCTTCTTTTTTTTTATTAATATTGAATGAGTTTCATTACAAATCATTTTCTTCCTTCTTTTCTTTTATTAATATTGAATGAGTTTCAATACAAATCATTGTGTTCCTTCTGGTTTTTTAATGATATTGAATGAGTTTCAATACAAATCATTGTGTTCCTTCAATTATTGTATTAATATTGAATGAGTTTCATTATAAATCATTGCGTTCCTTCATTTCTTTAAAAAATAGTGAATTAGTTTCAATATAAATCATTGTGTTCCTTTTTTTATTAATATTGAATGAGTTTCAATACAAATTATTGTGTTCGTTTTTTTCTTTTTATTAATATTGAATGAGTTTCAATACAAATCATTGTGTTCCTTCTTTTTCTTTTTATTAATATTGAATGAGTGTCAATATAAATCATTGTGTTCCTTCTTTTCTATTATTAATATTGAATGAGTGTAAATACAAATCATTGTGTTCCTACTTTTCTTATATTAATATTGGATGAGTTTCAATAGAAATCATTGTGTTCTTTCTTCTTTTTTTATTTATATTGAATGAGTTTCAATACAAATCATTGTGTTGCTTCTTCTTTTTCATTAATATTGAATGAGTTTCAATACAAATCATTGTGTTCCTTCATTTATTTTATTAATATTGAATGAGTTTCAATACAAATCATTGTGTTCCTTCATTTATTTTATTTATATTGAATGAGTTTCAATATAAATCATTTTGTTCCTTCTTTTCTATTATTAATATTGAATGAGTTTCAATACAAATCATTTTGTTCCTTCTTTTCTTTTATTAATATTGAATGAGTTTCAATACAAATTATTGTGTTCCTACTTTTCTTTTATTAATATTGAATGAGTTTCAATACAAATCATTGTGTTCCTTCTTTTCTTTTATTTATATTGAATGAGTTTCAATACAAATCATTGTGTTCCTTCTTTTTTTTTTAATATTGAATGAGTTTCAATACAAATCATTGTGTTCCTTCTTTTCTTTTATTAATATTGAATGAGTTTCAATACAAATCATTGTGTTCCTTCAATTATTGTATTAATATTGAATGAGTTTTAATATAAATCATTGTGTTCCGTCTTTTCTTTTATGAATAGTTAACTAGTTTCAATATAAATCATTGGGTTCCTTTTTTTTTATTAATATTGAATGAGTTTCAATACAAATTATTGTGTTCCTTCTTTTCTTTTTATTAATATTGAATGAGTTTCAATACAAATCATTGTGTTCCTTCTTCTTTTTCATTAATATTGAATGAGTTTCAATACAAGTCATTGTGTTCCTTCATTTATTTTATTTATATTGAATGAGTTTCAATATAAATCATTTTGTTCCTTCTTTTCTATTATAAATATTGAATGAGTTTCAATACAAATCATTTTGTTCCTTCTTTTCTTTTATTAATATTGAACGAGTTTCAATATAAATCATTGTGTTCCTTCTTTTCTATTATTAATATTGAATGAGTGTAAATACAAATCATTGTGTTCCTTCTTTTTATTTATATAGAATGAGTTTCGATATTAATCATTGTGTTCCTTCTTTTCTTTTATTAATATTGAATGAGTTTTAATACAAATCATTGTGTTCCTTCTTTTTTTTTTATTAATATTGAATGAGTTTCAATATAAATCATTGTGTTCCTTCTTTTCTTTTATTAATATTGAATGAGTTTCAATATAAATCATTGTGTTCCTTCTTTTCTTTTATTAATATTGAACGAGTTTCAATATAAATCATTGTGTTCCTTCTTTTCTTTTATTAATATTGAATGAGTGTAAATACAAATCATTGTGTTTCTTTCTTTTTTTTATTAATATTGAATCAGTTTCAATATAAATCATTGTGTTCCTTCTTTTCTTTTATTAATATTGAATGAGTTTCAATATAAATCATTGTGTTCCTTCTTTTCTTTTATTAATATTGAATGAGTTTCAATATAAATCATTGTGTTCCTTCTTTTCTTTATATTAATATTGAATGAGTTTCAATGTAAATCATTGTGTCCCTTCTTTTCTTTTTTTAATATTGAATGAGTTTCAATATAAATCATTGTGTTCCTTCTTTTCTTTTATTAATATTGAATGAGTTTCAATATAAATCATTGTGTTCCTTCTTTTCTTTGATTAATATTGAATGAGTTTCAATATTAATCATTGTGTTCCTTCTTTTCTTTTATTAATATTGGATGAGTTTCAATACAAATCATTTTGTTCCTTCTTTTCTTGTATTAATATTGAATGAGTTTCAATACAAATCATTGTGTTCCTACTTTTCTTGTATTAATATTGAATGAGTTTCAATACAAATCATTGTGTTCCTTCTTTTTCTTTTATTAATATTGAATGAGTTTCAATACAAATCATTTTGTTCCTTCTTTTCTTTTATTAATATTGAATGAGTTTCAATACAAACCATTGTGCTCCTTCTTTTTCATTAATATTGAATGAGTTTCAATACAAGTCATTGTGTTCCTTCATTTCTTTTATTAATATTGAATGAGTTTCAATATAAATGATTTTGTTCCTTCTTTTCTAATATTAATATTGAATGAGTTTCAATACAAATCATTGTGTTCCTTCTTTTCTTTTATTAATATTGAACGAGTTTCAATATAAATCATTGTGTTCCTTCTTTTCTTTTATTAATATTGAATGAGTTTCAATACAATTCATTGTGTTCCTTCTTTTCTTTTATTTATATTGAATGAGTTTCAATATAAATCATTGTGTTCCTTCTTTTTTTTATTAATATTGAATGAGTTTCATTACAAATCATTGTGTTCCTTCTTTTCTTTTATTAATATTGAATGAGTTTCAATACAATTCATTGTGTTCCTTCTTTTCTTTTATTTATATTGAATGAGTTTCAATACAAATAATTGTGTTCCTTCTTTTTCTTTTTATTAATATTGAATGAGTTTCAATATAAATTATTGTGTTCCTTCTTTTCTTTTATTAATATTGAATGAGTTTCAATACAAATCATTGTGTTCCTTCTCTTCTTTTTATTTATATCGAATGAGTTTCAATATTAATCATTGTGTTCCTTCTTTTCTTTTATTTATATTGAATGAGTGTAAATACAAATCATTGTGTTCCTTCTTTTTTTATTAATATTGAATCAGTTTCAATATAAATCATTGTGTTCCTTCTTTTCTTTTATTAATATTGAATGAGTTTCAATATAAATCATTGTGTTCCTTCTTTTCTTTTATTAATATTGAATGAGTTTCAATGTAAATCATTGTGTCCCTTCTTTTCTTTTATTAATATTGAATGAGTTTCAATATAAATCATTGTGTTCCTTCTTTTCTTTTATTAATATTGAATGAGTTTCAATATAAATCATTGTGTTCCTTCTTTTCTTTGATTAATATTGAATGAGTTTCAATATTAATCATTGTGTTCCTTCTTTTCTTTTATTAATATTGGATGAGTTTCAATACAAATCATTTTGTTCCTTCTTTTCTTGTATTAATATTGAATGAGTTTCAATACAAATCATTGTGTTCCTACTTTTCTTATATTAATATTGAATGAGTTTCAATATAAATCATTGTGTTCCTTCTTTTCTTTGATTAATATTGAATGAGTTTCAATATTAATCATTGTGTTCCTTCTTTTCTTTTATTAATATTGGATGAGTTTCAATACAAATCATTTTGTTCCTTCTTTTCCTGTATTAATATTGAATGAGTTTCAATACAAATCATTTTGTTCCTTCTTTTCTTGTATTAATATTGAATGAGTTTCAATACAAATCATTGTGTTCCTACTTTTCTTTTTATTAATATTGAATGAGTTTCAATACAAATCATTGTGTTGCTTCTTCTTTTTCATTAATATTGAATGAGTTTCAATACAAGTCATTGTGTTCCTTCATTTATTTTATTTATATTAAATGAGTTTCAATATAAATCATTGTGTTCCTTCTTTTCTTTTATTAATATTGAATGAGTTTCAATACAGATCATTGTGTTCCTTCTTTTCTTTTATTTATATTGAATGAGTTTCAATACAAATCATTGTGTTCCTTCTTTTTTTTTTATTAATATTGAATGAGTTTCAATACAAATCATTTTGTTCCTTCTTTTCTTTTATTAATATTGAATGAGTTTCAATACAAATCATTGTGTTCCTTCTTTTCTTTTATTAATATTGAATGAGAATCAATACAAACTTTGTGTTCCTTCAATTATTGTATAAATATTGAATGAGTTTTAATATAAATCATTGTGTTCCTTCTTTTCTTTTATAAATAGTGAATTAGTTTCAATATAAATTATTGTGTTCCTTTTTTTTTTATTAATATTGAATGAGTTTCAATATAAATCATTGTGTTCCTTCTTTTCTTTTATTAATATTGAACGAGTTTCAATATAAATCATTGTGTTCCTTCTTTTCTTTTATTAATATTGAACGAGTTTAAATACAAATCATTGTGTTCATTCTTTTCTATTATTAATATTGAATGAGTTTCAATACAAATCCGTGTGTTCCTTCTTTTCTTGTATTAATATTGAATGAGTTTCAATACAAACCATTGTGCTCCTCCTTTCTATTAATATTGAATGAGTTTCAATACAAGTCATTGTGTTCCTTCATTTCTTTTATTAATATTGAATGAGTTTCAATATAAATGATTTTGTTCCTTCTTTTCTAATATTAATATTGAATGAGTTTCAATACAAATCATTGTGTTCCTTCTTTTCTTTTATTAATATTGAACGAGTTTCAATATAAATCATTGTGTTCCTTCTTTTCTTTTATTAATATTGAATGAGTTTCAATACAATTCATTGTGTTCCTTCTTTTCTTTTATTTATATTGAATGAGTTTCAATACAAATCATTGTGTTCCTTCTTTTTTTTATTAATATTGAATGAGTTTCATTACAAATCATTGTGTTCCTTCTTTTCTTTTATTAATATTGAATGAGTTTCAATACAATTCATTGTGTTCCTTCTTTTCTTTTATTTATATTGAATGAGTTTCAATACAAATCATTGTGTTCCTTCTTTTTTTTTATTAATATTGAATGAGTTTCATTACAAATCATTTTCTTCCTTCTTTTCTTTTATTAATATTGAATGAGTTTCAATACAAATCATTGTGTTCCTTCTGGTTTTTTAATGATATTGAATGAGTTTCAATACAAATCATTGTGTTCCTTCAATTATTGTATTAATATTGAATGAGTTTCATTATAAATCATTGCGTTCCTTCATTTCTTTAAAAAATAGTGAATTAGTTTCAATATAAATCATTGTGTTCCTTTTTTTATTAATATTGAATGAGTTTCAATACAAATTATTGTGTTCGTTTTTTTCTTTTTATTAATATTGAATGAGTTTCAATACAAATCATTGTGTTCCTTCTTTTTCTTTTTATTAATATTGTATGAGTGTCAATATAAATCATTGTGTTCCTTCTTTTCTATTATTAATATTGAATGAGTGTAAATACAAATCATTGTGTTCCTTCTCTTCTTTTTATTTATATCGAATGAGTTTCAATATTAATCATTGTGTTCCTTCCTTTCTTTTATTAATATTGAATGAGTTTCAATACAAATCATTGTGTTCCTTCTTTTCTTGTATTAATATTGAATGAGTTTCAATACAAATCATTGTGTTCCTACTTTTCTTATATTAATATTGGATGAGTTTCAATAGAAATCATTGTGTTCTTTCTTCTTTTTTTATTTATATTGAATGAGTTTCAATACAAATCATTGTGTTGCTTCTTCTTTTTCATTAATATTGAATGAGTTTCAATACAAATCATTGTGTTCCTTCATTTATTTTATTAATATTGAATGAGTTTCAATACAAATCATTGTGTTCCTTCATTTATTTTATTTATATTGAATGAGTTTCAATATAAATCATTTTGTTCCTTCTTTTCTATTATTAATATTGAATGAGTTTCAATACAAATCATTTTGTTCCTTCTTTTCTTTTATTAATATTGAATGAGTTTCAATACAAATTATTGTGTTCCTTCTTTTCTTTTATTAATATTGAATGAGTTTCAATACAAATCATTGTGTTCCTTCTTTTCTTTTATTTATATTGAATGAGTTTCAATACAAATCATTGTGTTCCTTCTTTTTTTTTTAATATTGAATGAGTTTCAATACAAATCATTGTGTTCCTTCTTTTCTTTTATTAATATTGAATGAGTTTCAATACAAATCATTGTGTTCCTTCAATTATTGTATTAATATTGAATGAGTTTTAATATAAATCATTGTGTTCCGTCTTTTCTTTTATGAATAGTGAACTAGTTTCAATATAAATCATTGGGTTCCTTTTTTTTTATTAATATTGAATGAGTTTCAATACAAATTATTGTGTTCCTTCTTTTCTTTTTATTAATATTGAATGAGTTTCAATACAAATCATTGTGTTCCTTCTTCTTTTTCATTAATATTGAATGAGTTTCAATACAAATCATTGTGTTCCTTCATTTATTTTATTTATATTGAATGAGTTTCAATATAAATCATTTTGTTCCTTCTTTTCTATTATAAATATTGAATGAGTTTCAATACAAATCATTTTGTTCCTTCTTTTCTTTTATTAATATTGAACGAGTTTCAATATAAATCATTGTGTTCCTTCTTTTCTATTATTAATATTGAATGAGTGTAAATACAAATCATTGTGTTCCTTCTTTTTATTTATATAGAATGAGTTTCGATATTAATCATTGTGTTCCTTCTTTTCTTTTATTAATATTGAATGAGTTTTAATACAAATCATTGTGTTCCTTCTTTTTTTTTATTAATATTGAATGAGTTTCAATATAAATCATTGTGTTCCTTCTTTTCTTTTATTAATATTGAATGAGTTTCAATATAAATCATTGTGTTCCTTCTTTTCTTTTATTAATATTGAATGAGTTTCAATATAAATCATTGTGTTCCTTCTTTTCTTTTATTAATATTGAATGAGTGTAAATACAAATCATTGTGTTTCTTTCTTTTTTTTATTAATATTGAATGCGTTTCAATATAAATCATTGTGTTCCTTCTTTTCTTTTATTAATATTGAATGAGTTTCAATATAAATCATTGTGTTCCTTCTTTTCTTTTATTAATATTGAATGAGTTTCAATATAAATCATTGTGTTCCTTCTTTTCTTTATATTAATATTGAATGAGTTTCAATGTAAATCATTGTGTCCCTTCTTTTCTTTTTTTAATATTGAATGAGTTTCAATATAAATCATTGTGTTCCTTCTTTTCTTTTATTAATATTGAATGAGTTTCAATATAAATCATTGTGTTCCTTCTTTTCTTTGATTAATATTGAATGAGTTTCAATATTAATCATTGTGTTCCTTCTTTTCTTTTATTAATATTGGATGAGTTTCAATACAAATCATTTTGTTCCTTCTTTTCTTGTATTAATATTGAATGAGTTTCAATACAAATCATTGTGTTCCTACTTTTCTTGTATTAATATTGAATGAGTTTCAATACAAATCATTGTGTTCCTTCTTTTTCTTTTATTAATATTGAATGAGTTTCAATACAAATCATTTTGTTCCTTCTTTTCTTTTATTAATATTGAATGAGTTTCAATACAAATCATTTTGTTCCTTCTTTTCTTTTATTAATATTGAACGAGTTTCAATATAAATCATTGTGTTCCTTCTTTTCTTTTATTAATATTGAATGAGTTTCAATACAGATCATTGTGTTCCTTCTTTTCTTTTATTTATATTGAATGAGTTTCAATACAAATCATTGTGTTCCTTCTTTTTTTTTATTAATATTGAATGAGTTTCAATACAAATCATTTTGTTCCTTCTTTTGTTTTATTAATATTGAATGAGAATCAATACAAATCATTGTGTTCCTTCAATTATAGTATAAATATTGAATGAGTTTTAATATAAATCATTGTGTTCATTCTTTTCTTTTATAAATAGTGAATGAGTTTCAATATAAATTATTGTGTTCCTTTTTTTTTTATTAATATCGAATGAGTTTCAATATCAATCATTGTGTTCCTTCTTTTCTTTTATTAATATTGAATGAGTTTCAATACAAATAATTGTGTTCCTTCTTTTTCTTTTTATTAATATTGAATGAGTTTCAATATAAATTATTGTGTTCCTTCTTTTCTTTTATTAATATTGAATGAGTTTCAATACAAATCATTGTGTTCCTTCTCTTCTTTTTATTTATATCGAATGAGTTTCAATATTAATCATTGTGTTCCTTCTTTTCTTTTATTTATATTGAATGAGTGTAAATACAAATCATTGTGTTCCTTCTTTTTTTTATTAATATTGAATCAGTTTCAATATAAATCATTGTGTTCCTTCTTTTCTTTTATTAATATTGAATGAGTTTCAATATAAATCATTGTGTTCCTTCTTTTCTTTTATTAATATTGAATGAGTTTCAATGTAAATCATTGTGTCCCTTCTTTTCTTTTATTAATATTGAATGAGTTTCAATATAAATCATTGTGTTCCTTCTTTTCTTTTATTAATATTGAATGAGTTTCAATATAAATCATTGTGTTCCTTCTTTTCTTTGATTAATATTGAATGAGTTTCAATATTAATCATTGTGTTCCTTCTTTTCTTTTATTAATATTGGATGAGTTTCAATACAAATCATTTTGTTCCTTCTTTTCTTGTATTAATATTGAATGAGTTTCAACACAAATCATTGTGTTCCTACTTTTCTTATATTAATATTGAATGAGTTTCAATATAAATCATTGTGTTCCTTCTTTTCTTTGATTAATATTGAATGAGTTTCAATATTAATCATTGTGTTCCTTCTTTTCTTTTATTAATATTGGATGAGTTTCAATACAAATCATTTTGTTCCTTCTTTTCTTGTATTAATATTGAATGAGTTTCAATACAAATCATTTTGTTCCTTCTTTTCTTGTATTAATATTGAATGAGTTTCAATACAAATCATTGTGTTCCTACTTTTCTTTTTATTAATATTGAATGAGTTTCAATACAAATCATTGTGTTGCTTCTTCTTTTTCATTAATATTGAATGAGTTTCAATACAAGTCATTGTGTTCCTTCATTTATTTTATTTATATTAAATGAGTTTCAATATAAATCATTGTGTTCCTTCTTTTCTTTTATTAATATTGAATGAGTTTCAATACAGATCATTGTGTTCCTTCTTTTCTTTTATTTATATTGAATGAGTTTCAATACAAATCATTGTGTTCCTTCTTTTTTTTTATTAATATTGAATGAGTTTCAATATAAATTATTGTGTTCCTTCTTTTCTTTTATTAATATTGAATGAGTTTCAATACAAATCATTGTGTTCCTTCTCTTCTTTTTATTTATATCGAATGAGTTTCAATATTAATCATTGCGTTCCTTCTTTTCTTTTATTAATATTGAATGAGTTTCAATATAAATCATTGTGTTCCTTCTTTTCTTGTATTAATATTGAATGAGTTTCAATATAAATCATTGTGTTCCTTCTTTTTTTTTATTAATATTTAATGAGTTTCAATATAAATCATTGTGTTCCTTCTTTTCTTGTATTAATATTGAATGAGTTTCAATATAAATCATTGTGTTCCTTCTTTTCTTATCTTAATATTGAATGAGTTTCAATACAAATCATTGTGTTCCTTCTTTTTTTTTTTTAATATTGAATGAGTTTCAATACAAATCATTGTGTTCCTTTTATCTTATAATTATATTGAATGAGTTTCAGTGCGAATAAGTTTGTTCCTTCTTTTCTTTTATTAATATTGAATGAGTTTCAATACAAATCATTGTGTTCCTTCTTTTTTTATATTAATATTGAATGCGTTTCAATACAAATTATTGTGTTCTTTCTTTCTTTTTATTAATATTGAATGAGTTTCAATATAAATCATTTTGTTCCTTCTTTTCTTTTATTAATATTGGATGAGTTTCAATACAAATCATTTTGTTCCTTCTTTTCTTTTATTAATATTGAATGAGTTTCAATATAAATTATTTTGTTCCTTCTTTTCTTTTATTAATATTGAATGAGTTTCAATATAAATTATTTTGTTCCTTCTTTTCTTTTATTTATATTGAATGAGTTTCAATATGAATTATTTTGTTCCTTCTTTTATTTTATTAATATTGAATGAGTTTTAATATAAATTATTTTGTTCCTTCTTTTCTTATATTAATATTGAATGAGTTTCAGTGCGAATAAGTTTGTTCCTTCTTTCATTTTTTTAATATTGAATGAGTTTCAATACAAATCATTGTGTTCCTTCTTTTCTTTTATTAATATTGAATGAGTGTCAATATAAATCATTGTGTTCCTTCTTTTATTTTATTAATATTGAATGAGTTTCAATATAAATCATTGTGTTCCTTCTTTTATTAATGTTGAATGAGTTTCAATACAGATCATTTTGTTCCTTCTTTTTTTTTGTTTAATATTGAATGAGTGTCAATATAAATCATTGTGTTCCTTCTTTTATTTTATTAATATTGAATGAGTTTCAATATAAATCATTGTATTCCTTCTTTTATTAATGTTGAATGAGTTTCAATACAGATCATTTTGTTCCTTCTTTTTTTTTTAATGCAATGTTAAAGTTTGCTGATGTTTTTGTAAACATTTTTTGATTCATTATCGACAGTCTGACCGTTCTCCAGATCTTGTTTGTTAGGACCGCAGCGATGACGTGATTTTTAAGCTCACGGGACTTAATGGCATTCTAAATGATTCACTATCGACAGTCTGTTCAACAGATATTGATTGCTAGGACCTCAACAATGATGTCACTTTTCAGCATACAGGCCTTACTGACATATATTACGAAGGCCACGTTTTACCGCGATTTTATCTGATTTGATATTTTGTTGTTTTGTTTTCATGATTAAAAGCGTCGTTGGCGAGGCAAGTCAGTGCTTGGCTCTCAACAGCTAATGATGTCAAAACTATATGTGACAAATCTTATGATCAATGAAAGATGATCACACTACCCATCACCTCCTCCTCACCATTCTTCTTCTTCTTCTTCTTCTTCTTCGTCTTCTTCTTCTTCTTTCTTTCTTTTTTTCTTTCTGTATTCTAGATATAGCTTAAGACTTGTCACCACTATTTCGGATATTCTAAAAAAAAAAAAAAAAAAATACGATACATGTCCATAGCAATTTCTATTATTTGTTTAGCTCAGACTATCCTTCTCATCCTGATCGTTATATTTACAACGCTTCCACCGATGTAACTGCCGTATGTTTATTCACATGGCGGAAGGGATAAAGGTGTTGATTAACAATCAGTTCTAAGCTACGGTCTTCTGAAAGTTGAAAGGTTAGTAGAAACACAGTTTAGGAGTTGGCTCATCAAGGACTACAAACACGTTTGAAAATAGAGTGATTAATCAAGGTGTGGCGGTAACTGGGATAAAGGACTGAACATTGCGATCAATACATTTGGAGTTAGTTTACGAACAGTTCTAGGGGTAGAAGTAAGTTTTGAAACAGATAAAGACAGTTTACGTTTACGGACAGTCTTGAGTTTGCGTCTGTTGAAGATGGTTTGCTGTTGAGGATAGCAGATGGAGAGATGAATTGATCAAGCGACTGACGAACATGGCCTCAGCAATAGATGTCAATATGGACAGTAGCATTTATGTAACCCAACTGGGGAGTTGTTTCTTGCAATCCTGCCTCACAGGACCAGACCGTGCACAGTCTCTACCCGCAAGGGCTCATCCAAAGCCCCCGTGGCCACACTCTTATCTTTGTCTAGTAATAGACCCTTTAAAATGTAATCAGACGGTTATTTGTTACTGGAATTACCATTCTCACGCTTAGAGCGCATAAAATCACAGCGTCTGAGTTCTTCTCCACATGCAGTTTGGACTGGTTGTGGTGTCGGCGCTGTAAATAACTGTGTTTTCAAATCAAAACAATTCAGTAATCAATAATAACTCAGAGATTATTTTCTTATAAACTAGAATAATTATTCACAAGATATTTCAGGTTTACTTCATACAAGCGAAAGTAAAATTTTATTCTGGTTCTTAACGGTTTCAAGATGCAGGATTTATTCAACTTGGATTCTTTCGGATGATTTCTGAATCCAAAGAGGAATAGGTTTTCCAGTGATCTCTTTTAAGGGAGATATCCAGCCTTTGGGCTTAAGCCCCCAAACTATTGTGTTCGGTCTAACGACTAGCGGGCAAGTCCTATTATCTGCCAAACAATGTTTTTTTTTTATGGAACCCTAATTCAGACGACTATCTCTTTGAGATTAGCATTTCCTCCTCTGTCGCCTGGAGACTACCTCTCTTCTTTTATTATCGTTTCCCTTCTCTTTTCTTTATTCTTTTTAATCTCTTTCTTTCTTTCTTTTCTTTCTACGAGGATCCTTTTATTTCTTTATCGCATTGGTATTTTTCAATTCCTTTACAATTTAAATTCCTGTTAAAAACAAGTTTAAAACTTATTGAAGACACCTCGTATATTCTAAAATCTTTGTATTGTAATTTGTCTTATAAACGTATAACATACGTATTTCATTTAAAAATTTAAACAACTTATCTCACGCTTATACCACTATTTCATATCACGCGCGCCAACGCGTTTTCTTCCGAACATTAGAAAAAAAATTACCATTGAAGAAAAACACTCGGATTTTTACTACTAAATTCTTTTCATTTTATTTCATTGAATTATTTCTTTTCTTTCATATCACCAACGTCATGGGAGGTTTAGGTTTTTCATTTTATTTTGTTGAATTATTTCTTTTCTTTCATATCATCAACGTCATGGGAGGTTTTTAGTTGACATAAAAACATGTGGTTTATTTCTACGATTTCTCTGGATAAGCTAGACTATTTGTCACCAAAAATACCTATTTTACTTTGTAAAGAAATTACTTTTTCCCAACAAAAACATGCTCTATCCTGCTTTTGAGCATATAAGACACTCTCGAGCACACCTAAATCTTAGTCCTTAAACAAGGTAAATTGGAGTTGTCCGGGAACATAAAAATATTGTTACAGCCGCCCCTTTTTTTCTTGTCATTTGCTTATAGAGGATCGATGGTGTTCCACACACGCACAGCGTATAACGGATATTTACAGAACGTATAGAAGTCTTTTGTTTCTTTTGATATATTTTATTTTTTACACTTCTAACCAGTTCTCGCCTTTTGAAATCGTAAATGTGTGAGAGACAACGACACGACCAGAATGAGAATGGAAATTAAAAGAAAAGAAGACCTCAGAAAAAGTGTTGGGGCAGACAATTGTTGTCGAGAGGGGGCGCATTGTCTTGCAATAAGATGAAATGAGTTTCAATGTGAGAGGTTGAACCTTTTTTGCGATTAAAATCGTATTCTATGCTACTACCAATTTTTTTAACACCTCTCTCCACGGACTGCCTACTGTTGTTTTGATTCCTCCCGCCATCTCTCCACAGTCGGGAAACGCCGGGTACCCCCGCTAGTCTAATATATAAAAGGCAAAATGTGTGCATGTGTGTATGTATGTGTTTGTGTGTGTGTGTTTGTATGTCTCGCAAAAACTTCTGACAGACCCGTCGGACTGTGATAAAATCGGTATCGTTTTATAGCGCGGTCTCTCAGATGACAAAACCACTCTCAATAATTTCCCCCACTCTTTATCTGTGCCTAAACCTAAACGTATATTCCATGAACAAAGCATCTTTCTTAGAACTGCACGCCTATGGAATTGTCTTCTGTTTTCCTGCTTTCCAGCTGACAACAATATGTTTGTCTTCAAGTCTAATGTAAACAAGTTTTTGATGAGCCGTTCTATATAAGTTAACAAATTTACCGAATTTCCACTACTAACGATTACTTTGTCCAATTGTCTACTGTACACACTTTGACCCTTATCCTCGAGCGGCCTCTGGGCCTTGATAAGTGATGATGCCTTTGTAAAAAAAAATATTAAAACATTAATTCCTTCACCCTCAACCGGGTAGTTTTCTACAAGGATAGGGTAGCTTTATTCCTTGACATTGTCAGCTAAACCTTTTTACCCCTCTTTTTCTCCTTCGCCTTACGGATTTAAGCCTGCCTGCCTACTACCACTTTGACTGCTGTTGTTTTGATGTTCTCTCCACCGCTACTACCACTTTTTTACACCACCTCAACACACCTGGGCAACCCCAGGTACCCCCGCTAGTCTAATATATAAAAGGCAAAATGTGTGTGTGTGTGTGTGTGAGTGTGTATGTTTGTATGTCTTGCAAAAACTTTCAACAATGGCGACAAATCGTGAGGAAATCGGTATCGTTTGTAAATTATATTTCGGACGACACATATCTTTGTTGTTTTGATTCTCCCATGTGGTTTCTTACTACACTACCTAAACACCTGGGCAACACCGGGCACCCCCTCTAGTCTATTATATAAATCTCAGTTGCCTGTATGTGTATGTATGTATGTATGTATGTATGTATGCGTGTCTTGCTAAAACTTTTTTCAACCACATTGGACCGGGTTGAGACCGGTACCATCTGAAAAAGCGATCCCTTGGCCGCATATGTGAGAATTAGAAAAATGGTCAATTATTTCGTATAGAAATAAAGTTTTAAACTAAAATAGGGTCAGCGAACTTGTCTCTTTTTAAACGACTTCGAAAACTGTGCATACGCATCAAGCATTATTTTGTGAATTGGTTTAAATAAAAGAATTTCCAACGTTATTTCGCTTTCAGCGTTGTGGGCCAGTGGATTAGGTGGTTTCCTCGTAAGCTTTAGTTTTGACGTTCGCGTATACGTAACGGTGGTCTTTTTTTAGACAGTGTTGTCTTGTAATTTTATATTAAAACAAAAAACAATTTCTTTATTTCGATTTTTTTTTATCAGAGGTTTAAGTAAATTGAAGGTTAAAATTCCAATCCAATGATGATAATAAAAAAAACAAAAAAACTTTCTATCATTTACATTTTTTTTTTAGTTTTAACATTTATATAGGGTTAAAAGATTTTTATTTGACATTTTATAAAATTAAAGCAAAACATTTTTCTTATTTCGAAGGTTACGTAATGTGATTTTTTGACATCCTAACTACTATTTTTTTTTTCTTTTAACAAATTCGGTTAAAACAAATTCTACTTAGTTTGTTTTCGTTGCAACAGACCGTAACGAGAAATCTTTCTAGACTGAGGCAACATTAAAAAAGTTCGCTTAAACTGGTATATAGTCATCAAATAGTGCTCAATATCCGAAGAATAGCTTCATCTCTTTGTATCCCTTCTGTCAAAATATCTTGTGGGGAGGTTGTCACGCATTTCTTCTTTTTCTGGGCGATTACATTTTTGTGTTTTTATTCATTCATTTATTTTTGAAATTGTGTCCAAACCGAACTTCATGTCTACTCGGGCAACGCCGGGTAACCGTGCTAGTCTATGAGTTGGGCATCGAATCAGGTGAGTGTTTGATTTGGGTTATGTTTCGTTCTAATAATTAGGGCTAGGACAACAGCATATTCTTTTTATTGTTTTGACTCTCGAGTGTGTATTTGTTGATATCTTATATGTTTTTTTATAAAGAATGGTGTGGTTCTCGGTTGATTAACTGTGTCTGATTGTGTTGGATATATACTCGAGAGTCAAAACAAAGGAAAGAGTATGCTGTTGTCATAGCCCTACTAATAATTTCCAGAAAACATTAGCTAAAGATATTAAAAAGTTTAAAGACAATAATAACAACTTAGTTTTTTTGTTTTATTTTATTTATTTTATTTTTTTTTGACAAGACCAATAACTTGTATGGACTAAGTAGTAGATAAACACAGACAGTTAAACTTTAAAAATATTACGAGAAACATTTCTTGGAAAGCACACTAACATTAAAATTAGCGCCCCAGAAGAGGGGCCTTTGACCCTGCAAAAGCGGCTTGTGCAGCCTCGTCGGCATTCCTTGGTAGATTAACAGTAAGCTAACACTTTCTCAAAAGCGAAATTAACAGTAAGCTAACACTTTCTCTAAGCGAAAAGGCAACACCTGGGTTGTGAACCTCCTAGAACTTCACAAAACTAGCAATGTATCGCAATCAACAGCGAAGAGGTCATTACAGGAATGATCTCTATAGATTTTGGGAACTGATGGAAAAATTCCCCCTACTGAGACATTACTTTTTGACGTTTAGCTGAAAAATTACAAATTGGATATCGAGCAGACCATCATAATAAAAAAACACATTTATAACACTTAATGACTGGTTAGCTTCGACAGTAGGCCCACCCGTAGGCTACGTAATCCAGTCAATAATGAGGTTGAAATACCCAGTAAGACAGAAATAAAACAATTAATAAAAAACTATCAGAACGTGTGTAAATTTTACAGCGGTCTCTTTCATATGTAATATATTGATGTTGGCATTCTGTGGATGTTCAACGTAAATGGAGACGCCCTGATATTATTGTAGCTCTTTTGTTAAAACCGCAAAAGTATTTATCCAAGTAGCAGGGACGCCCCGCTCATCCCGGTCATAAAATACGCTTAAATATGATATTTTAATTTATGCAGATTCCGTATGTATTATTATAGAAACAATTTTCGAGCAATTCTCATATAGTATAACTTATTGATTTCAAAAATAAAAAAAATATATCCATATGACTTGGGTGCATCAGCTTGAACCGAAACCGAAACTTATGAAGAATATATATATATATATATATATATATATATATATATATATATATATATATATAACTACTTCATTTACTCACATAAAATTAATATACGAAAATATAAATTTATGCGTAAACTTTAAATATTTACTTCAAAAGTGCTCAATACGTAGGTAGAGCTCGTTAGTAAGTTATAAAATATATATGGCGATTAAGCTACACTGAATATTCCGCTTTTCATCCACTCTAGGACTCTTCAGGCTTATGCGCACACAACACAACATACACAACACACACATACAACACACACTATACACAAACATCACACACAACACACAACACACATACAACATGCACACAACACACACAACACACACAACACACAACACACAACACAACACACAATACACACACCACACAACACACACACACAAAACACACAACACACAACACACACAACACACAAACAACACACAACACACACACAACACAACACACACACAACACAACACACAATGTTTCTTTTAATATTGGAATATTACATAAAAAGATATTTCATAATTCAATAAAAAACGATTTCCCCATATTTACTGGTAACGTGTGACGTAAACACAGGGAAATAACTCATGTCTCACAAATTGGTTTAAGTTTTTAAAAGTTTTTTTCCCCCCGTGCTATTACGCACTGCTCATTTTATTATGTAAGCAATGCTTGCAAATATCCCGAAAACTGTTTTCATTAATAATTAGTTTTCTACCTTATCGTTTTTCGTAATTTTTGGATATTTTCATTAAGTTGATGCCATTGCTTTTACTTGAAATTCTATATTTCGATTTTCGAATTTCACTATTATAACGAAAAAGAACCGATCTATTCGTACTAAACCAGCAACTAGTAATTAATATAGACAAATGATAAAAATAAAAATATAAGCTATTCCAGCAGGGAAGAAACAACAATGAAAGGAAAAAATGTCTAATTGATTTATTTTTTAGAATTTTTTAGACGATGATTAAAAATTTGCATTTGAATTATTAAGGTTTCTGAATTTTTTTAGATGAGGATTGGTTATTCGTATTATTTCGATTCATCGGACTACTGTTCTCATCTTGAGTGTGATTTTCACAACGTTTCGGTCGATGTAACCTCTGACCTTCTTCTGGTGTATCTTGTCAAACTCGGGAATGTTTCTGTCGAACTCGGGAATTTGGACGTAATTTCGATCGGAACCCTTTATTTACTTCACGGGACGACCGAAAAATACAATTGCAAATTACTTAGGACCTCTATCCGGTCATGGCTGACGGAACAAGAGCATGCTACCCCCCCATGAAGTAAATAAAGGGTTCCGCTCGAAATTCCGTTCAAATTCCCAAATTCGACAGAAACATTCTCGAGTTCGACAAGATACACCTGAAAAAGGTGGGAGGTTACATCGACAGAAACGTTCTGAAAATCACACTGGAGATGAGAACAGTAGTCCGATGAATCCAAATAATATTGAATTATTCAGATTAGTATTTTCATCTTGGATATTATTCTCACAATGTTTCAGCCGATGTAACCTCCGACCTTCTTCACATAACTCTTGACAAACTCGGGAATCTTTTGTATCATTTGGATTCTTCTGATTACTGTTTTCATTTCGATGTTATTTCTGCAAGGACCCGTGATGTAGTGGAAAAAGTATTTTGTAAATTCAGTTGTAAGTGACACTCTGCTGGAGGTTGAAAGTTCAATCCCTAGTGTGGGCGACACTTAAAATACAATTGCGAATTAGGTCAAACTTCTGCCTGATCAAAGTAGATGGAACAAGCGTATGCTACCCTTGTGGACTAAAAAAAAAAGAGTTGCGTTCAAAATTCTATACAAATTCCTGATATTCGATATGATACACATTAAGAAGGTCGGAGGTTACATCGACCGAAACATTGTGAGAATAACATTCAAGATGAGAACAGTAGCCCGAAAAATTCAAATAATACGAATAGGCAATCTACATCTTAAAATTCGGAAACATAATATCGGGAATATTTCTGTCGAATTAAGGAACCTCTCCGAAATTTCGAACAGAAGACTAATTTATTCACGGAACTTCTTAGTACGAATGACAGAATGGCGAATTACTGACGAATTCTATCCAGTTATGGCTGACGGAACAAGAGCAAGTCACCTCCCTGCATTAAATAAAGCTTTCTGTTGGAAATTTCGTGCAGATCCCCGTATTCCAAATAAAGATTCAAAAGTTCTACAAGACACACTTGTAGAATCGACAGAAACGTTGTGTGAATAGCATCTATCTATATATACAAGTGAAATTGTCTGTGTGTGTGTTTGTTTGTGTGTGTATACATTTCCTACCAAATAACTCTGTCAATTTTCCGTCTACAGGCTCGAGATTTGGCATAAGGGGTATTGAGATTTCGGAAAATATTTTTAATCAGTTTCCGGCCAGAAATTTGGCTATGAAAGGGTCAAAGTTCAACGATTTGACCTTTGAAAACTCTACCAAACTCCTCCGCCAATTTTGGGTCTAAACAATTGAAATTTTAGATGTACGTTACTTGAACATGGGTTAAACCTTTTAACTTGATATTAAACCAAAACAATGAATGTTAAGAGGTCACAATTAGGGTCAAAGTTAAAAGAAATTACCTCTGCGGTCTCTACCAAATTATTCAGCCAATTTTTGGTCTAAAAATTTGAAATTTTACATAAAGTGTATTCAGACATAGGGCAAGCTTTTTAATGGTTGTTTTAGCCGAAAATTTGGTTGCCAAGGGGTAAAAGTTTAAAATAGTTGACCTTTGCGGTCTCTAGCAAACTATTCAGCCAATTTTGTGTCTAAACATTTGAAATTTTATATAAAAGGTAGTTAGACATGCAGCAAGCTTTTAAATCAGTTTTGGGCGAAAATTTGGCTGTCAGCATGTCAAAAGTTAAAGAGTTGACCTTTACAGACTCTACTAAACTCCTCTGCCAATTTTGGGTCTAAACACTTGAAATTTTAGAAGTAAGTTACCTGACCATGAGTCAAACTTTTTAATATATATGCACATAAAGTTATGAAGATTATATAGGGCCAGAGCAAAGCCAGAACGAACTGCTAGTTTATCTATAAACGTGAGAATGTGTGTGTCAGGACACTTCTCAACCTATATACTCAAAGATGTTTTAATCTGCAGCTTTAAAATTTGGAATATAAGTTATTCAGGCATGTGGGAAATATCTACTCTGCTTCCATCCGAAAAAAAGAGCTGCTAAGGGATTAAAATTGAAAAATTGATGCGTGGCGGGTGATCGGATTTTTATCTGCTTGCCAACTATTTCACGAATGCGCATGCGTGAATAGTTCACATTAAAGATTACTTATTTTAAGAATAAGTAGTTTGAAAACATGTTTCAGAGATCATGTCAAGCTGGTGTAATGGTTATCGTACTTGAATCACTATCTTTGGGTTTTGGTTTTGATCTCGGCTCGAGTATTTTTAAAATTTTTGTTACTTACACTTAAACGGTTTAGAAAAAAAACAAAAAACAAATACTCGCAAGCACATGTCTCATTTTCTCTCCGTATTTTTTCTTTTTACATCATTTTCTTTTCAAAGGAATTCAACGTTACGTTTAATACCGGGCAACGCCGGGTACATCTTCTAGTGTTGTATATAAAAACCGACAGTTAATAGATAAAACAAACTAAGGAAAAAAAAAAAAAAACACATTTTTTTTTAATTAGAATAATTTATCTCTAATATTCTGCTTGTTCCTTCCTCAGTTAGTCTGTACGTTACGCTGTGAAAAAAGGCTACATACAATTTTTAAACTCCAAACGGCTTTAAAATGAAGGCCAAATTTGCGAAATTTGTACTTTTAAAACGCCAATCTGGCAACCCTAGACAAGAATATGAGCGTGACCTTTCTTACAGTCTCACCGTTAATATCTGCAACAGAGTGATGAAACTTTTAGGTCATGGATGCGTAAGTGCAGTCATCATAACGATGCAATTTGCAATCCGCTCTGATCCATTCGGGCAGAATAAAAAATAGGGGGTATTACTTTTGGAACGCTTCTTGTAGTTACATCATTAAAAACATATCAAGAATTTCTCGACGTGTTTTTGATTGACGATCTTTTGATTTCAACTTTATTCATATGTTTATGAGAAATCAAAATAGTTATGTGCGGACATGTTTGTTATTTGTTTTTGCCTGGCTCATATTTGTCGCAAACAAAAGAAATAAAATAAATTTTCTGGATGTTTTGTTTACCTGGCAACATCATAGCCAGGGTAATTATTTAAATGCTAGTCGAAAACGGCAGAAAAATAATTAATTATGCTCTGCTAGTGTTCGCACTTATCTATCTATATATCTATAATAGTGAGAATGTGTGTGAGGACATTTCTCAACCTATATACTCAACCGATTTTTTTATCTAAAGACAGGAAATTTTGTGCATAGGGTATTCAGACATGTGGAAAAACTTTTAACCGGTTTTCGTACGGAAAAAGGGCTGCTAAGGGGTCAAATTAGCAAATTGGCACGTGGGGGGGGCGTAGGATTTTTACCTATTTGTGAATGGTTTCACTTCTTATAAGCAAAAAAATACTCAAGCTTTTTTACTCGAGAATTTTCCACATGTCTGAATAACCTATATACAAATTTTCAAAGCTGTATATTAAAAATTCGTTGAGTATATAGGTTGAGAAGTGTCCTCACACACAAACTCTCATATATATATTGCCTGGTCGTAAAATACGCTTAAATATGATATTTTGATTAATGCAGATTTTGTATTTTTTATTATATTATATTGGACCCATATCTCTTTACAACGTTTCCTTTTCATAACTTATCATACTTTCATAAATCAGAGTCAATTTTCTGTTGGTTGTTTTTTAACTCAGTCAACAACGGGTACTTTTGCTAGTATATATATATA
>NC_136519.1:26056376-26193876 GCF_053919585.1 Euprymna scolopes | reverse complement strand
TATCTCTCTCTGTTTCTTTCTGTTTCTTTTTCTCTTTTCTCTCTATCTCTCTCTCTCTCTCTCTCTCTAACTCTCTCTCTCTCTCTTTTCATCATATAACTTCCTCTATCTCTCTCTGTCTCTGTCTCTCCCTTTCTTTCATCATATAACTCATATGTCTCTCTCTTTCTTTCTCTCTTTCTTTCTCTCTCCCTTTCTTTCTCTCTCTCTTTCTTTCTCTCTCTCTCTCCCTCAACATATCACTTCCTCTATATATCTCTATCCCATATTACATTTTTCTATCCCACCTTCTCTCTCTCTCTCTCTTTCTTTCTCTCTCTCTCTCTCTCACACACACACACTCGCTTTTTCTCTCTCTCTCTCATACACTCTCGCTTTCTCTCTCTCTCTCTCTCTCTCTATGTCTCTCTCTCTCAATCTCTTCTACAATTTTCTGTATATCTACACCTCCTCATTATTTCTCGCAGCTAATCGTCTTAATTACCTTCATAGAAGAGACAACGCACACAGAACATAGACAGCATTCTGATACACACTAATTCTCACACATACGTACTGACACACACACACACACACACACACACACACACACACACACACACACACACACACACACACTGTATCGCGCAAAAGCACGTAAAGAAGGGCTTCTCAGTTTCCCATTAACAGAGTCAAGAGGGCGGGTCTGGGGTAATAGTCGGCCACCTTGACCGCCCCTTCCCAATCCCATATCCACTTCTTAACCTGAACACCGTGACACTGAGACAACCATGCATCACCCACCCCCTTATTGACATCGTACAAGGTACAACGACGGACAGCGAAATTGAGTTGTCTTCAGTTCGACGCTAAAAACTTTATTAACAACACAACTATTCGTTGGAAACTAAGAGTAAAGTATGTTGGTGACTTACAGCCAGGTCGGACAACTGTCACCGCAGGACTCAAAGATTTGAAAACATCGCAGAAAGAGAGAACACCAGAAAGACAAAGAATATATGTTTATATATAAACATATTATAAATATCCTGATTATTTCTTTGAAAGAACGAAAAGCAGCGGTTTAGGTCAGACCGTTGTCCCCACTCTGCCGGAGCAGTACAAAAACTCACTAGAACCAGCGAAAACCAGCATTTAAACAATATATACGTAGACACACATACCAAAACAAACATAATGCTACACTTTTGGCGATCGGATAAAACCATGAAACTACAGTAAAGTGTTAAAGCTAAGTGTCTTTTAGTATGCATACATAAAACATTCACAATACATTCACAGAGAGCTGTTTCGTCGTCTCGAAACCCAACATCTTTCACTCAATATACATACATATATACTTATACATAATATATGCTTATGTATTGAAATGTTTCAGCATTTTTACTCAGTCCTCAATACATAAGTAGAAACTTATATGAATGAAGCACAAGTGTTTCGGAATAGCTTAAAAATCATTAGCAGACGACAATTGCTTGCGTATTTCACAAATTGATTGACATCTGCACTGGAATCATTTTTTTGTTTTGCTCCTTTTTAAAAACGTGTTTGCCAAAAGAAGTTTAATATTTTTCAATCAATTAATTATATTTAATTAACATAATTAATTGATATATCAATTAATTAACTAACAAGAAAATGTAAGACCAATGAAGGGGCTAATTTTCCAATGGCGGGTGGATAACGTCCGGTTTTAAAGGAAATAGTATCAAGTGAACAAAAAAAGAGGATTGGATCTTCGGACCGAAACGAATCAACTTAAAATTAAGATATGTATATGTTTAAAACTATCAAATAATTGGTGCATTATTATTTCAGTCAATTTTCTATGGAAATATAAACCAGAAAAATTTTAAATAAGACATAGAAAAACAGTTTTACGATTAGAAATATAAAATATGCGTAGAAAATTTGTTTAAAACAAATGCATTTAAAAAATAATACTGAACAAAAACAATTTATAAGTTACTAAAAGATAAATAAAATCTTTAAAAATTCTACATAGTTTGGACTTTAAAAATGAGAATTCCTTATGTAACAAATCAATATTAAATAATTACATGAAAATATAGAAATCAACAATTTCAAAATATAATTCAAAGAAACACTGTTTAGTCATTTGTATATTTATATTCATTTTTTAAAGTTTTATCAAAATTTAACGGTTCTCCCACGTAAACATCGTCTGGAAGAAAACATTTTTTTTTAAAAATGGCCTTTTATTTTGTCTTTTAATTTTATCTAATGTTTCGCCTTTAGACATGGTCCTTATATCAAACTTGACCGATCTTAAACTTCTGTAAAAACACAAATGTAGCATACCCGTGAAAGAGCGAGAGAGAGAGAAAAAGGGTGCAAACTAGTTCCTTCCCCAATATTCAACAAGTCGGCAATCTAATCTCGCTCGACACACACGTTCATACAAAAAGAGAACGCAAATAAAAGAAAAAGAAAACACCGAAAATATCACAGAAGAAAACCAGGATTACCATTTTTAAAACAGTTTAACTTTGTGATCTGATTTAGCGCGCCTTGCGTCTTTGAAATTAAAAATAAAAAAAACATGAATTCCATTACCGTCCGTCTTTATTGGCTTACGACGGCTATTTTTCTCTCTGGAACTTTAATAACCAAAATCTGGTCGCAGACACAACCAGGTAAGTAATTTGTACTATTTATATAATATATAATAAGATGCTTGGACAATTTTGTGTTAACATGTACACTATTACCTTTCTATTCTTTATTAAATACTAGCCTGGGTACCCGGCGTTGCTCGGGTGTTTGGAGGTGTGTATTGAGCAAAAAAAAAAAAAGTGGTAGTAGGCAGGCAGATGCGAACCTGTACCGCAAACGAGGAAAAGAACGTGACCCCCCCCACAAAAAAAACGTGACTTCTTTGCCGTTGAGTCCATCGCCAAACCGGAAGTAGCGCGAACGTTTAAATTAAAGCTAGTCAATAGAAAAGAGGGCATGACTTTCGAATATATCGGCGAATAAAAAAGCGACCTCTCCTTATAGAAAAGTGCCCGGTTGATGGTGAAGGAATTAATGTTTTGGGTCAATTTTTCGACATTTGTCATCCGAAGGGTCAACTTTAAAACGGTACCGATCTCGTGAAAATCCGTCGCCTCTGTCGAGAGGTTGAGACATACATACATACATACATACATACATACATACATTTAAACAAATAGGTGAGATTTATAGATTAGATTGTCTGATCAAAAAAAGTTTCTTTTTTTTATTTCGTCTGATGTTATCATGATGGCAGACATAAAATTCGAACAAAAAATAATTCTATACGCTTCGGGCTAGAATCACAATGTAGAATTTGTTTTTGCTGTCCAATGTTTTCAAGCGCTGGTTGGGAAAAACTACGTGTATAGCTTTCAGTAGTAATTCGTCTCTGATTGTTTGGCTCTTTTTAGTGTGTAAGAATGTGTGCGCCAGATGACCAAAGCTGATATGCGAGTCATTGAGTTCTTTCCATCTTCTTCCACCAGAGTTTTGAGGGAGGGTGAGTAGAAGTTCTGGGGTCGTGTTAAAGATATCGCCGGTTTGAGAATTCTGGAAGAAAACCGATTTTGTTAACCCGGCTTTAATGGAATTTCTCAGTTAGCACTGGCTTATTGGTAGCTTCCTCCAGTCTTAATAGACTATGGATACCCACTGTAATGGTGCCTGTGCGTGGAATGTTTGTGACAAGAGTTGCGAAATCTCCAACCACGCCTTTCTTGAGTCGGCGTTGTTAAATACCAGTGGCAAGTGGAGGTTATGGACGGCTGGAAACAATGCCGAGATTAGCGGGGAACACATATAGGGCCTAGAATTCCCAAATGGTCACCCATTTGGTACTAGCCAGGCGCAATGTTGCTTAACTTCGGTGATCTGATGAGAACCGGTGTGTCAACGTGATTATGCCGTATATACTAGCTTATTACAATCACATATACGTGTTATTTTTATTTATTTATTTTTGGAGTTTTGAACGATTTTCATTGGTTGAAAATTCTTGAAGTTAACACGTACCTGTGACCACATTACTTGCTTTAGGAAGTGTAGATCAACAAACTATAAACTCAAATGAGACGGTTATATTGGATACTTTGCTATTCTTCACCTGATGTTTAGTGAGGTGACGGTGGTTCAGTGGTTAACAACACGAACTGATAATCTGTGTGTCCCGAGTTCGAATCCAGTTCGTTCCACAAAAATTACTTTCACTTAGGATGTTGGCAACCATTCATGTGCCCCCCCCCTCGTAAGCATCTAATGGCTTTCCAGAAATAATTCTGACTAGAAAAATTTCGTGGAAACCAATTTCCATAACAGAATCTATGGATTCATACGATATGATGTCGATGACCTAGTATTTACATATTTAAAGTGTGTATTTCTCAAGTTTACATGCGTATTAGTAAATAGACTTTAACGCAAAATGATTCCTCATGTAATGGTATTTAATAAAAAGAAAACATTTTAATGCCGACAATCAACTCATAGTGTAATTTAATGACATTGCCATTTTAAAGCGAAGAAAGAAAGAGTGCAAGCAATTAGAGCCATTTGCTTTTTAGCATTAGTAGGAATCACTTCGCGATTCAATCGCCACAGTCTGCCCGCTTTCGTTTTTATTTGATACTCTTTTCCACATCTCCCTCTCTCTTTCTCTCTCTCTCTCTCGCACTCTTTGTTTGTTAGCAAGCAAAGATTCGAATGGTGCTTTATAAACAACATGAAATATCATATCTAGTAGTAATTTAATTTAACACGTGTTGGAGATAGAGAGAGAGAGGGGGAATATAGCGAGAAGAAAGAGATTAATCTTAGATTTTTTTCTTTTTTCATGATTAAACATTTAACTCAAACTCAGTGGGTGAGTCAACGGGTCACACACAAATACAAACACACACACACGCACACACAAATATATATATATACTAGGAAAGAGACTCAACGGTGCCCTGGACTGAATGATGTTGAACGAATGTTTCACACTCCCATATTTTTATTGTCATTGAAATCGACGAAATCGCCCATTTTTTCAATTAAATCGATTGATATCCTGCTCTAGTTGGGGACCCATCGCGATTCACTGTAGGGAAGATTCACATGCTTCCTCCCGGTGATTTAGTCCACAATATATTGTAGTCTGCATTGCACTGTAGAGAACGTACTGTTGATTTTATAAAATTATTTTCATATACACGCAAAAATCAAGTATCATGCTTCAGTTGTGGTCGAAACAGAAAAGTTCATTTTCAACACGCCTCTGTCATATCAACGAACCTACTGTTGATTTTATATGTTGGGTCTTTCGACTTGGGTGGTAATAATATTTCTCAACTGCACTTGTGATATTAGGCTGTGTAAGGTGTTATCTTTAGTCAAAATCGTGTGTTCCTTCTTTCATCGGATTATTTCGATTATAAATTATTGATACTTATCGAAGACATGCCAATACAAAACCTATCTAAGAACACTACCAGGCACATAAAGTACCTTTGTGTGAAATTATATATATATATATATATATATATATATATCCACAAACCTATGGCCTTGACGGAGGTGAGACTGAAACTTACTGCTATGGTTCCAAATGATCTGAAATAACAGCAAGAGGCGACTTGATTCCAAATATTTCTCATATCTTATATCTCCTCTCTTTTTGAAATAGAGTACGATTATGAATATCTTCAGTATCAAATAATCCTACTACACTGTGAAATGTACTTTATATATGAAAACCAAAGAGGGTAGATATATCATATGAGAATATTTGAAATCAAGTCTTCCCTTTCTATTATTTCAGATCATTTGAAACCATAGCAGCAAGTTTTAGTTCCCCCCCCCCCATCAAGACTAGAGATTTTGGGAAAATATGAGATATTTTGTAATTCATATGCAAAACTATATATAAGTATAAATCATACAGAATATCTACATGAATATAATTGCACGTAATAGTTAGAGAATCGAAACCAAAACGTTTAACTTACGATTTACTTTTTCCTTTGACGTGATAGCCTGAGCTATGAAGCCATGTTTGCTGCAACGCTAAAAATTAAATCATGAACCAATAGTTATTACGTTACGCATGCATAAGTATAATGCCATCGTGTGACCTTCATCTGGCAAATTCAATTTTTTAATTTTCTTCACTTTTGCATCGATTTTCCCCAGCTAAAACCTAAATATAAAGTTTCGCATGGGTTTGAATACCCTAAATATTAAGTTTCATGTCTGTAGACCAAAAACTGACAGAGGGGTTTGATAGGCAATATTTTTTAAACAAAAATATATGCGCATACATAAATATATATAGAAAGAGGTTTGTGTCTGTGTTTACTATAACCTTTTTACGCAAATATTATGCAAGTATGAATTATGTAGAATATCTGCATGAATATAATTACACGTAATAGTTAACTAAATATGGTCATCCTATAGGAAAACCGAAAAACGAATAGGGAATTAATTAAAATAAATGTTTAAAAGAATATGCAAAATAGATTTTTTGCTAGGGAATTCAATTTCACGACCCATCTATAACAAATTTATATTTTCTTTTTAAATAAATAGAAAAAAGGTGTTTTTAATATACACAAAAATAAAATTATTAGGAGTATAGCAATATGTTTTCAATGAATTCAATTATTTACGAAAGTGCATTTTTACCTAAATGCGAGTTGAGAATAATTTTCCCTTTTAACCAATTTGGTACCCCCACATGGGGAGCAGTATATACATTATTTTTAAATGTAATTATCCACTGACACGTGTTTCGTCGTCTACGACTCATTAGAGTGGCTGTATCTAGCGAGATTCGAAATCGGGACCCAACGGTAATGAGTCTAAACCCTTACCCCTGAGCCATCTCGCAAACTGCCTGGATATATCGCGATTTACTTACATTTATATATATATATATATATATATTAAAATATATATATATTAAAATACACTTAGCTCTTTAGACTATTATTCTAATCTCCTTTAAATTATATATATATATATATATATATATATATATATATATATATATATATATATATATATATATATATATATATATATATATATATATATATATATATATATATATATATATATATATATATGAATGAATGAATGAATGAAAGTAAGTAAGTAAATCGCGATATATCCAGACAGTTGGCGAGATGGCTCAGGGGTAAGGTTTTAGACTCATTACCGTTGGGTCCCGATTTTGAATCTCGCTAGATACAGCCACTCTAATGAGTCGTAGACGACGAAACACGTGTCAGTGGATATATATATATATATATATTGATGTTTATATACAAACCCTTTATATATATATATATATATATATATGGGTGGATTTTTATGACGCCTGATAGATTTTGTATCAGAATACCTTCGATAAGTATTGAAAATCGATCATTGAAAAAACGAGTACATTTTAGAAGTTTTATCACCGCACAAGCAGAAGGGCACAGTGCATAAAATTAATCAGTAGTTTTTTTTTATAAGGTAGGGGTACCTTAAAAATAAATGTTTCTATTTGGAGCACAGATTAACTATAATACTTGACTTTTGTCATTCTAACCTTTGATTTAAGTCATTATATATTATAATAATTTTATAAAATCAACAGCAAATTCTCTACAGTACAATGTAGATTGTTGACTAAGGCACTGCGAGGAAACATTTGAGCTTTCTCCCGGAGTACTGCAGTGGGGTCCTGACTAGAGCAATCAATCAATCGATTTATTTGACGAATGGGGATTTTACCGATTTCGATGATAGTGCAAATATTGGAACTGCGAAATATTTTTATTGTCATCGAAATCGACGTAATTAAACATTTTTCAATCAATTGTTTGCCTGACCCATGGCGGTGCACCAGGAGGAAAATTCACTCGCCTTCCCGCAGTGACTTAATCCACAATACGTTGTAGTTTACATTGCACTGTAGAGAACCTACTCTTGATTTTATAAAAGTATTTCCATATATAATGGATTGAATTAAAGTTAAATGCAAAAGTCAAATATCATGATGCAGTTGTGCTTTAAACGGAAACATTCATTTAAAACGCGTCGCTGTCATATCAAAGGGCATATTGTTGATTTTATATGTTGGCCTTTCTGCTTGTGCGGTGAAAAGGTTTGAATATAAGTTTAAAATGAAAAAAAAAACAAGTATCATGGTGCAATTGTGCTTTAAACAGAAACATTCATTTCTAACGCATCTCTGTCATATCAAAGAATCTACTGTTGATTTTATGTGCTAGGCCCTTCTTTTTATGTGGTAATAAAACTGTTCAAATGCACTTGTGATGTTAGGCTGTATAAGGTGTTAACTTTAGTCAAAATCGTGTGTTCCTTCTGTCATCGGATTTTTTCGGTTATTGATACTTATCGAAGGCATTCTCATACAAAAACCATAAAAAAAACAATGGCAGATACACAAAGTACATTTGTGTGAAATTTTATAAAAATCGGCACAGCCCTTTAGGAGTCCATAGGGAACGAACTCATACACACATATGCAGACAAAGTTCCTTTTATATAATAGTAGAAGATAGATAGATAGATAGATAGATAGATAGATAGATATGCAAACATTGTTAAACATAACAAAATTTTCTGTTTGATGTTGCTATTTTTTATTCTGTCCATTTTTCTAGTGATATCTTTTGTGTCAAAATCAAAAAAAATATGTATGGGTTTCACATCTATCACTAATGTTTTTGATTCCCGTCGAATCATCTTAAAGTGACAAAAACAAATGAATAAAAAAGCCAGTAAAAAAAAGAGATGGTGTTATTATAGTATGATTCCTACTCTCAATTTCTGCTCGTACCTTAATATGAGAAACAGCAACACAATATCTCCTTCGACATGGTCTCCTGGTTGAGGAATATTCTTGCCGCAAGTGCAATGGGCCAGTGGTTTTAAATAAGAAGAGGCTCCGTGGACAGAATGTGCCAGTATGGAGGTGCAGAAGAAAAGGTTGCCAGTCAGTTCGCTCAGTTAAAAAAAAAATAAATGAATTCTTCTATTATACCAATTCGAACGGAAGGCTTTTTTTTTTTTACAAAGGTCACCACTTATCAAGGCCCGGAGGTTACTTGAGGATAAGGATTAATTAGTGTACTGTGGTAAAAGGGAAGATATCGTAGTAATCGTTGGTAGTCGAAACTTGGTAAATTGGATTACTTAAGGGGATCGCTCATCAAGAATTTGTTCACGTTGGACTTGAAGACGACCATATTTTAGTCAGTCGGAAAGCAGGAAAACGGAATAGAGTTCCACAGGCGTGCAGTTCTAAGAAAGAAGCTTTGTTCATGGAATCTACGGCTCCACTATAATTCAACACTATGAAATGTTAGAGCTAGTTTACGAAATTTAGACAACTTCATCAAGCTGGGTACCATCACAAAACCGTTAATCACCAGGAACACTACGTAAATACGTAAATTGCGCACACCCAACAAACTGAGAGGACTTGTTTAGACAGCAAGATCGAGATTTTGAAGAAAAAGTGAGGAATTCCACAGCATCTACTTTAGTCACGCCGGGATGAACACAGCCGAAAACGCGTACATCAAAAGAACGATCTAGTGCAACTCTAGAAAAGACGTTAACACTTTAAATTCCGGGACGCCAAGATTAGCATCGCGGGATGAAATTTTATTACGTTAAGCATTTTTTAAATACTGTTACTCGTTTCATGCGTGCTGGGGTTTACACATAGCCTCGAGCATTTTTAATTTTTAATAATAAATTTTCAGTGACCAAATCGATTGCAAGTAAAGGAAATGTTGCATCTCTGTGTCTGTTTTACAACTTTTTAATGGAATATCATCTGATGAACTCGTTGCACTTGTGTCCCCTCGACGTACATATCCCCGACAAACCCGCTTAGCAACAAAATCTCACCCTTTCACTGTTGAGGTCCCTAAATGCCAGGAAAATTTCTATTCTAAGTTTCTTCCCTCTTCCGAACAGCCGGACTTTGGAATTCCCTTCCTGCTATCTGCTTCCCTGACTGTACTGATATACAGATGTTTAAATGTAATGTAAACCAACATCTTGTTTATCTTTTCTTGGCATGGTCTTAAATAGTAGCCCCTTACGTCCAAGTGGCGATATGCCTTGTTAGGGGTGAATGTGAGTAAAAAAGAAGAAAAAATCAGTCTTTTGAAAAAGTTTGACGCATCTTCTTGCAAATTCATTCTCAAGACCCAAATGTGTTTTTGCTTCTGGAAAGGTGTCAGCAACACGAGAATCCATCTGACAGGCACTTTAGTTATATGCAAATGGTCATGAATGGTAGTTTCCTCAGACTCTATAGTAATCTTAATCTCTTGGCTTGGGCAGTCGTAAGATTTGTTCTCCCCCCTCATATCCCCTGCTGATAATCCATTAACCTTCAAAATTCTAGAAAGTCCTCACAATATTTATTTACCCCCTCAAATTGCTGCCCTTAGCATATGCTGCCCAGGCCGGAGCACCTCAACCCCTTTGCTACGCCACTGCCTCTTGGGCTATTCGGTGAATAGTCATACATCGATCATCCAAAATGGCAGCCTCAACTTGACTGACAGATGCCTCATCAAATGCGTGTCCTTTCAAATACAAAAACCAGATCACTGCGCGACACTCAACAGGCTTCATTTCACACCTAACTTAATACGTCTAAGTGGCGATATGCCTTGTTAGAAGGTACACGTGAGTAAAATGAATAAACAAAGTATTAGGTTTCACTGTAAAAGGTAAATGATCATTCTCTAATTTAAGTGACCAGGCAGACTTCATACTGAAGTGTAAATAAGCAAGTAGGTTGTATGTCAAAGTGTAAGCAGACTACGAGACTATATGTGAATGCAACAAATATCTCAATTAAAATCTCGAATAAAATGATTTCTTCTTCATATCTCAACACTGAGCGTTCTATAAATTCGTTTTCTGAATGTATTATTTTTTGTGTTTATCTGTCTTAAATCAGAGGCGCGTAATTATGTGTTGCAAATGGTAAATTCAACTAGAATTTAAAAGATGCACGATCAGACGACTTGATAGGGTAGAGATCGTAAAACTGATGCAGTTATTAGCTTTGTTGTTATTATTATGCGAGTTACATGAGATATATTTTGTTTTATATGCACGCACATTATCTTGCAGAATTTCACCCATAATGAAACTTATTTCAGTCCGAATCATTTTTTTTTTACAAAGGAGTCACCACTTATCAAGGCCCGAAAGCCACTCGAAGATAAGGGTAATAAGTGTACAGTAGTCAATGTGAAAATATCGTAGTAATCGTTAGTGGCGAAAATTTGGTAAATTGGATTACTTAAGGGAACAGCTCATCAAGAACTTTACATTAGACTTGAAGACAACCATATTGTAATCAGTTGGAAAGCAGGAAAACGGAACAGAGTTCCACAGGCGTACAGTTCTAAGAAAGAAGCTTTGTTCATGGAATCTACGTTTGAGTTTAGGCACAAATAAAGAGTGGCGGGGGAATTATTGATAGTGGTTCCGTTAGACGAGTGTTTTTCGTGAACGTCGGGGAAGGGGAGGCTATAGATTGAAGCTTAGGCGAGCACTTGCCATGAAAATAACGATAAAGCAGAGTCAGGCTTCTGACTGAATATGAGAAGTGAATTCACTGTCTGGACCCTTCCATTTGTATCCTGCCAGTGAACAGGCATATAGGAGCCCCACTCAGAACCTTGGATAATTTGATCACATCCACATTAGTATCACAGGATGAAATGAATTACATTGAGCATTTTAAAATATTGTTACTGGTTCCATACGTAATGTTATTAATTGTAGGTTGATTGGTTTTAACAAAGACAGCCTCGTGTATTAAATATAATTTCAGAATGCATTATTACGAGCTATTATAAATCAGAGGTTGGGAGTGGTTATATCTTTGTAAATGTTGGTCAGTTCTTCACCAGGGTTGTTTTTTTAACGTGGAGAAAATGAACAAAAAATAAAAATTGTCTCAGTCGTGAAGGATTTCTCCTCCACTAACAGAGAACAAGAAATTGAAGAGTAGCATCTGCAGAGCAGATACTACACTTTGATCTTGGCCAATGGTCAGCTGAGTTAGAGCTTAGCTTAAGGTTGGAGTTTATAATATGCATGGTAAGGAAGCCGGATATATAAAGTTCTCGTTCGCTTTGTTTTGTTTATCGATTCCCATACATATTCGTAAACTATATTACCCAGTGTATTTTTTCTTTTCTTTTTTTTTTTGTTACTTGTGTCACAGAATATGGCAGCTGTATGCAAATGTCGAACCGTGTGCGAAGTGACGTCACGGTAAGGAAAAAGAAAAACCATAAAAAGAACCGCAGAGTATGTTAGAGAAGACGATCACATTTTAGATGCGGGTTACATCACAGCCGTAACGAGAAGTCACGTATGGAGGGAGAATAAGGAATAAGGGTCTTTTCTTGAAATCTGAAACAGGAGTTGAAGTTTTTTTTTCTATTTTTTCTCTCCTTTGTGACTAATTTTACAACGTGTTGGATCATGGGTGTCTACATGTTAACGCATGAGTAAATGTTTACTACGTTATCCCAGAGTGTCACTACTGACCAAGGCCTAAAGGCCACTCAAGAATAAGGGTTGAATTGGTGCCAGGTGAACGGTGCGATATTGTGGTGACTGAAAAGAATTTCATTATTTACTAGCAAAGATACCCATGCTTCGCATGTCCCGATCGCTAGATAGAGGAGTTTATGAAGAACCGTACCAAATATGACCTAAACATTTTACCTTGACCTTGAAAAATAATGTGCACCATCCCTAGGTTGGAGACCATCATTGTTGTATAGGGAGGTTGGAGATATTAAAACAGTTATATTGTATTGAGAGGTGCGAGATATCGTTTTTAATACCTCCCGTTATAAACGTATAAATTGTATGTATGTTGTTTAGCCAGGGGATATGATATCGACGTATAAACTGAGTCATGTTGTATCAGAGAGTTATCACACGGGTATATATTGCAATTCATATTTACATAAAGGTATCATTTTTTTATAAGAAGAATAACATATGCTTCATACCTTCTTTCTTCAAGAGTTCTATCTTCCTGATGAGCTCCGTGATGAAACATGAAATGGCAAACACCATAACCAATTAAGACATCTGTTCTTCCTTCTTTTGTGAAACCACAGAACAACACTTATATATTTTTAAAATATAAATTTATTTCAGTTGTCTCAAATGGTTTTCACAAGAATCTACATTTCTTGTCTACATGTTTGTTCTACCAAGCCACGCTTCCTGGCTTGAAGTACGTCTATTCACTCTCGTGACTAACTCTCGACTGACTAAAACTTCCCGACCTCCTGACCTCAGTTCCGTTACGTCATCATTCAAAAAGCACATGTATCCCTTACGTGTGACCTTTTAACGCCCAGGGTTATTTTGTTTATATTTAACCTAGCTAATTTATGTAAACATCTTCAACTAAAACCCATTACTATACTTTATTCTATAAGCAATAAGTAATTCCCAATATAATCTATTTTAAGAATATCATTCAATAGATAGATAGATAGATAGATAGATAGATAGATAGATAGATAGATAAATAGATAGATAAATAGATAGATAGATAATAAATAATTAACTTTTAACAATGTTAATTATCTAACATAATCATTTCATGTTTGGTCATGATCGGTCCATCTATTCCTGAGACCACTTTAAGACATTTAGTCACACCTCAGTGAACGGCTGATCGGGTTATACTTGAAAAACGTAGGATGCGCCTCAAGGGATTTAAAACTATGCTATTTCAGTAAATGTCTCTGTACAATCAATGTCAAGTACATGAAACAACCCGAAACATACACAAATTAATATGACGACTATTTTATAAAATTAAAAAATGATTACTCGTTCTGTCTTATACTATGTGATCAAGAACGGGATGATAATTTTACATTAAACCTTGACCTTTCACCTTTACCTTGAAAAATGGTGTGCACCATTTCTACGTGGGAGACCATTATCATTCCAGGTTTTCAGTCATGGTAGTTGCAGTGATGTGGACTGTAGGAGAGTTGTACACACACACACACACACACACACACACACACACACACACGAACGCTACTACTTTAAATATATAGAAGAGTTCAACAAAAGTTTTTTCATGGACTTGAAAACGGCTATGTTGTCATCAGCAGGGAAGCAGCTCTGCGGTGCCATCTTCCCAAAGTTTTGGTTTAGTTTTAGGTAAAGATCAAAATAAAAGGGAAACTATTGACAGTGGTTGTAGTTAGACGAGTTTTTAGTTGTGACTGTTTTACACTGGAGGGCCGTAGATTGTTGCTCAGTCATACATCAGCCATGAAAATAACGATAGAGTAGAAAAAGACTAGTAACATCTCTTCTATGAGAAAGAAGTGGTATGGCGAAGAAAAGGGCATCGCTCACTAGATATCGAAGTCGTTTTGATCAAAGAAGATGCAACCTAATCGTGGGGTCTGCGTGCGCATTTGATATCCATAGAAAGAAAATACAAAATTTGATTTGATTGATTCATAAATTGATAATTACAGAAATTGTAAAATAAAAATAGAGATGGTAAACCAGGGATCTTAATTGATTCTTGTGTGGCACTATTTCTTAGTGCCACTGTTTCTAGCATCCTCTGCGGCATGGACGGGTGGTGATTTGGCCATGTGCGTAGAGATACAAAGAAACGTCTTCCCATAATTCCCTTTCCTAGAGCTCTCCCTCTTTTTGTTCAGGCCGTCATGAGGTGAGCACCATAATTTTTGTCTCTCCGTAAACGAGGAGGGGAGGGGGAGCATTCCCTCCCTCAAAACTAGTTAGGGTAGTTTAGTTAGCTTTGAAAAGCCTATTGTCCAGTTTTAAATTGTAAAAGCTTTTTTTTTGTAATATATATTGTATCTAATGTAAAATAAAATAGTTATGTTCCATATATATTACAATTGTGTCGCGTGTCGTCTTTCTTGTGTCTGCCATAAATGCCCTCATAAATGCCTTCATTGAAACAACGAAGTGGTCTGGAGGATGAAGAAGAACATTTCCAGTCAGAATGTAACCGGGGTGAAGAAATCATCTTAAGAGAAGGAGCCACACAGCACATCCAACATCTCAGGTATGCTTTTCTTCTTATAGATCCTAATGACGGTCATCTCCATATCTTCCTGAGACCACTTTAAGACATTTAGTCACACCTCAGTGAACGGCTGATCGGGTTATACTTGAAAAACGTAGGATGCGCCTCAAGGGATTTAAAACTATGCTATTTCAGTAAATGTCTCTGTACAATCAATGTCAAGTACATGAAACAACCCGAAACATACACAAATTAATATGACGACTATTTTATAAAATTAAAAAATGATTACTCGTTCTGTCTTATACTATGTGATCAAGAACGGGATGATAATTTTACATTAAAAATATATAGGGAACACTCATTCAAAATTTTATGCAGAATAAGGACTGTGCTGTCATCAGAATTTTCCTGGCAGTTTATGTAAAAATGCCAGAAGGTGTCGAAATGCCAAGAAATCGTTAAAAAAAATCATACAAAATAAACTCAAGAAAACAGTTGGTCGATATTATTAGTTTTTTTAAAATATTTATTTTGATTTAAACAAAAAAGAACATTAAAAAAATCATAAAAAAGAAAAATATTTTTAATTGTTTGTTATCATTTGTTTGTTATTAAAATATATATATATATATATATATATATATATTTATTCATGAAACTTTCGTTCGACACCTTCCGCCATTTTATGCAAATTGCCTGGAAAATTACGACAATAGTACTGTCTTTAATCTGTATAAGTACCAAACATTTTTATATATATATATATTTTTTTCATTTTCCGATTATGTTCCGGTGACAATATGCCTTCTAGAATTTTCAATAACTCTGACGCACTCTTCTGTTGGTTCCGTTCTGATTTGGGCTGTGGTGACTTTCGTTAGTCAAACAAGAGCCTGGGGTTTGATTTTGATTAACATTATCTCTGAGATAACTCCACAGAAATGTCTGGATGGTGAAACTCTTGTAGGTGTGAAGCTAATTAAAGATAACATTTCCTATTAATGAGACGATCACCAAAGTGTCCCCATATACAATTAATCAACAATAAAACATTTATGACTAAAGCTTGGATAAGTCAAGTGCAGACTGGTTTATTGGACTAGATATTGTTTGATTATGAATTTTTGAGATTATTCCTATTATTTGGATTTTTCGGACTACTGTTTTCATCTTGAGTGTGATTTTCACAACGTATTGGTCGATGTAACCTCCAACCTTCTTGAGGTGTATCTTGTCGAACTCAAGAATGTTTCTGTTGAACTCGAGAATGTGGACAGAATTTCGAACGTGACCCTTTTTTACTTCACGGGGGTAGCATGTTCTTGTTCCATCAGCCATGACTGGATAAAAGTCCTAAGTAATTTGCAATTGTATTTTTCGGTCGCCCACACTGAGAATTGAACCTTCAACCTTCAGGAGAATATCACTTTTGCAATTGATTTTTCCAAGTACTCTGACCACTGTGCCAAAATGTTCGTTCGAAATTCCGTCCAAATTCCCGAGTTTGACAAAAACATTCCTGAGTTTGACAAGATACATCCGAAGAAGGTCGAAGGTTACATCGACTGAAACGTTGTGAAAATGACACTCAAGATGAGAACAGTAATCTGAAGACTTCAAATAATGCAGATCATAGAAAGGGTTATGAATTTTATGAGAGGGTTCAATTGTAGCATTTTTCGTCACTCTAATTTTAATCAAGGTTTCATTTTATCAAAATGGAACACGCCAAAACCATGGTATTATTGTCAAATTCTCGTTTGTGGCCATTTCCTTTCTTTTCCGTTACTTACTATATTAAAGCAATTGCAATGTTTATGCCGTACTAAATTGTCAATAACAGTTTCATAGGGATTTATATGATTAATATTTAATGCAAAAATAAGTACAAATTTAACCATTTTCAAACATCTATTTGGCATAAAGAACTTATTCTTAGTAATAGGCTATAACATTTCCCAATTTGTACGATCAATGTATATATATATATATATATATATATATATATATATGTATGTATGTAGTTATGTGTGTGTGTGTGTGTGTGTGATTACTTCATTTAATCACATAAATTAATATTTACTTCAACAGTGCTCAATACATAGGCAGAGCAAGGTAGTGAATCATGAAAATATATGTGGTAATTAAGCTACACAGAATATTCCCCGTTTCATGCTCATGAGAGAATTCGTAAGGCATGAGAATGAAACAGGGAATATTCTGTGTAGCTTAATTGCTATATATATTTTCATAACTTGCTACTATATATATATATATATATATATATGATAAGACAACAAGAATGTGAAGGCCCTGTCGATGGGGCATTAGAATACACCGACTGCCCCCCTGCAGAGGGTAAAAGTCCCTCAATGGGGGTCCTGGATATGACCTTAAACTATATCCAGTGGTGAGGCCCCAGCTTGTGGGCTTTGGGGAGTGTGGAGCCACCCTTTAATTACCATTGCTCCCAGGTCCACTCTAACCCAGAGTGGTAGTACCTGTTAGGGTCCCAACTACGGGTTAAATAGAAACCGACGTCAAAACAACAAATATATTTATTAAAAAAATTTTTCTTCAAAATCTTTGGATTCGGCATTAAATAACCCGAAAAGGGTTGATATGCCGTAAAACAAAAACAACCAACCAACCAAGAATATGAAATGGAATACAAGGAAAATTTGGGGGATAGAAGGGACTCTTTATGCCAGGGCATTTTATCTTTTTTTACGTTTTTTATATTTTATTTTTTACTTTATTCTTTATCTTTATTTTTTTGTTTTTATTTTTATTATTATTATTTTATCATTATTTTTTACTTTTTTATTCTTTATTTTTACTTTTATTTTTTTTTATTTTTATTTTTATTATTATTACTATTATTATAATTATCATTATTATTGTCGTTCTCATTATTATAACTATTATTGGTATTACTACCACTTTTATAAGTAGTAAATGTCCCCTTACTCTTCCACCTTGCCAACTATATGAATCCTTAAACCTTTTGCATCAAGTTAAACGCACTCATAGACATTGCCATCCTATCTTCCGACCGCCCTCTTATAATCATACTCCCTATATCATAACAGAAGAAACTTAAAAATATTGCCGAATATTACCTAATCAATATTACAGCCTTGCATTAACGCCCCTCCCCAAATTAATAAGCGACTTTATAGCCGCCATTTGCCATTTAGTTTGCACCTGCCAAAAATACCACTACATAGATAATAGACACCCCACAAACCGTTAAAATAAATTACCACGCAGCAACAATACACCCCCTAAAACATATTCCCCTTAAACTCAACACTATGTTAAAGACCATATACAATCTTATATATCATACTATATATAATAAGTTTCTCCTTTATTTATTTAGAATTCAATAAAGCTTCCCCCAACATTCTATAATTCTTCTTAATCTTTTTGTCCCTAATGAACCCTACGTTAGACTTCTCCATGCTACCTAGCACCTTCTCTACTCTTCTGATGAGAAGCATTAGGCTTCGAAATGCCCTGGCATAAAGAGTCCCTTCTATCCCCCAAATTTTGCTTGTATTGAATTATTCAATAAATGATCCATTCTATATCTATCAATATATATAGTCTTGTGACTTCATTTCATACTCTTGTTGTCCTATTGTATAAGCTCCAATAATAATTGTTGAGCTTGGCATTATCCAGATAAGTCTCCTCTTGTGGAATTGAACTCTCTCTTTCCTCTTACGCATTAAGCTATATATATATATATATATATATATCAGTGTTGGGGCGATTAAATGGAAGCAGAATCTGGAATCAGAAAAATCAGGACATTTTGAAGTATCAGAATCGGTATTGGAATCTGAAGAATTTGTGCCTATTTTCCAATGCCAAAAATGATTCTTTTAATTATCTATTTTTATTGGATTTGAAACAAAATCTTCCACTGTTAATTGTAATAAAAAATAATAAATATTTACCAGTAAAACTAAAAGCTACAGACTCCTCCACCCCCACAAGTGTGTTTTTACGTTTGAGAAAATACCTGGAGAGTTAATGTGTTCTCAGGCTTATTGGGAAAAATAACAATTTCATAGTTAAATATTTAGAAATTTATAAAGAATTGGAATTGGGAATTTAGTATGGAATCAGTAATTGTATCAGAATCGGGAAAATATTGGAATCGTCACACCACTAATATATATATATAGATATATATATATATATAATTATAAAACTCAAATGACCTTGTAACGAGTGTTGTAACCCAACACCCGGTTTATGACTTCCAGTTGCGCATGCGTATATAAACATAAACCCATAACAGCGTAAACAAATAAACACAAATCGCTACTTTTGCAGAATTTGACCTGCGCTTTACAACATATTGTTTTACTGTGTACGTTTTCAGCGTCCCAATTGTTTTTTTTTTCACGTTTAAATTAAACGATACATCAAAATTTAAATAGTGCAGATTTACCTAGAAGTATGGTAAACCACTTATAATTCAATCGCTGTAAGTTTTTTTTTTATTCAAAATAAACAATTATAAACAGAACGCCTCATAGATATTCTTTTTTTCATTTTTAATATACTTTCATAGAAATGTTTCTGTTATGTCACAAAACCTATTTTCTTTACATCACAAGTGTCACACTCATACATGAATTCCATAGCTAATATAACATACTGACCCAACGGGTCACGGGTAGTCTAGTATATATATATATATATATATATATATATATATATATATATATAATCTAAGGTTATTGTTTTCCAGAAGTTACGTAACCTATGAAGTTTAACGAGGTTAATCAAGAGTGCTCAATAGCAAAGTAGAGCAGGGTATATGCTTTATTTGTTTTTACATAAGTAGTAATATGTTGCTACACAGTCATGAGCATGTTTCGGTCAGCTAGTTACCTGTAACTAGAGACCTCTTCAAACGATACAGCTTATACGAAAGCAAAGTTTGCAATGAAAATATCAGGTATATACAAGAGACCAACGTAAGTTGCACATATTCTGACCACATAAAAATTGCTAGTCAAATCAAAAGCATTCTTATTACTGAATAACCCCAATTACATCTTAAAACCTTTTAGTATAGATATGTCAAATTCACATTCCCCTACTGATGGAACCTATACACACTAGTATGTTTAAGATTTAGGACGGCCATTTCATTCTTTTCTGTTACTTACTATGATATTGAAGCAATTGCAATGTTTATGGCGTATTAAATTGTCAATAATCGTTTTATGTACATTAATAGGATTAATATTAATACAAAAATGAGTACAAATATAACCATATTAAAATTGGTTATACGTATTGTGCAGTTTAATGGGCTGCTAAACAGCAAAAAAAGAACTAAAATAAAAAAAGTTCAGCTAGTATTCGTCACTGTCAACATCGTCACTCACAACTTTCCCTCTCAACTTCCAGCACGCGTCCCCCCCTCACCTCTGCCAACAGCCATTTTATTAAAAAACTGATTCCATTTCATTTGCATATCTGTGCAGTGAGCGATGTGATCTCGTGTGATTCCATGAGACCACACCTTATAAAGCCACGGCCACCATCTTTAATCTCTCTCTCTCTCTCTCTCTCTCTCTCTCTCAGATCCCACCTGAAGGTAAGTCATATAGCCACAATGCACACACACGTAGGCGCTTTCTTCTTTGCCTATTACATTCAACTCTACACTCCCCTGGTCACCAGATCACACATGTAACATTGTGGACATTATCGTTTGTTGCAGGCACTCCTATGAAGGAGGATTTGCTGGACTACTTCATCTTCATTGAAGCTCTTAGAAGGGGCGTCGGAACTATTGGCATCAGCATTAGAGTTTACAGTCATATCATCACGGAGAATAGGTCGGATCCACAGGTCATAATTGGATGATTCACCATTACCACTACTCGCCAACTGGTTTTTATTTAGGGCAGGCTGGATATCCTTCATATGGCATGGGGTACCATCTACTAGCACGGCCTGCTCACTGATGATGCCAATGATTCATCCTCTTTGAAAGCTAGTGGTGTATCACTTATTGGGAGGCTTCACCCAGACAGCATCCCCTAATTCATATGGTGCACTGGGTTCCCTGTCTATCAGGCAGATGTAGACGGGCGACAATGTCCTTGATGCACACTTGATAGCAATGGATCGCATTGGTGGGTGCACTTGCAGCAGTCACGGCATCCTTTGGTGTTGCATTATATCTATAGACCGCCTCTGCGATTGTGCATTGTTTTCTTGCTGCGATCCTCCTCACGCTTCAGCCACATAATGCACCCACACGTGGGCACTTTCATCTTTGCTTATTACATTCAACTTTACATATCGATTACTGTTCTTCATATTATTTTGATTCATCGAACTACTGTTCTCATTTTGAGTGTGATTTTCCCAACGTTTCGGTCGATGTAACCGCCGGCCTTCTTCACAAGGACCCGTGACACAATGGTTAGAGTACTTGGAAAAAATCTGTTGTAAAAGTGATATTCATCTGAAGGTTGGCAGTTCAATTCTCAGTATGGGCAACCGAAAAATACAATTGCAAATTAATTAGGACCCCTATCATGTCATGGCTGACAGAGCAAGAGCATGCTGTCTCTATGAAGTAAATAAAGGATTCTGTTTGAAATTCTGTCCAATTCCTAAATTCGACAAAAACATTTCCAAGTTTGACAAGATACACCTGAAAAAGGTCGGAGGTTACATCGACCGAAATGTTGTGAAAATCACACTCAAGATGAAAACAATAGTCTGATGAATCCAGATAACATGAAGAATGGTGATCACTCTCTTTCAATGCCACTTTTATTTCCATTTATTTTTCTGTGAATATTCTTTACTAGTTGTGTAGAAGAGGGTCTGGTTCTGATGAGACCAGTTGCACAAGGCACACAACAACAGATGGCCAACCTTCAGTTCAAACAAAGTTTCAGGTGTTATTAAAACGAAGTTTCCTCAATCAGTTATAGTGTTTTTATGTGTCTTCCAATAAAGATTACATCATACCGTTCCACATATTCTAAAAGGGGCTCAGATGACTATATTGAGTTACTGCCTAATGTTGTGAAGCGCTGAGTGAAGAAGCTTGATATGTGTTACAATAGGACTCAGCTCCATGTCACACCGTCGGCTAAAACCTATAAATCGTTTTCTTTAAAATTTCATGACTTTGCCAGTTCCAAAATCTGGCTACGCAACTCGATTCAGTCTGCAGAAAGTTCCATGCATCATAATAACTAAGTTCCCACAATCAGTTATTTTATCTACTTCCTTTCATCCAGGTTAGACACAAGGTCAAGCGTGGATTGGATAAAAGTGTTTCTGTGAATGCAGCTGGATTCCAACTTTGCACACCCATGTTTTCGGTTCGTGTCATTAAGAACTTAGCCACTGTTTAATCAGTAGGACTAGGACAACAGCATATTATTTTCTTCATTTTGACTCTCGAGTATGTATCCGTTGATATCTTATATGCTTTTATATAGAGTGATGTAGTTCTTGGTTGATTCACCCGTGTCTAACTGTGTCGGATATATACTCGAGAGTCAAATCAATGAAAAGAATATGCTGTTGTCACAGTCCCTGTTTAATCAGTTATGGTGTCTTGATGCATTTTCCAATAAAGACTACATCATGCCGTTCCACATATTTTAAAAAGGATTCACACTTAATTCAAATGACTATATTGAATTGCTTGGTGGAAAGACTTGATTCTGGAAGGCCATATATATGGCAGCAGAGTTCAGCTCCATGTCACACTTCTGGGTAAAGCCGATACATGTTTCTGAGTTTTTCTAGTTGACGATTGGTAATTTGTATTATTTGGATTGTTCGAGTAATTGTTCTCATCTTGAGTGTTATTTTCACAACGTGTCAATCAATATAACCTCCAACCTTCTTCAGATGTAGCTTTTCGAACTAAGGAATCTTTCTGTCGAACTCAGGAATCTTTCTGTCAAACTCAGGAATCTGCACTGAAACCTTTTTTAATCTACAGGGGTAGCATACTCTCGTTCCATCAGCCGCGACTGGGTAGAAGTTCAAAATAATTCCAAGTTGTATATCTGCAAAGACCAATGTCGTAGGGGATAAAGTACATGGAAAAATTTGGTTGTAAGATGCATGCTTCTGGAAGTTGGAGGTTCAATCCTCAGTGCGGGCGACACTCAGACACAATTGCAAATTACTTCAGACCTCTACCCAGTTGTGGCTGTTAGATCGAGAACAGAAAGATTCCCGAGTTCTACAAGATAGATCTGAAGAAAGTACATCGACTGAAACGTGAAAATATCACTCAAGATAAGAACGGTAGTTTGAAGAACACAAACTAAAAATAGCTTTCTTAAAAGTTTTGTAACTTCATCAGTTCCATCAAACTCACCTGATTGAAATCGCAGGAACTATTAAGTGTGTAGTGCAGTGCATACTGATTGCAATGCAAAGGATAAGCTGATTGTCAGGAACAATTTGTAGCTATTTCCTACCAGTCCGGATGTGTCCTCAAGAGTATCAGACCTGACCGAATGGTTAATTGTAGGCATAGACCGATTCATACCATCTCAAAAATTCAAACAAAAATCTAACAGCCAGCTATGGTTCTCCCAAGAATGTGCTGCTGCCATCGCACACAGAAATCACTTTTTCCATAGCTACCAACGTAATAGATGTACTGAGACTAAAGCTGCTTTCAGGACTGCCAGCAACCACTGCAAAAGAGTAATAAAACATGCAAGAGAGCTATATGTTCAGTCCGTTAAATCCAAAGTAGCTGAGCAGCAGCTTGGTTCCCACCAGTTTTCGCAAATAGCAAACAGGATCCTGAACAGAAGTGGGCGTTCTATCCCAACCATCATCAATGGACCTGAGGTCATCTCGTCAGCATCAGACAAGGCCAAACTATTTGCCAAGAACTTTGCAGCTAATTCTACCCTATATGACAAAGGCCATCAACTCCCAGTATTTCCTCCTATAACAGACAACACGCTATGCAACGTACAAATATCTGTGCATGAGGTCGCCAAGCTAATGAAGAACCTTGATCCCAGTAAAGCAACTGGCCCTGGCAGCATTCTAGTTATAATGCTGAAAAAGCTCCAACCAGAACTTGCCCCCATACTTACAAAACTGTTTAAGCATTGCCTTAAGGAGAAGTGCTTTCCAATACCCTTGAAACCTCATCAGTATGCCCTGTATTTAAGAATTCAGGTGATAAGCCATCTCTCTCTCAGTACAGACCAATAAGTCTCCTGTGTGTCATGAGTAAGTTGTTGGAATCCATATTAGATAAAGAAGTAGTCAACCACCTCAACAGAAACAACTTTCTTAGTGACATGCAATATGGTTTCCACTCTGCAAGATCTACAACAGATGTGCTAACGATTATATCTCATAGGATTAGTGAATCTTTTGACAAAGGCTTCCTTTCCAAGGCAATTGCTCTTGACATATCGAAGGCCTTCGATAAGGTTTGGCATAAGGGCCTACTTCACAGATTTCCAACTACGGTATCACTGGAAATGTTTTCTCAATTATTAAATCATTTCTCTCCGATAGGTTCATAAGAGTAGTGGTTGATGGGCAGAAATCAGAGGCCCACAGTATTAATGCTAGAGTCCCTCAGGGGTCCATCCTCGACCCAACTGTCTTCCTGATCTACATCAATGATCTCCCAAAACACATACTTAAATCATTCGTTACATCTATGCTGATGACACATCTATGGCAACACATCAAATGCCGTAAATGACAAAGTTCTCTCTCATTCTATCTCCTCTGATCTTGAGCACATGGCACAGTGGCGGAAGACGTGGCTGGTTACTTTTAATGCATCCAAAACCAAGCTCGTATCTTTACATCATTAACACTGATCCCCATCTGGCAACAATTGAAATGGATGGCTCTCGTCTTGGGGAAGCTCCATATTTTGATAAGCTTCTGGGTTTGACCTTTACTCCTGACCTGAAATGGAACACGTACCTCAGGTCTGTTGCCAAGGATGCTGGGAAAATGGTGGGATCCGTCTACCACTCTAGAAGATATCTCACTACTGATACAATTCTCTATCTGTATAAAAGCCAAGTACGTCTAAGGATGGAGTACTGCTGCCACATCTGGGCAGGAGCTGCTAAAAGCAACCTATCCTGCCTTGACAGAGTACAAAATAGACTTTGTGGCTTAGTGGGGGATACTCTTTTCTCTTCTCTGCAGTCTCTCTCCCACAGAAGAGACATTGCAAGCCTGTCTTTGTTTTATCGTTATTTCCATGGCAAGTGCTCGTCTGAGCTCCAATCTTTGATACCCCCTTACCAGTCTGTCACAAAAAACACACGTCTAGCTGAAACTACTGTCATTAGTTTTTAAACTGCAAAACAAACAATTTTTATATGAGAATATTTTTCAGTCCATTCTTTTAATAATAAATAAAACTTTTCATTAAGTATTTCCAAATATTTTAAAGTTAGAAGCATTTTTCACGACAGTTTTTTGTTTTATTTTTGTTGTTGTCTTGTTTTTGTTTTTTGTTTTTTTTTTAAACTAAAACGATCGATGAATTCAACATTTTAGTACCGGGCATAATTTATTTCTTTGAAATATATTTAAAACTTAAAAGTTTTTGTTTGTTTGTTTTATAACGTTTATACTTTACATGACTGAAATGGGAAATGAAATAGGAAATTTTCTATTATTATTCATATGAACACAAATTTATCTTAAAAATTCATTAACTATTCAGTTTTAATTAAAGTGTTGGCAATTTTTACGACGTGCCAGCATATTATAAACACCCCCAACCTCCCCATGTTAAAAACGACTTTCAGAATAAATAACCACCCAACCTCGAAAGCCGTTTATAACGTGCAAAGGTTGGGGGTCTTTATTCCGAAAGCCGTTCTTAACATTGGGTGTTTATACTACGCTGGGGCAGGTCGTAAAAAATACGAAAGTTTTGATATGAACTAAAAATAAAGAGTACATTAAATTTTAGTTAACATATTTTCTTGTGTTTTATCTTATAAATAAATGTTGTACGCACCGTGCTGAAATAATAATGTTATTTAGAAAGCCATTCTTAACATTAAGCTTGACCATCATCAGAAGAGTGACTACTTGGGAATACCATATACTTTATGTAGATCAATAAAGTTAAGCAACATTGAGCTTGGTCACCATTAGATGGGTAACTACTTGGGAACACCAAATCCTTTATTTAAATCACCAAAGTTAAGCAAGATTAGGCTTGGTCATCATCAAATGGATGACTACTTGGGAATACCAAATCTTTTTTACAGATCACCAAAGTTAAGCAACATTGAGCTTGCTCATTATCAGCGGGGCGGGGCATATGTAGTCAGTCTTTACATATTTTACAAGTGGTGTCTGGGATATGGAGTCAGTCCTAGACATGGTTGAAACAGTTTACAGTTTAAACATTAATTTATTTCATATATATTTTTAACAGTGGGGTTATTTTACTAAAAAGCATAAGAAAACTCTAAAATTGCATTAAATAAAAAAGGAACATGATGATTTGTACTGAAACTTATTCAACAACAACAACAACAACAACAATAAAAATAATAATAATAATAATAATAATAATAACAATAATAATAATAATAATAATAATAATAATAACAATAATAATAATAACGACAACAACAATAATAATAACAATAATAATAATAACAATAATGATAATAACAATAATAATAATAATAGTAATAATAATAATAATAATAGAAATAGTAATAATAATAATAAAAAAAATAATAATAATAACAATAACAATAACAATAATAATAATAACAAAAATAATAATAGTTATTATGATGATAATAATAATAATAATAATAACAACAACAATAACAACAACAACAATAATAATAATAATAATAATAATAATAATAATAATAATAATAATAATAATAATTGTTTCATGGATTTTAAAAACTAAAATACGTTCATTATTTGCATATAAATTATATTTAAAAAAGAAGAGAAAAAAAGGAACACGATTCTTAATATTACATTAATGTGTTTCAGGTCATCTTAGAACATTTCACTCTGGACAACGAGAGATAATTCAAAATACTTATTAAAGTTAAAATTTTGTAAAAAAAAAAAAAATTCGTTTTCAATAATAAAAAAGAACGTTACACACTTTCCAATAATGACTACCTAAAACTGTTCATAATTTTTAATGATTACTTTTTATTTATTTTCGTAATAAATAAAAATAATCATTAAAATTTAATATTCAATTTTGTAAAGAAAAAAGTTTATTATTTTTAAGTCATACATTTTCAGATAATGACCGCTTTTATTGCAGAAAAAAAAATACCAAAAATGGCTGTTGTAATTTATTTCAAAATTCTAATTATTTTATAAAGCATAGATCAATTTATCTTAATTAAAAATATTTTCTGTTAATTAATATTTTCCTTCGTGCTTTTGTATTAATTTAGTGTATCGATTTTGCTTTTAACAGAACGTTACGCGAAACTTTACTATTTTCAGCGAAATTCTTGAATTGTTTCCCCCTATTACCAGTGAACCTCTTCAAAATAAAAAATAAAAAATGTCCTCAAAAACTTAAATGCGCATGTGCCAAATAATTATGCGTCGCCAAGTTCGCATTTTCTGGACCACGTGATATCATTTCTGATGCGATAGGCATCCTAGGTTACATGACAAGAAACACACTCGGCCTTCAAAAGCGAACAGCGCTTGTCATGTCCGCATCTGTCAGGTGAACGAACAGTGAAAAGCGGACTGTCTATTGGATGAACAAGTAAAACATATATATATTTTAAAGAATTTTTTAAAATTTATAATAGATAACCTTTTTAATTAAACCAATCGGTTTCTTTAGTGGAGAAAAAATAGTTCAAGCTTATTTATCAATATACGTGACAAATAAAAAAAATACCCGTCCCAGGACGGGCAAAATCAATTCTCCAAACAGAACGATATTGTACCAGTTTTGTATCTCCGTACAAAGATTAAAATGGATATATAATTCTACAATTCCGTACAAAGATTAAAAATTATATAATTCTACAATTCCGTACAAAGATTAAAATGGATATATAATTCTACTAAACCTTATGTCTAGACTCCTTAATCCAATTTTTAACAACATCCATTAAAATGTTTTTAATTCTACAACATGTCTTACACTTAACCCTTATCCTTGAGTGGCCTCCGGGCCTTGATGAGTGTAAAAAAAAATTAAGTTTAAACTTAAGGGCTCTTAAGAAGTAATCCATGGGGTTATTCAAAAGATATTATTTTATTCTTTTTCATTGCAAGCAAGGCACATTGCCACTTGGAACGTAGAGGTTTTTTCTTTGGGATCCTGTCTAACGCCGTTCTTTGGGGAGTTGAGCAGCAAGATGTATGTTCCCATTGCATTTATATTTTTGTATGTTAGTATAATCAGGGAAGTAGGAATCAGGGAAGGAATTCCAAAGTCTAGCGGTCCGATGAAAGCAACTATTAGAGTAGAAGGCTTTCTCAGTATCTAAGGACACCAACAGTGAAGGGGTAGGTTTTTGCTGCTTGCCACGTTATTCGGAAGTGTATGTACATCAAGGGAGGGACAACCTCTTATACTGAATCTTCATTCCAATTTTGGTCAAACTCCATTCCATGGTTTTGATACTACAACATGGCTAAAATTTAAGGCTTAAGCTTAAGGCGTCATAAGAAATCTATGGGATTATCACAAAGATAATATCTATTGAAATAATCCTCATACTATTCCTTAAATAATGAGTATCATCACAGCCAAATTTGTCTCAAAATGAAGTACTGTTACCACATCTGGGTAGGAGATGCTCGGAGTACCCTATCCTGCCTTGACTTATTCAAAACAGACTTTGAAACCTGGTAAGTGATGCCCTTTTGTCCTCCCTTCAATCTCTTTCCCACGGATGAGATGTTGCCAGATTGTCTATGATCTATCGTTATTCTCATGGCAAGTGCTTGTCCGAGCTGCAATCTATGTCACCACCCCATCAAACTTTCACAAAAAAAGCATGCATTCATCTACAAATACTACCAACAATTTCCCCCGCCCTTTATTTGTGTCTTACTTTAAACGCAAATTTCATGAACAAAGCTTCTTTCCTAGAACTGCACGCCTGTGGAAATCTGTTCTGCTGGCCTGCTTTCCAGCTGACGGCAATATGGTCGTCTTCAAGTCTAATGTAAACAAGTTTTTGTTGAGCCGCCAACTGAACTGATTAAAGTCTACTCAATTTGCACCACTAATGATCATCACTACTTGTCTCAGTGACCACCTTACACTCATTAATCCTTATACTCGAATGGCCTTTGGACCTTGATAAATGGTAAAAAGAAAAATCAGGGCAGTGCTAAGAATGGAGTGAAAACATTTTTTTTTATAACAACGACAAAGGCTTTTATACAATATAGTTACCTACACCGTTTGGTATAGGTGGAAGACAGTCAGTGTCCGAGTGAGAAAATGGTCAACATATCGTATGAATCCAAAGATTCCAATGTTAGCATTGGTTTCCCCGATATCTTTCTAGTCCGAATTCATTTTGGAAAGACATCAATTACTTACGTTTGTCATGTGACGTAAGCAACAGAACTTAATTATCTCCCCTGTCAACTTATCTCTTTTTTTAGTGAGCGTAAAATAGGGTTTCGGTTCATTTCACAAATTTCTTTTTTCATTTATAATTATTTTTCTACATTTTTCGTAATTTTTGGATATGTTACTATTTAAAACCTATTTGAGTCATAAGTTCTTTGGGCTGTCGAAGGTCTGTCAATAGTTATCTTCAGGCGAGTATATCTGGACAGGGAGCGAGCGAACGAGCGAGCGAGCGAGAGAGAGAGAGAGAGAGAGAGAGAGAGAGAGAGAGAGAGAGAGAGAGAGAGAGGTGATGTCTTTCCTCGTTATTCGCCGGGTTCTCTCTGCTGCCTGATTATGATTTCCAAAGGGATTGAATAGTTCTTCAGGGTACAGATGAAATCAATGTGCACTGCAATCTGATTGGTCCATGTGTAACCAATTCGCCTAGCAGGGATATTTCTCCACAAACGAAAATAAGTTTTTATTTTGTTTCTGATTTTTTAAAAATATTTATTTATTTATTTATTTTTTTTTTTTTTTGAAGAGGATTAATAATTCGAACTATTTGGATTCTTCGGACTACTGTTCTTATCTTGAGTACTATTTTAACAACGTTTCAGTCGATGTAACCGCCGACCTTCTTGAGGCATATCTTGTCGATTGCAGGAATCTTTCTGTCGAATTTGGGAACTCTTTCTTTTAAACTTTAGAATCTGGTCGGAATTTCGAACAAAACCATTCACTTAATCCACGAGGGTAACATGCTCATGTTCCGTCAGTCATGACTAGGTAGAAATCCCAAATAATTCGTAACTGTATTTTTTAGTGTCGCCTCCTATCCTGTAGGGATTTAAATTTCCTCTGGGGTCACCATAACTAAGCCTGTCTTTAAGTCTTAGATGACATATCGATTGAATCATTCTCAAATTATTTCTCTTTATGCAACGCATACCCCCAATCTTCGCCGACCAGTTTTCACTTACATGGTACATCATCACACTGCGTACAGATTCCCGAGACTCTTCTCTTGATCAATAATAATAACCTTTAAGACTTTTTTTTAAATAACATTTCCACCCCAAACAAGGCACATCGCCAGTTTATGTAGGGGGCTACTATCAGGGACATAAGCAGCAGGGGTACTATGTAGGGAGTTGGGCGGTAAGATGTCGGTTCACGTTACACTTGAATTTCTGCATATCAGTACAGTTGGGGAAGCAGGGTTCCAGAAGGGAGTTCCAAAGTCTAGCGGTTCTGGGGAAGAAACTACTGGAGTAGAAAGCTCTCTTACATCTAGGGATCTCTACTGTGAAAGGGTGGGATTTAGCTGCTTGTCGGTTCTGTCGGGGGTATTTACGTCGAGGTGGTACAAGTGCTTGCAGTTTGTCAGAGCATTCGCCGTTAAAGTACTTGTAGAACAGGCCCACAACGTTTTGGTCAATGTAACATCTAACCTTAATCAAGTGTATCTTGTCGGACTCGGAAATTTTTCTGTTGAACTTAGGAATCTGCACGAAAAACAAACTCCTTTATTTAATCCCCAGGAGGAAGGGTAGCACGCTCTCATTTTCGTCATGAATAGGTAGAAGTACTAATTAAAAAATTGTATTTTGAGTGTTGTCCGCACTGAGGATTGAACCTTCAACGTCCAAAAGAGTGTTACTTACAACAGAATCAAGAAGTATTTTATTCACTGCGCCAAGTGTCCTTGTGACAATAACACTCAAGATGAGAACAATAGTCCGAAAAATCCAAATAATATAGATTTTTGCTTTTATTTATTTAATTTACCTCTTTTCAAGGATAGTAGAAAAAAGATCTAGTGTGGGTTCAACGAAATCGTTTCTGCAAAACGAATTGAATTCGAACTTGATGCACATGGGTTTTTAGTAGTTACCGCCAACGTCTTTATTATTTATAACTAGCAGGCCACCCGGTATTACCTGGTCGTAAAACACGCTTATATATATATATATATATATATATATATATATATATATATATATATATATATATATATATATATATATATATACATATATATATATTTAAGCAGGCCGCCCGGAATTGCCCTTTCGTAAAATATGATATTTTGTATTTAGTATTGCATTAGCATTTCAGCCTGGCGTTGCCCAGGTGTTTTGAGGTGTATGTTGAGAAAAAAAAAAGGTCAATTTTTTTAAAACTTTGACCCCTATTATGACATCTTATCATTTATTGTTTGGGGCTCAAATGAAGTTATTAAGTTAGATCCATGTCCAAGGAACCTATATCTAAAATTTCAAGTGTTTAGACCCAAAATTATCGGAGGAGTTTGGTAGAGTTCTCAAAGGTCAAAGCGTTGAACTTTGTCCCCTTAACAGCCAAATTTCTGGCCAAAAACGCATTACAAAGATTTTCCGAAATCTCAGCACCTGTATATCAAACTTCGAGTCTGTAGACTTAAAATTGATAGAGTTATTGCGTAGGGAAATTTACACAGATACACAGACAAACAGACACGTTCACTTTTATAGATATATAGATTATATTGGACCCAATCTATAGTAATGATTTAAAAAGTTTTTAAAAAAAAAAAACACACACACATAACTCGTGCGCCACCACCGTGAATCGAAACTAAAACGTTTAATTTACGATTTACTTTTTCCTTTGACGTTAATGCCTGAGCTATAAAGACATGCTTGCTGCAAGGTTAAAAATTAAAACATGAACCGATAGCTATTACGTTACGCATGTATATTCGTAATGCCGTCATTCGATCTTCACCTGGCAAATTCCATTTTTTTTTTATTTTCACACTATTTCATCGATTTTCCCCGGCTAAAACACAAATATAAAGTTTTGCATGGATTTGAATACCCTATATATTAAGTTTCATGTCTGTAGACCAAAAACTGACAGAGGAGTTTAGTAGGCAATTTTTTTTAGACAAATATATATATACGCATATATATATATATATATATATATATATATATATATATATATATATATAGAGAGAGAGAGAGAGAGAGAGAGAGAGAGAGAGAGAAAGAGAAAGGTTTGTGTTTGCTATAACCTTTTTATGCAAATATTACGCAAATATAAATCATGTAGAATATCTGCATGAATATAATTACACGTAATAGTTAACTAAAGATGATCATCCCAAAAGAAAACCAAAAAACTATTAGGGAATTAATTAAAATGAATGTTTAAAAGAATATGCAAATTAGCTAGATCTTTTTGCAGGTGAATGCAATTCCACGATACATATACAACAAAGTATTTTCTTCTCTATATAAATAAAATGAACTCATTTTTCGCGTCTGATTTTGACCTTAATAGGATTAAAAATCCAGATATTTCATGCAAATATAATATGCAGAAACGGCAGAACAATATCTGAGGTGTGTTATAGGCTTATTATTTCTCAAATTCCTCGATAATCTTAGATTTCTATACTTTTTCTGCTGAGAAGTCACGGCCAAAATCGGTTAAGATCAATGGAAGTGGTAAAATATTTTCTCTCTTATAAATTCCTCCTCCCCCTGCCACCACTTAACACCGTTTGGGGATCGTTCACAAGGAACAGTTGAAAAGAGAACACCGGTTTGGCTTCGTAGTTCTTTCATGTGAAGTTATTTAAAATCACTAAACTAAGCTGCAGTGCTCTGTGGCGTAGTGGTTAGCGTGCTGAACAATTCACATTATATTTTCACGTTCGCGCCGACCTACCGTAGTCGTTTTTTTGTTTTTGTTTTTTTTTCCTAAACAACTGGAATGGACTTTTCTTGGTGGCCGAACTGTTAACGTTGCAGATGTTTTTTTTTCACACTTTATTTTCCTACTTTTACTCATGACTCCGGGTTTGATCCTTCCTACTTACCTACCATAACATTTTTTAAAACTCCCCCCCTCGTCCCGGAAACAAACACTCGGGCAACGCCGGGTACCCCCGCTAGTTTTAAATACATAGCAATTAACCCGTTTGTTTATCATTGAACAACGGTATACCAAAAATGGTACTTGTACAGTTTAGTCAAGACATTAAAAAATGAAAATATCGAAAAAAGGTTCTAGTATCTGTTTTTCATTTTATTTGATCGAGTTTTTTTTTTTACAGCGGAAAAACACGTTCCTGTGAGAGCGCGTTGAAGTCAGCCATTGTGAAATTTGCTGAACACGCCACGGGGAGATAACTCCATGTAAAGCGCCGATACTCCCTCCCCATCTTTAATTCTAGCTTTTCTTCCTAAAAATCGAACCTTTTGCTCGGTATCATAACAAATTTTTTTCGCTTTAAAAAAACTACTTGATGAAATGAAGTGAATTTTTTTTTCGGAGATCTTCGTTTTATAACGGATACGTGCAATATAACCTTTTTTCGCTATTTTCATTTTTTAATGTCTTGCCTAAACTGTACAAGTACTCCAAAAACTGCTGGATATTCTGGACTGATACCCGGTGTACAAGTTACAGAAGAACTGACGTTTATTTGTCCCTAATATGGTGGGATTGTAGAAAGAATTGTGAATTTTATTAACTACTTTCGGGGAGGGAGGGGACGCCCGGGTTTGCGTGGTCGTAAAATACACTGAAATATATTTTCATTTATGCAGATTTCGTATTTATTATTACAGAGACAATTTTCTATTGAATATTATATTATATGTATTATACAGTACTGCTTTAAAACGTTTAAAAAATAAAATAACTTTGGTGCCATCAGCTAGAATCGAAACCAAAACATTTAGCACTCCAGACATGTTTTCTATCTATCATTTGAGCTCTCGACAAATAATTAAGAAGAAACTGAAATTAAGCCACTTCAAGCTAGGAATGAATTTGCGCAGACATAGCAGCAGAAAGAAAAACGAGAAAAATAATGCACCACATGATGAGATGTGAAAAATTGCGTACCGGTATGAGATGGACGTGTGGCCACATAGACGGCCAGAGCGTTTTTGAGGAAGCACGTGTTCGATACAGGAGAATTTTTTGGGTTTTTTTTTTTTTAACTACATGGCGAACTAAGACTCTTTTAAAACAAAATTCAATGCGTTATTTAGTAAAGTACCGTGAATAAATGCCGTTTATTTTAATTGAAAAGACTGAGTGGAATTTCTTTCATCTTTCCTTTTTATTTTTTTGTTTGCACAACGTTCGGGTCGTTGTTAAACGTTCAAAATAAAATCAACTGTGTGTCGCCATTTTTTTTTCTATTATTCAATAGGTAAAACACTACGAGACGTGCGGATACGTGGGTATTTTTCAGGCAAATAATTTTCGCACTCATTATACAGGGTGGAACGATAAAAGTGTCACCCTAAAAGAAAACAACACTACAGCTGTATTTTAAAACTTTTATCGAAAAAAATAATTCAGATAACTTGACTATGTAGTACTCGTTTTAATCCACAATAACCGCCTCGATACAGGTCTGGAACTTGAAGCATACCACAAGTGCCGGCAGGAGCTCAGCGAATACTCGGCGGATGGTAGCGATCAGTCTGACTTTGGTTTTGTGGGTGGTCATATTGGTGATGTTCTCGATGTATGACCAAACGAAGTAGCCCAGCGAGTTCGGGTCGGGGGACATGGGGGAAGGGCAACGAGAAAAGAGTACAGAGTCGTAGCACTCCTTCTGAAGCCAAATCTTTGAATTTGTAGGTCAGTGCCGAGTCCTGCTGCCACACCCAAGGTCTGTCAGTGACCACCTGCTTGCACCAGGGGACGCCCACACTTTTCGGCACATCCAGATACACATTGCCAGCATCCTCAATTGAGTTGGTAATGATGGAGGTGATTAGACAGAATTCGATTATTTAAGAGGATAACTCAGCCAAAATTTGTTCACATTAGAATTGCAAACAACAATGCTGCAGTTAACTGGGAAGCAGCTCCGCAGCATTGTCTCCCACAGACGGGTAGTTCTAGGAAAGAAACTTTGTTCATGGAAATGGAAATTATTTTTGTAGTGAATGTTTTACGTGAAGGGGGCATAGAAAATAACGATACAGCAGAGAAAGACTAGTAAGGTTTCTTCTGTGGGGAAGGAAGGAAGAGGTAGTCGGAAGGAGAAGGGGACATCGCTCACTAGATTTCGAAGTTGGTTTTGTATCCTGTCATGTTTTGGGTATCTTTAAAAAAATCGACTTCGAAACTAACCTACAGTTAAAAAAATTCGTTTTGTAATTAATAAGAATTTAGTTTTATTGGGAACTGAACTTGTGTCTGTAACATTGCATAGTACGCTCCATGCATAGCATGCTAAAACGTCACTACGCATGAATTACGTTAAGAGAGGAAGAAAGAAAGAGTAAGCTGTGGAATTTCCACAGATCTCGCTAATTGTTTAATTTAACACATATATTATCTTTTAATTCTGTCTTGTGTGTCTTCTGTGCCCCGTTTTTATTATTATTATTATTATTATTATTATTATTATTATTATTATTATGTTCGGCAAACGATACATGAACCGGTCCCTTATCAAATCACTTTAATATATTCTGAAATTACCATTATATTGGGTTCTTTCCTCTTTTTTAACGTCCACAAAACATCATAAGGATTATAATGATGCCAAAACACTGTTTCGATATTTGTTGGCCTTCGTTAAATTACAAGCCATTAGACACATGACCAGTGGCGTATCTAGGGTATGGCAGGCATGGCCCGTGCCATGGGCGTCACTCTGACATGGGCGCAAAGATTGCTTGACAAAAATTAAAATTAGTAGTTAGGTATATCTAAGGTATAAATTATTGAGAAGGGGCGCACATTCAAACTTTGCCATGGGCGCCATTTTACATAGGTACGCCACTGCACATGACGTAGCTGCCTGTTTAATGGTGTGGTCATTTTATTTCTCTTTTCTTTTCTAATCCCAAGCATTCCGTCTGTCATCGTTTTAAGGATGATGTGAAATCCTTCTTTTAATTGATGATGTGTTTTAAATTCAACCAAGTGACATTAACTCGAAACGTCTTCTTCTTCTTCTTCTTCTTCTTCTTCTTCTTCTTCTTCTTCTTCTTCTTCTTCTTCTGCTATCCATTGTCAGTGTTGTTTGTATGTTGCATGTCAGTCAAGAAAATGAAAAGAACATGATGAAGTAGACAATGAGGAACAAAAAAAAAAAACAAACAAAAAACAAATGGGAAACAAGAGGGATGAAAGGAGAGAAAAATAGTAGTAGTAATAGTATGTAGTGGGCGTGAGAATAAAAAGTAGTAGTAGTAGTAGTAGTAGTAGTATAAGAAATAAGAACAGTAGTGGAATGAAGTTGTAGCTGAATTGATGCCTCCGTTCAGTCTCAAAAGACAAAGGATACCCCCTGTAGGGGCAACTGCGTGCGTATTTGTGAGGCAAAGTTTGCGCAATCTCCTCCTACCACACCTCTCCTGAATCGGCACTGTTTGAGTCAAGTGGCAATGAGAAGTTCACGACGATTGGAAACAATGCGAAAATAAGCAGAGAGCACATACAGCACCTGGAAGTCCCAAATGGTCACCTATTTAGTACTGATCAGGTTCAACTTTGCTTAACTTCTGCGATCCAGCGGGAACCGGTGTGTCAACGTGATTATGCTGTATTGTAGCTGAATAAGTAATATAAAAGCTATTAGAATCTGTAGAAGGAATATTAGTATTACCAGTAGTAGTAGTAGTAGTAGTAGTAAGATATTAAGAGTAGTAGTCAAATAAAGTTGTAGATAAATAAATAATATGAAAGCTATTAGAAGTTGTAGAAGCAGTACTATTATGAGAAGCAGCAGTAGCAGCGGTAGTAGTAGTAGTAGTAGTAGTAGTAGTATAAGATGTAACAACTTTTGGATTCTTCTAACTGTGTTATTTTCAGAGCATCTTGATCGATGTAACCTCTGACCTTCTTCAGATATATCTTGGCGAACTTAGGAATTGTTCTTTCGAACTCTAGAATCCGTACCAAATTTCAAACGGAACCCTTTTATTTAATCCACGGGGGTAGCATGCTCTCCTTCCGTCAGCCATGACTCGGTAGAAGTCCTAAGTAATTCACAATTGTATTTTTTTAGTGTCGCCCGCACTGAGAATTGAACTTTCAACCTCGAAAATGTACTTAGTAAAATTCAGTTGTAATTCATTCATTGCACACAAGCGGGTGGTACCCGGCGTTGCCCGGGTGTTTGGAGGTGTGTGTGTTTTTGGGTAAATGAAAACAAAAATCGTTGGCCGGGTGTTTTTTTTTTTTTTTAAACGGAGCATTGACGCGCAGTTGGAAAATAATAAAGTGTAAAAAAAAAAAGTGCGACGTTTAACGGCAGGTGCCCTTTTTTGATGACTTAATGACGTCAACTTTGAGTGTGAGATAGTGTTTTATTTAGTATTTAGTCTTTCGGCACCGGCCTTGGAATTATCTACTGTCAAGGCTTCATTTGGGGTCCGAAAGAGCTTAGGCGCCAGGACCAGTAAGGGGGGGTTGGGGGAAAAAGCGGGTCTTTTCTAAGGACTATGCTAGACTTGCATTGAAAAGCAAGTACTTTATTAAGAAAACACCTATGCTAGAGTCTCTATCATTCTATACACAACCGCATACATTCTTACCAGGACCTACTTAAAACAACTGCTCCCCAGCTTACGGGATGGCGGGCGACATTCACGCTGTGAAGAAGAAAAATACGTATTTACAAAAAAATAAAATAAAATATACTATATACAAAACAAAAGGATTTTTTTTTTTAATATTATGGCGATTATCGGGGTGATATGATGGGGAGGGGCGCAAAATATAAAACACCCCCCCCCCAAAAAAAAGAAAGAAAAATAAAACAAATGAACAAAATGCCTATGGGGGCGGGTTAGTAAGGGGACTCTCCCTTCCTTTGTTGATTAGATCGCCCACTGTCTTCCGGTCCCCTCCCCGAGGAGAGAGGTGAAAGCAAGCAGGTCGTTCCCTAGTGGGGAGTGGAGGATCTAAAGAACTGCACTTCTGTGAAAATAACTTGGGGTTGGGGTCAACAGGGATGGACAGCGTCTTCGAAGATAAAGTGTGTAAGGGGCAAAAATAGGCCAGGGACAAGACAAACAAGTGGACTGGGCATCTTTGAAAGCTCTCCTAGTGCCGACTATCAAAAAATAAAAGACTACAGGAACAGGATCGACACGCATACTTACCCTAGTCTAGGCCCTAATAAAGTACAAACTTTCCACTCTTGGTGGTTACACAGCCTAACTACCTATCTACCAATACTACAAGGTGAACCTTGTATTAACCAAAGGGCTGGATTCTGAGAAAACAGATAAATCCCAGCACCTTAGGACCAATACGACTAGGATGGAAACACGAACTCGAACCTAGCGCCTCGTCAGATGCACAAGCTAGTGTTGTGCACCCATCTCCTATCAAAGTCTTTATGGTGCAATCTTTTCCAATCACATCTGATCTTTATTTTAAGTTGATGCTTAAAATAAACGACCAAATCCTGATCCAAAACAGATCGCCCCTCATAGACAATGTCCAGACGTGAAACTCACGTCACTAATCTAGCTACAGCTAGGATCACAAGAAATACTGCCCATTTCTCCCTGGTACACGGTGGGTCCGCATTGTCAATAACACGCTAAATCAAGTGGCACCAACCGCTCGGGGTCGATGCGAGCTGTTACCTCTCCAACATACTCCCAGAGACTCCATACTCCGCTGCAATGAAAGAACGCATGTTCCCTCATCTCCTACTCCTCCTCGTCGTTGCAGCGTGGGCACAGGGGATAATAATAATCATCATCCCTACAATCTCTGGCTAGTCTGCCGAAGAGTGGCAACGCGTCCTGAACTAGCCTCCAAGTGACGGAAAACTCCGCGTTATTCAAGTAACTGCTGGATGGCGCCCAACTCCAAAGTGAGAGAAATTCTCCCCTCGACAGATGCAGCCGCTTCACCAGCGGATCTTTCGTAGTATGCACCACTAACTCCTCATATAGCCTCCTCCTAGGCCGTGCAAGGTCACTGGACCCTGGCAATGCCCTAAGGGCGGCTCGGCATTCAGTCAGGAAACGCCGTTCCCCCACCGGTCTTCTGCGACCTTCAGCAGCGAGGTCGGATATGAGCCTTGGAAAAGCTTTTTCCATGACTGGTATCCAGTGCATTTCCTCCAACAGTGTCCGACTCAGGAACACCAATCTCTCAGCATGCTTATGCTTTTGTAGGTCAGGCATTCCCAAGCCTCCTTCGCTAAGTTTCTGCGTACAGACCTGTCTGCAGACATACAGCTTTCCTCCCATCCAAATAAGTTTGAACAGGAGGCGCTCTAAAGCCTTACAACGATCCGCAGGCAGGGGAAGAACAGACAAGCGGTAAAGGATCAACAGAAACACGTACGTAGCACATGCCTCCACGAGACCCTTCAAGGACAATCTCCTACGAATCCAAGTTCCTACTGACGACTCGATCTTCGTCTGTACTTCCGACCAATTCTTGTCCAGCTGGAGGTCCGGCCCAAACCACACACCGAGGATCTTTATCGGTCCATCAGTCCAGTCAAACGCACCTGGAAGTGAGTTTATCCCGGTCCAGACACCCAACCACATGCCAACGGACTTGCTGCGGTTGATCACGGGCCCTGTGACAACTTCGTACTCAGCGATCGCCCCTATCACCGCTTTAATATTGATACGTCATGCAACAAACACAGTGACGTCATCGGCGTACATGGCCACCCTGGCAAATTTGCTGCCAGGTAGAGTTATGCTGTGCAGGACTGGTCTCGCCGCCTCGTCCCTTAATTTGCGAAGGAAGGCCTCCAACACCAGGACATATAAAAGAGGCGACAGCGGGCAATTCTGCCGCACCGATCGGGAGACCCCAAAGGACTCCGACAACCTACCGTTTACTTGCACCACTACTGCGAGATACAGAGCAGAGATCCACTTGCGGAAGTCCGGATCAAAGCCGGCGGTTTCCACAACAGATCTCAAGAACCCATGGTCGACCCTATCGAATGCCTTGAACTGATCTAAATTGATCAGTGCGGCTTTTGTGTCGTCTTCTAAACCCTCTGTGATCGTGCGAACCAAGTGCAAAATGTTCTGAATCGATCGACCCTTCACAGCGTAGTTCTGATATGGTTCGACCAAATCACCAATAACAACCTGCAGTCGGTTCGCAAGAACGCGGGACAAAATCTTGAAATCTGCATTAAGTAGAGTTATGGGCCTATAATCGTCTAGATTCCCCCCTCCATGTTGATCCCCCTTCTTCAGAAGCGTAACCACTCCTTTGGTTACCTGCCTCGGGATCGAGCCCTGGGCAAACCAGTGGTTAAACATGCCCATCAGAAGGGGCACAAACATGGGCGACAGTCTCAAGAACAATTCGTAGGACAAACCATTGAGCCCCGGAGATTTGTTGTGGCCAACCTGCTTCAACACAGTAATGACCTCACACTCCATAACCATCCCTAGCCACTCGGACCACAGTAAGGCGGGGCGAGCCAGCTAAATAGCTGCCAAACTCCTGGCCACGGAGTCTGGGTAGTTGGGTGAAGCGTTCCTCCAAATGTTGGCGAAGCCCATTGCAGATCTCCCGTGCTGATATGAGAGAGCGCCCTTCCAGGTTTTTCACCCCCCAAATGGACCCATCCGAGCTGCGTTTTAGGGCGAACTTATGCTCAACAACGTCAACATTCACGGCTTCGTTGGAGACACTTTTTAACCTAGCTCTAACTACCTGACCTGCATATCGCTCGCTAGCCAAGTGATACAGGTCCTCCTTAAGTAGAGCTAATTCTAGGAATCCCCCTCTGCCACCACCCGGGTCAGTCTATCATCTAGGTGCCTTTTGGTCCGCGCCTTAGTTAATGCAAGGCATTGGCTATATTGGACACAAAAGAGCCTAATGGTAGCCTTAAGTTTAACCCACCAGCTACTCCCGGTAACCAACCCCACTAACTCCCTCTGAATTAGTGATGTCAGCTGCTCCCAGAAGTCATTCGACTCCAACAGGGAGACGTTCAACTTCCAGTAACCAGCTAACCTAGGCCTATTACCTAATCTCAGATGGGCCAACACGAGTTTGTGGTCCGAATGTCCTAGCCAGTGGAACGTGGGACAAGATAGAAAATCTATGTCGCCCTTTCTAATTAACATCTTGTCCAAGTATGTGCTCAGACAGGCGGCCGAACTAGTATATCACGTCTACATCTCCCTCCCGGGGTGATCCAGACAGAACCTGTCGACCAGATCACACGTGGCCATCAGGTCAGACAGGCTGTTGTCACAGCAACCCTACCCTCTAACCCCCCCGACCTTATCTATATTGGGGTCCAGGATGGCATTCCAGTCCCCCATTAACACTACCCGCTCCGGACCCGAAGAGAGAAACACCTCCACCGAAAAAAGGAAACCCTCTTGCTGTAGATGTTAGGCACATAAACTGCCACGATCCGGAACGCGCCACTTTTAATGGCAACATAGACCACGACCAACCTCCCATGAGCGTCCGTATGGACAACGGTAACCGCCGCAGACAGAGTGCGACTCACTAGTACAGAAACCCCACAGCTACGGACATTGCCGTATGCTGAATAAACGTCAAAGTCGTTTACCAGCACACCGCAATCCCCAGCCTCAACAAAGTGGGTCTCCTGCAGTGCAGCTATGTCTAACTCACAAGATCCCAAAGCAAGGCTGCTCGCGTGCTGAGGGATCTCATGCCCCTTGCATTTAAAATGGCTAGGTTCAAGCCCATAGCCATGTTTCCCTAACTAGTAATATTCATCTACCAAGGGTCTGAAACACTGTGCACGTTCACAGCAAAATAGCAATTTTCAGCTATGAAGTTAATTTGTTTGGCGAATTCCACAATTAGCGTGCTTAACCAAGACAAACAAATTCAAATCGGACATTTTGCCATTATATTAGGTTTTAATTCAGAAAAAAAAAATGATATACTTTCCTTCTGATAGCTGACCCAGTCACATTAAGAGGGTAGTCCTTATTAGAAAAAGTATTAGTTATTTTGTTATTGGAATCCTTTGAGATGAGTAATTTGTATATTTATTTATTTGTGGACTTTTATCCTCATCTTCATAGTTATTGTTTCTCGATGTTTTGGTCAACTATTCCTCCAGCCTCTATTAGGTGGTTAACCATGACAGAATAGGAATGCTGAGTCCCTTAACTGTATCCTCAGTAATTACTGCCTTTCATAGTTGTCGTTTCACCATGTTTTGGCAAACTAATCCTCTGGCCTGCTTTGGGTAGAATTGAAACTGCTATCTTCAGACAATGCTGACCTGGAACAATAAAGATTCAATACTTCTATCTACTGTGCCACGAGTCCTGAAGGACAATCAAAGTTGGGTTTTTTGGTTTTATAAATCCAAGTGTTTCGTTCTTACCTAGTATTTCATCGTCGAGTCCATACCGAACGGTATATTATTTTATTATTGGAGTCCTTTGTACATTTATTTATTTGCAGATTGTTATCTTCATCTTCATTGTTGTTGTTTCATGCTGTGGTGAGATGACAACAGCTATGGAAGGCAGTATTTACTGAGGATACAGTTACAAGACTCAGCATTTCTATCCCGTTGTGGTTAACCACCTGACGTATCAGTAATAGTTCTTAAATTTATTTTGTCCAATTTTGATTGTAAACAAATCATAAGAAATTTGTGTGTTAGGGTCCAAATTAAGTTTAATTTTCGTTTGGTAGGACCAAATGCATCCTTGCAGATATATCATCGTGTAAACGTGGTTTAATTGATGTGACACAATAGAGTTTTCATTACGAAAGCCAAAATGGAATTACACTCTCCTTCATAAATATTTTTTAATGCAGCATGCATGTTATTTAACAAGAAGAATGTATTTGTCTCTGTATTATTATTAAAGAGGCAAATTGTGTCGTTTACATATCTGTTATGGTGTAAGCTGATATATCTATTTCGGGAATAAATGGACTTACCCAGACAATAAATAGTCCTGACTATTAGCAGTTATGGCCACAGAATGACACACATGCTTTTGTTAATATAGTTTTGTTAATTATACTGTTGCGTTTATTTTTTTTTTTTACTGACCCTTCAAGGCCACAACAATATCTAAAGTAGACTAAAAGTTTCAATGGGTTCAGATAATAAAATGTTCACATAGAAATCCAGAAAACTATCCAGCATCATTCATTTGCCTATAAATTACCTCGTTAAAACTAAATTCAACATTTAATTAGTTCAATAAATATACTCTAAAGAAAAGAAAGGGAAATAACTGGCTACATTTATAAAAAAAATTGACACAAGTATCTATGATTTCCAGCATAAAGAAAAAAAGGTTGAAATAATAAAGCAAACATTAGTAGGGATATTTATTTATCTACTCTGCAGAAGATTTGATACAAAAACAGGTGGGATTTTATTAAAAGTCAGCACACAATGTGAAGTTCACTCTAACTTAAGTAAATGCTTGAGCAGCCTTATCAGTATTCACTGGTAGGAGCGCCCCAGGCGATTAGCAACATTTTAACTTCTTCTTAGAGAGAAGATAAAGCCTAGGAGTGTGGTCCTCTTAGGGTTAAACAATCGCTGTTGAACTGGTCGGAAATAACTACACTCTGATCTCAGCAATCAGCTTATCCTTCATTTTGCAGGGTCAACTGCGCTCCACATTTAATAGCCCATCGGGTTGTAATCAGATAAGTTTGTTGGAATTGGTGAAGTCATGAAAGTTTTAAGAAAATTCTTTATAGATTTTACGTGAAAGTGTGACGCGGTGCTGAGTACTGCTGCCACATACATGGTCTTACAGAATCAAGTCTTTCCACCCAGTGCTCGACAACAGTGGACAGCAACTTCTCATCTAGAAAAAAATCAGAAATATTTCTCGGCTTTACTCGGAAGTGTGACATGGAGCTGAGTTCTGCAGCCACACATATATGGCCTTCCAGAATCAAGTCTTTCCACCAAGCAATTCAATATAGTCATCTGAATTAAGTTTGAATCCCTTTTAAAATATGTGGAACGGCATGATGTAACCTTTGTTGGAAAACACATCAAAACACCATAACTGATTAAAAAGTGGTTAAGTGCTTAATGACATGAACTGAAAATATGGATGTGTCAAGTTGCATTCACAGAACCACTTTTATCAAATCCACGCTTGACCTTGTGTCTAACCTGGATAAAAAGGAAATAGATAAAATAACTGATTGAAGGAACTTAGTTTTTATAATGCATGGACTTTCTGCAGACTGAGTCGAGTTGTGTAGCCAGATGTTGGAACTGACAAAGTCATGAAATTTTTAAGAAAACTATTTCTCGTAGGTTTTAGCCGAAGTTGTGACATGGAGCTGAGTCCTGCTGTAACGCATATCCAGTTTCTTCACTCAGCGCTTCACAACATTAGGCAGCGTCTGAATATAGTCATCTGAGTCCCTTTTAGAATATGTTGGGACTGGCAAAGTCATGAAATTTTAAAGAAAACTATTTATAGGTTTTATCCGGAGCTGAGTCCCTTTTAAAGTATCTACTCTACACATGAAATTGCAGTCAGGTAAGTTTGATGGAACTGGTGAAGTTATCAAAGTTTTAAGAAAGAAATGTATAGTCTATGTTATTTGGATTCTTTGACCTACTGTTTTCATCTTGTGTGTTATTTTTCACAACATTTCGGTCGATGTAACCTATGACCTTCTTCAGTTGTATCTTGTGGAACTCGGCAATCTTTCTGCTGAACTTGGTATCTTGCATAGAATTTTTATTCAATCCACTGGGGGTAGTATGCTCTTGATCTGGCTGCCATAACTGGGTAGAAGTCCTAAGTAATGTGCAATTGTATTTGAGTGTCGCCCGCACTGAAGATTGAACCTTTAACCTCTAGAAGAGTGTATCTTACAACTGAATTTTTTCATGCACTTTATCCACTATGACACAGATTTTTGCAGATATACAACTTGGAATTACTTAGGACTTCTAGGCAGTCGTGGCTGATGGAACAAGAATATGCTACTCCTGTAGATTAAAAAAGGTTTCAATTCGAAATTTTGTGCAAATTCCCAAGTTCAACAGAAAGATTCCTGAAGAAGGTTGGAGGTTATATCGACTGAAACGATGTGAAAATAACACTCAAGATGCGAGCAGTAGTTTAAATAATCCAAATAAAACAAATAATTGCTCCTAAGCTAAAAAGAAAAATCATAAATTATTTATAGATTTTACCCGGAAGTGTGACATGGAGTTGAGTTCTGCTGTCACACATATGGTCTTTCAGCATCCAGTTCCTCCACTCAGCACTTGACAACATTGTTCATCAACTAAGTATAGTCATCTGAATTTAATCTGAGAGTATTTTTTAGACTACATGGAATGGCATGATGTAGCCTTTGTTGAAAAACACATTCAAAGACTATAACTGATTGAGGAAACTTGGTTTTACTTGGAACTTTGTTTGGACTGAAGATTAGCTATGTGTTGTTGTGTATCTTGTGCAAATGGTCCTAGCAGAAGTTCTTCCCATCTGAGAAAAACTAGAGTATCTCCTGCTCGACTGATGAGGAATATTCACAGAAAAATAAATGGAAATAAAGGTGGCGTTGAAAGAGAGTGATCACCATTCTTCATGCTATTTAGATTCATCAGACTACTGTTCTTATCTTGATTGTGATTTTCACAACGTTTCAGTCGATGTAACCTCCGACCTTCTTCAGGTGTATCTTGTCGAACTTGGGAAGGTTTTTGTCTAACTCAGGAATTTGGACGGAATTCCGAGCAGAACCCTTTATTTACTTCATGGGGGTAGCATGCTCTTGTTCCATCAGCCATGACTGGATAGAGGTCCTAAGTAATTCGCAATTGTATTTTTTGATCGTCCACACTGAGTGAGAATTGAACTTTCAACCTTCAGATGAATATCACTTTCACAACTGATTTTTCCAAGTACTCTAACCATTGGGTCCTTGTGAAGAAGGTCGGAGGTTAAATCGACCAAAACGTTGTGGAAATCACACTGAAGATGAGAACAGTAGTTTGATAAATCCAAATAATACGAATAACCAATCATCATCTCAAAAAAAAAAATCAGAAACGTGATTACTGTCCTTTCAGTTATGTTCATCATACTCTCGGATTATTCCATTTTTTTATGTTTATTCACGTGTACATGGGTCACCTCAACCGAGAATAACTATTTGACATTTGCAAAGAAAGAGATTTGCATTTTTGATAATCAAACCTTTGTTTATTTATGCAAAACTAACATATCAAATTCTTCGTTTCTGTCTTGAGGAATGTGTCTAAAATATCATTACACTTCCAGGTTGACTCTCGCCAAGGTGTTCATACATGTCAAAGTCCCAACTATTGATTAATTATCTCGTATGTATATATATATATATATATATATATATATATATATATATATATATATTCTTATAGAAATATATATTCTTATAGAAATATATATTCTTATAATATATACCAATCCTTATTTAAGGAGCTCAATGTAATTACAGAGCAATATAGTGAATAAATGACCCAAAACTATATTCCAAAATTTATGATATTGACCATCTTATAATTTATTTCTTAAATTCGGTTGACATTTACAATTCTTGACAGTATCTGTTTCGTAGTGCAAAATCAATCGCTTAATTGTTATATTCATATTAGATTCACTGATTGATATAATAATTGATTGACTGATTTTGCGCTACGAAACAGATACTGTCAAGAATTGGAAATGCGAACTGAATTAAAGGAATAAATTATAAGATGGTCAACATCATGAATTTTGGAATATGTTTTTTGGTCATTTATTCACTACATATATATATATATATATATATATATATATATATATGATTGTTGAGCTGGATTAAATCCGACGATATGAAATAAAATGGAGGTGGAAGGACCTGGATACTCAACGTTTCGCCCGATTTATGCGGGCTTCTTCAAGAGGGATGGTCATTGACGAGAGAGTCGGAGGATTGGGGCTATATATAATGATGGGGGAGAGCAGCGTGTTTTCCTTATGTAAATTAGATGTCATATATACATGTATATACATTTTATGAGAGAAGAACTAATTAGAGTAAACTAGTGTAGTGGATTACGTCTAAAAGATAAAATATCGTAGAGATTAAAAATTGTGTTTGGAAATATAGCGGTGATAGATTAAATAAATAAAATGACACGAGATTACGAAAGAATCGTTTTTTTTTTTTTTTTTTTTTTCTTTTAAATTAGAAATAATTGAATTGGGATAAAATAGCGCAGTAACTTAAAAGATGGTATCTAAAAATAAGAATAGGAGGTGATAAAATGGAGTCTAAAAATAGATAATGATAAAATACAGTAAATAAGTAAAATAAAAATAAAATTAAGTGAAATTACGAATTTTTTTTTTTTTTTTTTTTTTTTTTCGCGTTTAACCGGTGTCTAAGTTGTTTTCTTTGATAATTATTTTCGACAGAAAGGGAGCAACGTGGAAAAAACCTTTTCTTTGCTTAATTATTTTGCTGGAATGGGAGATTATAGCTGACTCAATTAAACGTCGTGTGGATCTGTTATGTATGTGTTTAAGGAAAGTTGCTTTGTTAAAATCAAAATGGTGGTCGTTTTCCATGATGTGACAAAATATGGCGTTGAGTGTATTGTTGTTTTTTACATCTCTTTTGTGTTCATATATTCTTTTATTTAAATTACGTTGAGTTTCTCCTACGTATATTTTTCCACAATCAAGGCAGGGTATGGAATATATTCCGGCTTTGGTGTTAATGTTGGTGTTAGTTATAATTTTACGTGTTAGATCCCTAATTGTTAAAGAGTTTAGTTTTGTTATTTGAATGCCTGTCTTATTTAGGTTCTTATATATTGCGTCGTTGTTTTTATTAGTTGGTAATGTTAATTGTCTGTTGTGTATCTGGCTATTTAAGGAATGGTCTCGGTTTCGGTAAATTTTTAGTGCTTTTCTTTTTGTATTTGCCAAAAAATGTTGAGGGTATTGCAAGTTCATGAATGTACGTTCGATATACTCAAATTCTTCCACGATGTATTCTTCACTACATATTCTCAGGGCCCTAAGAAAAAATCCTATTAGAATACCTCTTTTTTATTTTTATTCGTGACTTTCCGATGGACTTTAAAACTTTAAATCATTTTTATTCGTGACTTTCAAAAAAGTTTTAAAGTCCATCGGAAAGTCACGAATAAAAATGATTACATACACTTTTACTCTCATCACGATGATAAAGTAAAAAGAGGTATTCTAATAGGATTTTTTCTTAGGGCCCTGAGAATATGTAGTGAAGAATACATCGTGGAAGAATTTGAGTATATCGAACGTACATTCATGAACTTGCAATACCCTCAACATTTTTTGGCAAATACAAAAAGAAAAGCACTAAAAATTTACCGAAACCGAGACCATTCCTTAAATAGCCAGATACACAACAGACAATTAACATTACCAACTAATAAAAACAACGACGCAATATATAAGAACCTAAATAAGACAGGCATTCAAATAACAAAACTAAACTCTTTAACAATTAGGGATCTAACACGTAAAATTATAACTAACACCAACATTAACACCAAAGCCGGAATATATTCCATACCCTGCCTTGATTGTGGAAAAATATACGTAGGAGAAACTCAACGTAATTTAAATAAAAGAATATATGAACACAAAAGAGATGTAAAAAACAACAATACACTCAACGCCATATTTTGTCACATCATGGAAAACGACCACCATTTTGATTTTAACAAAGCAACTTTCCTTAAACACATACATAACAGATCCACACGACGTTTAATTGAGTCAGCTATAATCTCCCATTCCAGCAAAATAATTAAGCAAAGAAAAGGTTTTTTCCACGTTGCTCCCTTTCTGTCGAAAATAATTATCAAAGAAAACAACTTAGACACCGGTTAAACGCGAAAAAAAAAAAAAAAAAATTCGTAATTTCACTTAATTTTATTTTTATTTTACTTATTTACTGTATTTTATCATTATCTATTTTTAGACTCCATTTTATCACCTCCTATTCTTATTTTTAGATATCATCTTTTAAGTTACTGCGCTATTTTATCCCAATTCAATTATTTCTAATTTAAAAAAAAAAAAAAAAAAAAAAAAACGATTCTTTCGTAATCTCGTGTCATTTTATTTATTTAATCTATCACCGCTATATTTCCAAACACAATTTTTAATCTCTACGATATTTTATCTTTTAGACGTAATCCACTACACTAGTTTACTCTAATTAGTTCTTCTCTCATAAAATGTATATACATGTATATATGACATCTAATTTACATAAGGAAAACACGCTGCTCTCCCCCATCATTATATATAGCCCCAATCCTCCGACTCTCTCGTCAATGACCATCCCTCTTGAAGAAGCCCGCATAAATCGGGCGAAACGTTGAGTATCCAGGTCCTTCCACCTCCATTTTATTTCATATATATATATATATATATATATATATATATATATATATATATATATATATATATGTAGTCATCCACAAACAGTACTGTTTCGCTGTTTCACAACTCATCAGTGTGGCAAGACAGGAAACTACCTTATTTCCCTGATTTTTTTGGAATTTGAACACTTGATTGAATGAATTTAAGTCTTTCCTTCATGATTGGGATATATAAATTTTGCTCCCCTCAAAGAATCATGAAATATATATATATATATATATATATATATATATATATATATATATATATATATATATATATATATATATATATATATATTTCATTGAATAAAATAGACACAGAGGTCAATTTCTTTTTAATTTCGATCCCAAATTTGACCCCTAAACAAATCAAATTAAAAAGTTTTATCCATGTCAAAATAACCTACATCTAACATTTCAAGTATTTAGACCCAAAATTGGCAGAGGAGTTTGGTCGAGTTTTCAAAATTCAATTCGTTGAACTTTGACCCCTTGGCAGTTAGTATTCTGGCCAAAACTTGCTTAAAAAGATTTCCCCAAATCTTAATACCCCTTATGTCAAATCTCGAGTCTGTAGATTGAAAATTGACAGAGTAGTTTTGTTGTGAAATGTGCACATACAGACACACAGACAGACAATTTCACTTATATATATATATATATATATATATATATATATATATATATATATATATATATATATATATAAGACGTATGTCGTAGTTTGTTTGAAACATTGTTTCTTGGATAAAAGGTGTGTTTGAGAAGCCTTCAAACACACCTTTTGTATATATATCTATAAAAGTGAACGTGTCTGTATGTGTGTGTGTGTGTCTGTCTGTCTGTGTATCTGTGTACATTTTCCTTCACCATAACTCTGTTAATTTTCAGTCTACAGACTCGAAATTTGAGATTTGGGAAAATCGATGTGATCGGTTTTCGGCCAGAAATTTGTCTGTTAAAGGGTCAAAGTTCAACTATTTGACCTTTGAGAACTCTACCAAACTCCTCCGACAATGTGGGGTCTACACACTTGAAATTTTAGATATAGGTACCTTGGACATGGATCTAACTTAATAATTCGATTCGAGCAACAAAAAAAAAAAAAATTTAAGAGGTCATAATAGAGGTCAAAGTTAAAATTGACCCTTTTTTTTGCTCAGCATACACCACCAAACACCCGGGCAACGCCGGGCACCCATGCTAGTATATATATATATATATATATATATATATATATATATATATATATATATATATATCACCATCAACATCAACAAGGGTTTTATCACTCAATGAAGAACCCCTCCCTGGACTTTAGCACTCTAATTCTGTCCCGACCTATCTGCTACCATGTGGGACCCATGTACTGTATCAGGTCGTCCCTCCATCTATTTCTTGATCTTCCCTTTGGCCTCTTATCTTCATCAGGTGTTTATTCCGTTGTCCTGATGGACTATCTGCTGTCCTATTGTCTGGCTACGTGCCATGCCCATCTGTGTTTGGATGTTTTGATGGCAGTATTTATGTCAATAACTCTTGTTTGTTGGCGGATCCAGATGTTTGTTTTTCTGTCTTGTAAAGTGATGCCTAACATTATCCTCTCCATTTTCCTTTGTGCTACTGCCAGCATTTCACTTTGGCGAGTGATCAGGGCCCATGTTTCTCTACCGTAGATCATCACAGGTAGTACATATTGAATGAAGATCTTCCCTTTGATTGACATATTCACTTTTCGGCTTCTCATATGGGGAAATATGTTAACTCAATTATATTTCACCTTTTATTTATACAAGTCCTTTAACTTATGAAGCTCGATGTGACTATACAGCAGATACAAATAAATGGCAAAAGTTTATATTTCAAATTTCAAGATGCTGACCATCTTACCGTTTATTTCTTTAAGTGCGTTGAAATGTTCAATTCTTGACAGCACCTGTTTCGTAGCCCAGAATCGTTGATGTAATAATTGTGTCGATTTTTTTTTTAATCTATTCCGCTCTTAACTCATCAGAAGAAAAGAGAACATCAATTTTAAAAGAAAAGGGAGTCATAACTTATTAAGGACTGAAGGCGACTTGAGGATAAGGCTTAAAACTTTGTTAAGACCACTATCAATAATTTCTCCTTTTTTCTCCACCCCCTCCCTTCTATTCGTCCATAGAAGACAATATCGCAGAGCTGCTTCCAAACTGGATACAACATAGCAAGTCCAATGTAAACAAATTCTTCTTGAGCCATCTTTTTCAGTAATCCATTTGTGCCAAACTTCCACCATCATCACCAATCATCACGGTTTTTCCTCACTATCCACCTGACATTCATTAACCCTTATCCTCGAGTGGCTTTTGGGCCTTGATAAGTTGTGATACTATAATTAAAAAAAAATCCAGTAAGCTAGTTCTGAATTTAGAGGGCTTAAACTCTACGAAATAGAATGAATAAAGGGTCTCAATGTAACAGAGCGCGGACACGCGTATGCACATGCATATGAAATATAAAATGATGTCACTGTAAAGAAAAAAGACTATAAAAAGGAGAGAGAGCACATTAGAGAAGACGATCACGTTAGAGAAGTGAGGGGCGCCAAGGCCGTAAAGATGTTACGCGTGGTAGAAGAATGAGGAAATAAATGTCGTTTTTGCAAGAAAAAAAAACGGAAGTAGAGTTATTTTTATCTTGGTCTCATTTGCGACGTAGACTGCATACAATATTATATCTATAGTTCAATCGAACCATTTTTTTATTCACCATAGAAAGGTTGACTCCCCCACCCCCCCCAAAAAAAAAGATAAGGAATGATGTAAAAACGATAAATCGTGGTTAATTCAACCTAAGAAAAAAAAAAGAAAAAAGAAAAAAAGAAAAAAGAAAAAAAAGAAAAAGAAAAAGATATGTTAAAGAACGCGTAAAAATAAAAGAGAAAAAAAGAAATAATCCTGTTTAAGGCTTTTTTTTTTTTTAATTTAGAATTTTGTTAAGAACAGCTGTTAATAATTTCTCTTTTCTCCCCCTCCCTCCACCCGTCTATCTCTAAGTGACTTTTTTTGATAAGTTTTTAATTAAACTAATCGTAAGCTGTTAAATAAAAAAAAATGATTCCAGTATTATTTCTGTTTTCTCCTCTCTCTCTCTCTCTCTCTCTCTCTCTCTCTCTCTCTCCCTCCCTCTCTGTAGTTACAACTAGTTTCTCGCCTAAAACTACGTAATAGGAAGTATATTTCAAAGGTCTCTATAGTGCAATCGAATGGATACAGGGTGGAACGATAAAATTGTCGTTCTAGAAAAGACGGCATGATTCCATTTACTTTTGATGGAAACTGGTTTCTTTTCTTGTTTTATTGCAGACCATTTACTAGTTGGCCAGTTGTGTACAAATCCCAAGAGCGATAGGAGCCTTCTATCATGTCTGAAAGTGACACAATGTTCAATAAGCGAGATCAAAGATGCACTGCTGTACAACGTGTCCATGGTGATGAAAACAAAGTTTCCAACTATGATTATGGTCTTTGATGCAGTTTCAAGTGAAGACCACATCATACCACATCATACCATCTCACATCTTCGACGTCGGCTTGAAAGTCAACACCAAAGTGTACCTGGATGTGCTGAAGAGTGTGGGATTCCCTTGGTGTACTCAGGTGGCCATTGGCAGACCCTGTGCGTGGCAGCAGGACTCGGCATTAGCCTACAAGTCCAAAGAGACCGAGGCTTGATTTCAAAAACAGTGCTATGACTTTGTACTCCTTAGTCCCCCTTCCTCCCTCGATCTGAACCCGCTGGACTACTTCGTTTGGTCATACATCAAGAACATCACCAACATGACCTCCGACAACACCAAAGTCAACCTTATGGACGCTAACTGCCGAGTATTCGCTGAGCTCCAGCCAGCGCTTATAGAAAAGGCATACTCTCAGTTCTGGACCCGTATCGAGGCGGTGAGTGAGGCTGAAGGTGGCTACATTGAATAGATGTCAGCTCTATTATATAATCAAGTTACCTGAATTGATTTTTTTTTCAATAAAAGTTGTAAAATAAAACTGCAGAGTGATTTTCTTAAGGGCGACACCTTTACCGTTCCACCCTATATATATATATATATATATATATATATATATATATATATATATATATATATATATATATATACAAGCAAGTTCAATGTAGACAAATTCTTATTGGGCTGTCATTTTTAATAATCAATTTCTGCCCAATTTTCATCATCATTACCAATTATCATGCTAATTTCTCACTGTCTATCTCACACTCATTAACCCTTATCCCATAACGTTTGAGCCTTGATAAATTGTCCCCCCCCAAAAAAAAATAAAATGAATCCATTAGGTACAGCTTGTTCTAAATTTAGAAATATGAGCTTCAGTTTTTACGCAGAAAGAATAAACTCTGCGAAATAGGATGAATATTTCCAGATGTCTCTATAGTGCAATCAAACCATTTTTATTTCATTCGTCGTAGAAGAGTTGACCCCCGAAAAGACAAGTGATGGTTTTAAAACGATAGATCGCGGTTAATTCAAGCTAAGGAAGGAAGAAAGAAAGAAAGAAAGAAAGAAGAAGAAGAAGAAGAAGAAGAAGAAGAAGAAGAAGAATGGTAAAGAACACATAAAAATAAAAGAGAAAAAAAGAAACAATCCTGTTTAAGACTTTTTTTTTATTCAGCCTTTGTTAAACTCCAACACATTGACAAGCCTACAGAAGCACTTGTAGGGAAAAAAAAGGACAAATTCTTTGTAAATCTGTACGTGCACCTGTGAAAATGCTTTCTATGTCGACGACAAACTGACGGTGTAATTAGTATTTGTAAAAGTCCAACAACAGTCAATTTATCAGGCAAACCTTTCTCCATTCCATGGACGTTAATAAAAAAGAGCGGCAAGTACACGAAAAAGGTGGGCAACGGGCGTTGTGCTCAGCGGACGTTATGGCCAACGGATATTGTGGTCATCAGATAAAATTAACTCTGAAATTAATTTTTATTTTTTATTTTTTATTATTATTAATTTAAAATTTTCTCCAAAATAATACAGCCTCTTTCTCCCCAAAGAGACGTTGCTGGGTTTTTTTTTACTCTATCGTTATTTCATAATAGAAAAAGCTGTGATGTACGTATCCGTGACGAAACGAAAATATCATATTCCCAAAATCACGTAAATTGATCAAGCAGTTCTATTTTTATAAAGAAGATCATTTTTAAGCGATTAATGGGAATTAGTAGACATTACAATATAAATCTCGCAAATTTTTATTTATTTATTTATTTTACAACGAATTCATCATTTATCAAGGCTCGAGAGTCACGCGAAGTGTACAGTGGTCAGGGGGAACACGTCATAGTAATCGTTAGTTGTGGAAATTTGGTAAATTGGATTACTTAAGGGGATGACTTATCAAGAATTTGTTCACATTGGACTTGAAGACGACCGTATTGTAGTCAGTTGGAAAGCAGGAAAAGGAAACAGACTTCCACAGGCGTACAGTTCTAAGAAAGAAGCTTTGTTCATGGAACCTACGTTTAGGTTTAGGCACAGATAAAGAGAGGGGGGATTATTGATAGTTGTTTCAGCATGAACAAAGTTTATTTCCTAAAACTGCATGACTGTCTCACACTTCCACTGGCCTGCTTCCCAGTCGATTAAAATATGGTAGCCTTCAAGTCCAATGTAAATAAGTTCTTGTTGAACCGTCGCCTTAAATAATCCAAATTCTACCCAATCTACATCATTAACGATTACTAAACTACCACCTTACATCCATTAACCCTTATCCTCGAGTGGACTTCACGCCTTGATAAGTGGTGACTCCTTTGTCAAAAAAAAGGCTGTTTATGTAATGAGTCGTCATTAGATGATGTGCTAAAGGCAAGAATTCGTGCACTGTATTACGGTAGGTTGAAATTGGCCCACGATAACAATATATTGAGAAACATTGCCTTAAATTAATATTTCTTTTTTTTTAAGTGAACTTTTTTTTTGAAAACGGTATACCTAGGCCATTATGCTTTTATTTTGTTTTCTCTAATTTTTAAATTGAGTAAATTATATAATTTTCTTGTTGGTTGTTGGAGGAGGTATGCACTTTACCGAGTGCCATTATGTTATTATTTTTATTTTTATTTTTTTTTTGCAGGTTGTTCACTATCTCAATGTACCGATGACCAGTTCCAGTGCAAAAATTGCAGATGCATCATGAAGTCGTGGTTGTGCAATCACGCAAACGACTGTGGTGATGGGTCAGATGAGCATTCGAATTGCAGTGAGTCTGGTGTTGTTTTTTTTTTTGTTTTTTTTTAAATATTTATTTGTTATGTTTCCATTTCGAGTCACATTGAAGTTTTCGATAGCTTGGATCATATCACCGTGTAAGTTACATCTACAGGTGAAACGCAGTAGTGTCTCAATTAGACAGGTTGACCCTGACCGTTGATTTATTATTGATTCTTCTACAACTTGGACATTCGCCAAACGATTAGAAAGAAAGTGAGACGGCACGTACACTCAAATGCTACGAACTGTGTTAAATATATCTTGGCAAGATCATCCCATGAAGCAGCAACTTTATGGCAAACTATCTGTCATATCTACTACCATCAGGGAGCGACATCTACAATTTGCCAGAGAAGCAAGCAAGAGCTGGTAAGAAATGTATTGCTGTGGACTCCACGGCACAGGCAGACGAGAATAGGATGACCTAGATCTACATATATCCAGCAAATTGCACATAACGTCAACTGTGATCCTGAAGGCCGCTGGAAAAATGGTGGGATCCATCTATCGATCCAGTAGATATCTCACTGCTGATGCAATTCTCTATCTATATAAAAGCCAGGTACATCCAAGGATGGAGTACTGTTGCCACATCTGAGCAGGAGCTGCTAGAAACTCTGTTCTTCTGGCTTGCTTCCCAACTGACTACAATATGGTCGTCTTCAAATCCGATGTAAACAAGTTCTTGTTGTGCTGCCCTCCTAAATAATCCATTTCTACCCCATTTCACCAATAACTATTAATATGCTGTTGTCTCATTGACTATCATATCCTCGAATGGCTTTCAGGCCTTGAGAAATGATGACTCACATGTAAACAAGAAATGTACTTTTTTTTTGTGTTGTTTTATGAAAATCTATCCAGACAAGGCTTGAAGCCACTTGATATATGGGCCTTACAAGAACGAAACATAGTTATCGCAAAGATAGGGAATGCCTGTCAGCCTTAGTTTTGAAAATAGCAAGAGCTATCGGCAGGAGAAAGACAGTAAGCAGAAAGAGAATTTCGAAAGTCTGCAGTTCTTGGAAAGAAGATACTGGAATCGGACGCTGTATTGCAATGAGGTATCAAAGCAGTGAATTTGATGAAGACTACCAAATCAACTAGTCAAATGAGCTGAAACAATGGAAGCAAGTAATAAATCAGACACTTGTGAAGAATACGTGCCATAGAAAAGTCTGAGATTAGCAACATTACGTCTGTGTGAGAGAGAGGTCGCAGTGAAGAAGAAAGGGTGTCAACTACACCACTCACATATGTCTACATTCGTGTGCATCTCTGCTATTCAACATAAACCCATATCCTTTTTGTCATGTCTCTTGCAGGTCTTTCATATGATACAGGTTCATATGGTATGAAATGATCTATAACGATTATGGGGATGTATTGTTTAAAATATAAATGCATTAATTTGCATATGAATAGGTTAGCTGCATTAAGAACGAACTGGAGGAGAAGTGTGAGTCGCATTTTTGCCAGCAAAGGGAACATGCCGAATGTTAGCAAAAATGTGAAAAGTTAGTTATGTCTCGCCGTGTATTGCAATGTTTTTGAGTTATAATGGGGGATAGATATTTAATTGGTGCCCACCTCATCAATATGTGACACAAGGTCAAGAAAGTGGGAATCTAAGCAAGCACCCCTAAAGGAGGGGCACTCTTCCAATTACAAATATTGCCTGAGTATCCCCGTCAGCATTCCCAGGTTGGGGCACCTCAGGCAATTAACTTGCCCCACCCGAAAGCTGGGTGGCAAGGCCTAGGAGGGTGGACCTCCTGAGTAATACCCAGGCAGTGTACCTCAGTCTGACAGGTGCTGGGCCGGTCCCCAGCCCTGCACCTGTTGGGCTGAGTGTCAAGAATGGATCCTTGACGAGTACCCTACCCTGTCTCTCTGCAGCCAAAGTCGCTAGGAGACATATCCCCACCAATCATAATGGGGGTATGGTCCTTCACATTTGGGAGATTCTATTTATAAACTGACGAATCAAATTAATTCACGTTTTGCTACCAACCAATCGGAAACCAGAATTGTTCCATAAAAATTAAACTTTTTTCTTTAGCAACCTTGCATATGTGTTTTCTTCGTGTCAACACGGGAAGAATCTTTTGCTCTGCAGCTTCCAACTCAAGAATTGTCTACTGAGAACCAGTCACCTCCAGGACTTGTATAGAACAACTAACCATCGGAAACTGTTCTGAAACTAAACATGGCTTTCAACTCAAGAAGGGTTGTGTTTAGTATGGAGATATAGTTGTGTCTAATCATATATGAAGGGCTAGTTGAGTTTGACCGAGTAGTGTGAATTGACTGGGTCTGGCCATGAAGTGTGAGCCAGCTGCATCTGACCGTGAGGTTAGGATGAAGAAGTCATCATGAGGATGCTGTTAATTATTTATTAGATTGCACTTATTTTGAAGAACTATGTGATTACGAGTTTTATCATTGTCCATTGTCCGTTGACTGGCATCATACAAAAATAAACTTAATGCAATATATTGTGTTTTACAAATTTCCAAACTAGTTGTATATGCAACGCTAGAGATGTAAGTACCGAACCAAGCACGGTGTCATATGGTATGAAATGATCTTTTAAGATCATAGGGGCGTGTGGTTTAAAATATAAATGTATTAATTTGCATACAAATGAATTAGCTGCGTTAAGAAGAATGAATTTGAGAGAAGTGTGAGTGGATTGTTTGACAGTGAAGGGAACGAATTTTAAGAAGTCGTGCGAATGTCATGGAGATGCTGTTAATTACTTTTTTTTTTTATTAGATTGCACCCACTTTGTTTAACAATTTTATCATTGTCCATTGTCCGTTGCCTGGCATCATACAAAAATAAACTTAATGCAAAATATTGTGTTTTACAAATTTCTAGATCGTTTCAAATAATGCTTCGATGTTGTGGTTGTTGTTGTTGTTATTATTATTTTTTTTATTATTATTATTATTATTATTATTATTATTATTATTATTATTATTATTGTTGTTGTTGTTGTTGTTGTTATTAGTTCACAAGGAGCTTTCACACAGGTCATCAAAGATCTCTCTTTGAAAATAACCTGTGGTGTTCCCTGGAAGTTGAGTGACAACAAGTCTCCCCAGGTTTCCAGTACTCTCCACGTCTTTCGGTAAGATTTGCAAGTGAATTTGCGTTAACGCAATAGCCGCTTACCATTGATTTATTGCTGGCAGATTCTGCTTTCATAGTTTCGAGTGAAGAGTTTTGTCTTCATTCGAGTTTTATCCTAAACTATATTTCCCCAGAGTTATTTTCTAACGATATCAATGTGTTATTGTTCTTGGCCTTCGGACCAGGATCAAAGTGTAGTATCCGTTCTGCTGATGCTGCACTTAAGATAATTTGTACCAGTCAATGGAGGGGAAACCCTCTATTCTGGGACAATTATAATTTTTGGTGACAACCAGAGTGCCCCCTTTTTACCTTACTTTTAGGGGAGCTGGTTTTTACCCCACATTAAAAATGGTCTTGTGTCTAATTTGCTTTCGTGGGGAAGCAAATAAATACCATATCAATATGTTGAATAAAAAAAAAATACTTTTATTTTCATAAAGTCATTGTTTCCGTTTTTTTTTGGTTTTTTTTTAATTGATTTCTTTTCTTTTACTTATATTTTTAAAATGTATTTCAGCTTATTCTTCTTGTGATAGTCATGAATTCACGTGTAAGAATCATCGGTGTATTCATCAATCCTGGGTTTGTGATAATAACGACGATTGTACGGATGGATCTGATGAACTTGGCTGCCGTAAGTTGTTTGTCATTATTTATTGTATTTTTAGACTTTAGTTTAGTTTAGTTTAGTTTAGGTTGTGTGTTTTTCTTTTTTAAATTCTTTTGTAAGTATTATGAATGGTTAGTATATCTATATATTTACTACTATATAAAAATCACTTTGTGTGTATGTGTGTGTGTGTGTGTGTGAGAGAAGGAGAGTGAGGGTGAGAGAGAGAGTTCCTCATAGGTTCCGAAACGGTTGAGTCTATCTTTTGCAGATTTCACACAAAGGTAATTTATATGTTTAGTCGTGCGCACGCGTGTGTGTGTGTGTGCGTGTTCCTTCCTTCCTTCCTTCCTTCCTTATAGGTTCCAAAACGGCTGGGCCTATCTTTTACAAATTTCACACGTAGCCAGTTTATATGTCTGGCAGTGTTCTCAGATATGTTTTGCACAGAAATTAATCCGATAAATATCGAAAATCGAAACAATCCGACATTAAAAGAAGTCTTTCTTCTTTTATAGATTAAAAAAGAAATTTTACAAATGAATATTTTATGTTAAATCAGTGTAACCTTGGCCGGTGTAACGTAAAATATTCCTCTGTATAAATTCTTCTTTTTTATCTATAAGAACAGAAAGACTATTTTTAAGATCGTTAAGCCCAAACATCAGCTAATGTTATACTGTAAACAAACGCAGACGGGATTTGATGAACGACATTATCATTTTTATTTTTTTATTTTTTTGCGAATTAATCTACCGGGCAAATTATTCCTCATAATATATAGTATTCAATAGAGGATGGATTCTATAAAACAGAGTGGAACGATAAAATTGTCGCCCTAAAGAAAACAACTACAGATTTATTTTAAAACTTTTATTGAAAAAAATCAATTCAGGTAACTTGATTATGTAGTAGAGCTGCCATCTATTCAATGTAGCCACCTTTAACCTCAATCACCGTCTCGATATGGATCCAGAACTGGAAGCATGCCTTTTCCACAAGCGCTGATCAAGCTGACTTTGGTGTTGTGGGAGGTTATGTTGGTGATGTTCTCGATATGTGACCTAACGAAGTGAGTTTAGGTCAGGGGAGGAGGGGAGTCTAATGAGAGAAGGGTACAAAGTCTAAGCACTTCTGAAGCCAAGCCTGGATCTCTTTGGACTTGTGACCCGGTGTCATGTACTTCTGTCATATCCAGGGATCACCACACCATACAGCACATCCAGGTACACTTTGATGTTAACTTTTAAGCTGACTTCAATGATGTGAGGTGGCATGATGTGGCCTTTACTTGAAACCACACCAAAGACCATAACCATGGCCGGAAACTTTATTTTCATCACCCTGGGCGTGTTCCTGTTATTTGTGGCAATCCATTGATGCATTTTGAGGATGCTGGTAATGGCCTTTGTATTGGTAGAGAAGATGAGTTGTTTAGCTGTGCATCTCCGATCTCGCTTGTTGAACATTGTGTCACTTTCAGACATGATAGAAAGCTCCTATTACTCTTGGTATTTATACAAAACTAGCTAACTAGTAGATGGTCTGCAACAAAAAAGAAAACCGGTTTTCATCAAACAGAAATGGAATCAAATCATCTTTTCTAGGGCGACAATTTTATCGTTCCACCCTGTAAGACATACACAATCTGCGGACGTTTAGTGACCTAAATAAAACGAAATTATTCCTTATAATTTCGCCCGCAGTTTTTTTTTTTCAGTATAAAAAAGTAAACGGGGCATAAACAAAAGTGGTTTCAAGGAATAATTTTGTTTTATTTCATGTTTCAATGCAGTTTATTTCGTTCAATAAAGTTCCTATTTTCGGTTTTATGATAAAGGAAAAAAAGGCAATTGGAGGTACCTATTGTCTAAGAAATATGTAGCGTAAATTTAAGTTGTTGCCAGAAATAATTACGTTTTATTTCGGCCATTAAACGTTCACAGTTTTTATTGGCAATAAATAAATAAATGAATAAATAAATAAAAAGTAAACGGAACTAATTGGGAAGCAACCTCACCAAATTAGTTGATGTCGTTCAGTAAATGTCCTACTGATTTTTTTTTCGGCGTAATAATAAAAAAGAACGTACGAATTTACTCAGAGGAAAAGAATATGTCTGTAAGCGACGCCATATTTTAATGATAGATTAGCGTTTGTTTATGATGTGGAAAAGGTTAATCCGGAATATGAGAATGGTCAGAGCTCAGTCAATAAGAATGGCCGGAATTGGGATAGGGAGACCTTCTAATTTATTAATGGGAAATTGGGAAGATTATGTAATGTCTATGTATGTAATAGTCAGTTACGATCGGTGTAAACGCCTTATATGACAAAATTGTAAAATTGGACCCAGTGACAGCTGCTAGCAGTGGGAAGGAGGAAATATGTAGAGAGAAAAATAGGGACTCCTTCCTACAAAAAATGGTGTGATTGACATGGTGTTGCTCGTCATATGCAATGTATCATTTTATTGCCATGAGTAAATGTGTGGAAAATGGTGGTTGAAAGCTACATAAGATAGTGGCTATCAGGCTAGATGTATTGAATCTGTATGTGGCATCTGTTGTCGCAAACCTACGATACTTTGGTCCAGAAGGTAATTTCTGCAATCGGTTTATTATATAGGAGAGGAGAAGGAGAGGAGAGGAGAGGAGAAAGGGGACTCTTTTTGTTATTAATATATATGTATGAATGAGTTTCCCCTTATTTTTTATGGGACATACCTTTATTCATTTTAATCATTAAATATTATTACGTGTATATTATATGCACATAATATATATATATATATATATATGTATATATATATAAACAGAGAAAGAGAAAGAGAGAAAGAGAGAGAGAAAGAGAGAGAGAGAGAGACAGAGAGAGAGAGAGAGAGAGAGAGAGACAGACAGACAGACAGAATAATATAATATTTCAAAATCTCCATTTGCCAATTTTACATAAAGTTTTTCACAATTTGCTAATGTTTGTCAAAACTTGATCTTTTCTTTTACTTGAAAAGGTAAGAAGTCCTGTCCAGATTGGCTCTGGACCTGTCCAGACAATGGAGATTGTATCCCTATTTCTAAGGTTTGTGATGGAAACAACAACTGTGCCAATAGATCGGACGAAAGTTCTTCATGTAGTGAGTAATATTATTTGTTGCGTTTTTATCTTAATTTCTTCCTCCGGATTTTTTTTCGAAGTTTTTTCCAAATCTTTTTTTCAAAATTTTGTTTCCTATTTTTTGGTTCCAAAATTATTTTTCCGAATATTTTTTTCAGAACATTTTTTTTTCCAATTTTTCCCCCCAATTTCTTTTTCCATTGTTTTCCCCAATTTTTTCCCCAAATATTTTTCTATTTTTTTTTTCAAATTTCCCCCCCACCTAATTTTTTTCCAAATTTTTTCCCAAAATTTTTTCCTCCATTTTTTAACCCAAATTTTTTCAGATATTTTTTCTAAAATTTGCTTTTCCCAATATTTTTTCTCAAATATTTTTTTTATAAATCGCTTTGAGAGTGAGGTTAATATTATCTTAGCTAGCTATTTACTCCTCAAAATTAACTTTCTAATTTAACGAAATTAGTGATGCAAGTGAACATTAAAGTAACAATTACAAAGTTTTCTACATTATTGGCCATTTCTCGTTAGGACAGCTTCCATGAAGAGACTTATTTGAAAACCTTTATTTCTATCAGCTTGTAAATGTGACGTTATTCATCTTGGTATTTTTATTTTTACTTTTTATGAAGTGTCGGATTTTTACAACAAATAAATTAAATTTGTATTAGTAAAGAATGGTGTAAACGTGCGCCTGTGTGTTATTCACTGCACAAGCCATAATCGCCCACTCGTCAGAATTCGATGTTAGATTCTGACACCAGTTTCAGTGTCAATTCTGTAGTCTCTTTCAATTACACTCATATCTAATCATTCTCCAGGATTATCAGCTATGTTCCCTTCAGCAAATAGTTTGATATATTTCCCATTCATTTATATGCAAGTCTCATATATAATTTATATACATTTATACAATTGAATGTATATACACATGGGCGAGATCCTTTAAGGGCCGTTAAATTGTGTATCTACTTACTGTAGTTCTTTGTGCATGTGTGTGTGTGTGTGTGTGTGTGTGTGTGTGTGTGTGTGTGTGTGTGCATATATATGCGATAAGAGTTCACCATATCTTTTTTTCTGATATCTTTGTCTCTTCTGGGATGTAATTCCTCCCGTCACCATTCTTTTTTTTTATCGTTTGTCTTCTGGGATCAATTCTTCCCGTCACTGGTCGATGAGCTCTAAAGAGCATCTAAGATGAAAACACGACACTGATATTCTGACAAGAAACTCTATTTCATTTATGAGTGAACCCTTGTATTATTGACTTAAGCTTTCTTGTGCTTTTTCCATCGACACGTCTTTTTTCTAACTCCTCTGGTCTCGAAACTAATTCAAGTCTGACTGTCTACCAAATTCGACCCCAATCAACTGTCTCCTCTCTTTGACTCTGCTAAAAATCCCCATGTGCGTTTCTATTTATATGGATGCATGTGTGGAGGGTGGTAATCCTCGTTAACCAGTCTAGACCTAAAACACATTGATTCACTTTCTAGCATTCAGGTGCACGCTCTGTCAATGAAGTTACTGAGTCTGATGTTTGTCACCAGTAACCCCTTGACCTTTCTGCACTTACCCAACACAAGTAAGCTTGGTTCAAAACAGTCTCGCGTTAACCGCTTTACTGACACACAACATTAAGAGATCCAGCTTTCCTTTTGCTGCCTAATATTATGTAATGCTACTTAAACTTATCTCTAGAATCCTTATTTTAATTGCGCGCGAAGTGACGTCACAGGTAGGGAAAAAGAACAGAATAGAAAAGAGAACGATCATGAGAGAGGCGAGACAATGTTCAAGATCGCGTTGGCGGCGTTACGGTTGTACCCGTGAGGAAACAGATGCCGATGTACAAAACGAAAAGCGAGTTGGGTTTATTTCCTATTCTTTGTCTTAATCTACTTTGCGACGAAGCCACAATGTGTTGTGTAAAAGAGTACAAAAGAAAAACTTCGAATAATAATGTTACTTATCCTGTTTCCAAGAATATATATTCCATAATTCATGTTATGTTCATTAGGTTAGGATTTTAACATGCACCTACATATTATCATGCATCCTTTTCAAAAATCTATTACTTAATATTCGTTAAATTTGATATAGAACAATTATTTATTTTTTTATGAATTTTTTTTGTATCGAAATTATTTCAAAATTTGCTGTAGTGACTACGAGTTATAGTTGGTGTGCTTTCTCAATTAGAAATTTACTTAAATATATTATTAATAATTTAATAATGTGCACATATCATTCATCGAATTGCCGATAAAAACAAGAACAGAAACAATAAGAAATGATGTTCGTTCATCACCGTCATCATGCAATTGTTCTATGGGTTTGAAGATGGCTTGTTAGACCGATTCAATTTCTGAAGTATTTCCCACATGTTGGATACCTGTGGGATAATTATGTATCAGAGATGTTGATTGCTCTATCTTTTCTAATGTCACATTTTCTCTTGCGTTCTTCATTGTATGCGGATTCAGCAGTTGTAGCCCCTTTGTGAGTTGCGGCATGCCAGGAATATCTGTCTTGGATTAGTTTTTTCCATGATTAGAATACAAACCAAACTGTTTGAGGAAGACCTTCAGATTGTTCTTGAACCATTTCTGCTGTCCTCCTGCGGGTCTTTTTCCTTTGGACAGTTCACTGTAAAGAAGCTGTTTTGGAAGTCTTGAATCAGGCATGCAGCAGATATCACTAGCCCAACAAGCATGGTACTGCTGTAACATGATGTGTACTGACGACAGATGTGTGAATGTCATAGTGTTGCTTAAGTATATGACTATTAATTAACGAAGATAAAAATTTGGGGTTTAAGATACAGTGAGTATGAAACCCATTTAAGATCACACCTTTTACCGATGAGACAATTACCAAAGTGTCCCTGCATATGATTGACCGATGATAAAACAAATGTAACGTTACACACGATTTACATACGTTTTAACATGTCAACACGAATTAAGACAAGAAATAACTGGACTCACATATTTTTCCCTTAGTGAAACAACCAACATTTATTTACCAACATTTATTTACAGTTTTTGTTCCTGTTGCCTCGGCCACCATGCGTAACATGTCTATCTCTACTTGTTTTTAAATGTGATTCCCTAACGTCCCCCGGGTCTGCACACACGTTCTGCTGTTTATGACCTTTTTTCTTCTTTTTTTGCTGTGACATGATCTTGTACATGGCTCGGTCATTTGCATCCAGCTGCCATATGCGCATTTGCACTGTTGGATATTCACAAAAGAAATTGGATGAACAAGTCAGTCGCTGACCGAAGTTTATTTGTACCAATATGGTTGAATTGCAAAAACGGCTTGTGAAATTAATTAGCTGGGTAGCATTAGTTTGTTTATTTAATAAACTTAAAAATGATGAAACCCAAGTTAAAAATCATCATGAAAATGAATGATTTGGAGATCAGATAGCAAAGGTTATAAGTTAATCGAAGGCAGCTATTAGATTGAGTAATTTTATATACCTGTTTGGATTGAGTTTTCTTTTTTAATGAATGACATGATATTATAATTTGTTTATACAATAAAATAATGAGAGACCAGATCACAGTGTTTGTTACTGTCCAGTAAATTAGTTATTCATTCACGATTTGTTTTTAAAAATAATAAAAACAGCAAAACCAGTGTTGGGGTGGGGACAATAGCCGGTGTTCTTATATCGACATTTTTTTTTTCAAAAACTGTTCCAAACTTTTTTAAAAATTAGCTAGAATGAATGGTGCGAGATCTCGTTTCCTTGTAAACTACAACATGGTCGTCATCCAATCGAATATCAACAGATTCCTGTCATAAAACGTTTTTACAAATAACCAAACTTTCATTTCATTAACCATTCTCAATCCTCACAACTTCTCAACTAGCTATCATTCCATTCGTCAGTAACCCTTATCCTCGAACAACCTATTACCTTGATAATTGGTAGCTATTCATTAAAATAAATAAAAATAAATGGAGTTTCATACAGGACTGAAGGAGGTCAAAGTCCTTGCCTCTCCACGGGGGCAAAGTTAGGTACAAGGTCAGTTTTGTGCATTCATTCTTTTTACAGACTGTTATCCACATGAGTTGAGCGAAATGTGACGAAACAAGAATTCGGCCAACTCATCCTTTGGCCTTCTTTAGGTGGTTAATCACCTGAAGAAGACCAGAGGATGAGTTGGCCAAAACGTGGTGAAACAACAGCAACTATGAAGATGAGGATAACAATGAACCATGAAGATGATGACAATGAAGATGAAGATAACTATGAAGATGAGGATTAAAAGAAAATGAATGCACAAATTATGAAACCGCATCTCAAAGGATTACAAAATAAAATTTTTTTTTAAATAAAAACAACAAAAAAAACAAAACAAAAATACAAAACAAAACAAAAAAACAAGGTCAGTTTTAATGTGGAGAAAATTCAGCTCCCTAAAAAAAGGAGAAGTCTGGATTGGGACAAAAAATAAAAATTGCCTATGTCTAAGACGGATTTTTCTTTTATTGACTGTAGAAGAAAAAAAAGATTAAGTATAGTATTAGAACAGATACTAGACTTTGCTCCTAGCCTAAAGACCAAGAGATTGAAGTTGGTCAAGAAGTCTGAATAAAGTCATTCTTTTACAAAGAAAAATTGTTTTTAGAAGGGAGTTACCACTTATCAAGGCCCGAAGTCTACTCGTGGATAAGTATTAATGAATGCATGGTGATCACTTAGAGAAGAGTGTAGTGATCATAAGTGGTGGAACTTTGATAGAATTTGATTATTTAATGGGGCGGCTCAACAAGAACTTGTTTACATTGGACTTGAAGACGACAATGTTGTAATCAGTTGGAAAGCAGGCCAGTGGAACAGAGTTCCACAGACGGGCAGTTCTAGGAAAGAAGCTTTGTTCATTGAATGTGCATTTAGATTTATATGCAGATAGAGAGTGAACGAAATTATTGATAGTGGTTTTAGCTAGACGAGTGCCTGTTGTGAAGGTTTGGAATCGGTTTATCAGCATTCATATTGACTGGTTTGTCGGCTGTAATCATATCAGACCTCTGTTTTGTCTAACTGACCTGACTTCTCGTTTTGTCAGCCATCACATGTAAGCCATCATATGTCAGCCATCACATGTCAGCCGTCACATGTCAGCCATCACATGTCAGCCGTCACATGTCAGCCATCACATGTCAGCCATCACATGTCAGCCATCACATGTAAGCCATCACATGTCAGCCATCACATGTCAGCCATCACATGTCAGCCATCACATGTCAGCCATCACATGTCAGCCGTCACATGTCAGCCATCACATGTCAGCCATCACATGTCAGCCATCACATGTCAGCCATCACATGTCAGCCATCACATGTAAGCCATCACATGTAAGCCATCACATGTAAGCCATCACATGTCAGCCATCACATGTCAGCCATCACATGTCAGCCATCACATGTCAGCCATCACATGTAAGCCATCACATGTAAGCCATCACATGTAAGCCATCACATGTAAGCCATCACATGTAAGCCATCACATGTCAGCCATCACATGTCAGCCATCACATGTCAGCCATCACATGTCAGCCATCACATGTAAGCCATCACATGTAAGCCATCACATGTAAGCCATCACATGTAAGCCATCACATGTCAGCCATCACATGTCAGCCATCACATGTCAGCCATCACATGTAAACCATCACATGTCAGCCATCACATGTCAGCCATCACATGTCAGCCATCACATGTAAGCCATCACATGTCAGCCATCACATGTCAGCCATCACATGTCAGCCATCCTTGATTCAACCCTGGGACTGATTCTGTTTTGCAGATTTGTGTCGTCATAACATGCACTCAGTGTGACCCTTGTCAAACTTTATACTGGATGATTTAATCGCTATTGACATAGGATCCCTAGAATAGAACAGTATGCTAAAGAAACGGAAAAAGGAAAAGAGTAACTTATACAAGTCAGTAGCTTTTTTTATGATATCGCATTTCTACCTCTTCACTCGCTCTGATAAATTTCCACCACAAGAGAGCAGGTTATAAATATTATTTGTACAGGGGAAATAACTCGATTTAGACTAATGCTGTTAGGAGATTCGAAGTTCCTATCCGTCGCGGTTACCAACTGACGAAGGCCAGAGGAATAGTTGGCCGAAACGTCATGAAACAACAACTAATAAAGATGAGAATAATAGTCCGCAATAAATAAATTAATATAAATAATACTCATCTCAATAATGAATTCCAATTAAAATAATATATATATACCATTCGGTACGGACCCGACCATGGAAGATCAGATAATAAATAAACGTGGATTTATAAGATTAAAAAAAAAAAACAACCTTGATCGCCCTTCGGGGCCCGTGGTGCAGTTGATAGAGACGTTGAATCTCTACGGTTCCAAATGAGCATTGTCTGAAGATAGTGGTTTCAATCCTACCCAAAGCCGGCCAGAGGTTTACTTGGCCAAAACGTGGTGAGACGACAGCAACTACGGATGGCAGCGATTGCTGAAAATGAAGTTAGGAGATTCGAAGTTCCTATCCGTCACGGTTACCACATGACGAAGGCCAGAGGAATAGTTGGCCGAAACATCGTGAAACAACAACTTATAAAGATGAGAATAATAGTCCGCAATAAATAAATTGATAAAATTTTGGTTTTAATTTGAGTGTTAAAAAGTTCAATTTTAAGCTTGGAAAGAAAGAGAAAGGAAAGAATTTAAAGATGAAATTTTTTTAAGACTACTTATTCTTTTTGCGGGGCAGGGGGATATTTTTTTTTTTTTCAGTTTTCGGTGGTTTTGCTGTCGTCCTTAGGAGAGAAGTGTTGTCTATTTTAATTTTTGAAAGCAGATTTTCTTCTCGCTTGACGCTGTGCCTGACTCTTACTTTCTTTTGATTCCTTTTCTTTCTTTCTCTCCCTTGGTTCACAAAACCTTGACTATTTGTATCTTCCCAATGTCTTCTACAACACGCCGGCTGGTTATACTTTATTTTAGATGTGCACGTTTCCCATTGGCCAGATTATTATTATTATTTTTTTTTTTTACTATTTTTCTTTTTTCTACCCAGAAAGATGCGTGGAGCCGATGCGCAAACGCTTTTGTAATATTGTAGCAGCCGACGGGTCAACATCCGGTTGGAAGTTTTATTATTTTTATTCATAGATTACTACACACTTTTTAAAGACGTTACTATCACCAAAACTATCCAAAGCCAGTATCGACACTACATAATCGTGTTTTGTTTAGTAAAAAAAATGTCACTATTAGAGTTTTTTTTTTTAATTATTTTGTAGGTTCTTCTCAATGTTCATTTTTATCATGCGACCATGGTTGCCACAAAACCCCATTTGGTGGAAAATGTTACTGTTCGTTAGGTATGACCCTTAATCCTGCAGACAACAGAACCTGTATCGGTGAGTCTATCCAAAACTTCGCCTATTTTTCTCAACAAAACTTTTGTTTATTTATTTTCTTTATACTTATTTACAATTAAACCTATTTTCAAAACAAAATGACAGAAAAGTCTTTAAAAGAAAACTTTATTATGTACGTACTCGTCATAGAATGAAAATTTCATATTCCAAAAATCACAAAATTGATCAAGTAGTTTGTTTTTAGCTAAAAAAAATCAAATTTTATGACGAAGCATGGCATAATGTTTTGATCCGCCATGTTTTATAAATAAAAAGGCGAGAACTTAATTCGAACTACCGAGCCTTCTAATGGAGGTAATTTTTTTATTAACATCGGGAAAAAATGATTTTCTATATGTATCAGGTTGACAAGAAAGTTTTTGCGGTTTTTAAATTTTAAATTCAGACAAACTTATCTCGTCGCGAACAAAAATTTATTGATTGAAATAAACACAATCAAAATCAACGCACTTTTGCCAACGCAAATCAAGTGTATTTATGCCAGTAACGTAAAAATCTTGCGTTCTGGTGGCAGTAACGTCACTGAAGGCGTTTTTGATATCGCTTAGGTTTTTTAAGCATTTCTCACGCAAAAAACGTTGTTGAGATGCTTGAAAAGGAGGTAGTCGGTAAGTGAGAGATCTGGAGAGTATGGCGGATGAGGCAGAGTTTCTAGCCCAATTCGTTTAACTTCTGCAGGGTCTGGACTCTGATTTATGAAAGTATGATAGGTTATGAAAAGGAAGGGTTGTAAAGAGATAGCTTCGAATTTGGGGGTATCAAAACCAAAGAAAAATATGATGAAAGTAAAAATAAAATAGATAAACCCCCATGATTTATTATACCATACCTGTTCACACTGAAACACTTATCACAATATTCTGTGGATCTATATTAAAAAACCGTGTTAAACTTTGTGACATATTTCAATTCTGTGGAGGTCAGGCGCGAACGAACACCCCATAATTTTATTATACCATATTACTTCAAACTGAAAAATATTTATCAAAGTATACTTACGCAGACAGATATAAAAAGTCTTTATTAAAGTTTGTGCCTATTTCCATTCTTTAGAGGCCAAGCGCGAACGCAGACCCCACAATTTTATTATACCATCCCTATTTAAGCTAAAACATACTTATCAAAGTATTCTTATATATATCTATATCAAAAACACTTGCAAACGTTTTTTTTTTAATTTTTTAATTTTTTATTTCCATACTTTCTGGACCAGGCGCGAACGCAGACCCCACAATTTTAATGAACCACCGTTCCACCAGATCAAACATACCAATTCCTGTGTCTCGATACATCTTCTATCATTATATGGAATCAGTTTTTTAAAATAGTCAACCATATAGGAGCCTATCCGTGACCAGACACACACACACACACACACACACACACACACACACACACACACACACAGACGTTCAGCTTTATATGTATATATATATATATATATATATATATATATATATATATATATATGGCTACTTCATTTACTCACATAAATTAATATACGAAATTTATGCGTAAACTTTAAGTATTTACTTCAACAGTGATCAATACGTAAGTAGAGCTAGTTAGTAATTTAATAAACTTACTATATATATATATATATATATATATATATATAACTTACTATATATATATATATATAACTTACTATATATATATATAACTTACTATATATATATAACTTACTATATATATATATATATATATTACTATATATATATATATATATTACTATATATATAACTTACTATATATATATATTACTATATATATATAACTTACTATATTTAAAGGAGATTAGAATAATAGTCTAAAGAGCTAAGTGTATTTTAATGTAATAGTGAAATTACTAGTTTAATTAAAATACAGGAAATGCTCGTTGTAATTTAGATATATAATAAGCTCGACAGTTAAATGTCCAAGAGCTAATTCAATATTAAGTAATGTGATTTATAATTTAAAAATTTAAAAAAAAAAAAAAAAAAAATTTAAATTTAAAAATCAAATTTTAATTAAATTAAAAATCAGTTTCATAAGAAGGAACAACAACAAAGTCAATTATCTGTACGATCGTTTCGGAAATCCGTGCTTTTTATTTGTGGTATACATGAAGTCATGTAGAACAATTATACATAGTTTTTTTGGTAAGCACGGTCTCCTCATCAGCAAATTTAGGAGGATTTCTATTGAATTTAAAAGACACCAAAAATAAACCTAGCATTAAAAGTAAGGCAGATGAATCTGAAAAATTGAAATAAAAGGTTTGGATTTAAAATTTATAAGAAAATTAGTATAGGTTAGCGATAGAAATGAGTAGAAAAAAATATATTTTTTTTGAATTTACATAATAAATTTGATTTAAAAATATATAGAGGTAGTTACCTTTTAGTTTTTCTTTTTTTGAAATCAGGAACTGTGTTTAAAGTAGTCATTTAGATGTTTGCTATAGCTTTTTATTTTATTGAATGATGAATTTTAAAAGGGCGACGCTCGTGCAGTAAATTGTTTCCGTTAGCGTATTTTGATTTAAAGACGCTACAGTTAATATATATAGAGAGAATATTTATTTTGCAAGTTTTTAAGGGGAGATAATTGTCATGTGTTATTGGCTTTATTTATTATTTGATTTACGGGTCTAAGGGCGGTTATTGGTCTAACTTAATTTATTAAAAAAAAAAAAAAAATTGTAATCTATTTTTACTAATGAGTAATTTTTAATGATTTAAGGTGGTTTATATTTATTAAATTTAAACCAACGTTTATGATTACATGTTAGAAGCTCGTGTCTTGAATTTACTAGTTTGGTTGTGCTGTCTCCTGTCTTGAATTTACTAGTTTGGTTGTGCGGACTTCATATTTTAAAATTTTTAGGGTTTCTTTTGTACATAGTGTACAAAATTTATCTCCTGGTTTATATGATTTGCAAGTCTCAATTATTTGCCATTTTAAGTTGAAAGAAATATTGCTATTTTTTAGTTGCCAAATATAGTTGGATAGAGTAGTTTGGTTTGATAGAGAGTTATTTTTAAAAGAATGTTTGTGCGTTGAAATTCTATGTTTTATTGGGCCAGATGTGGAACCAATATATATTACCTCTTGATTATTATGATTATTTTCCGTTAGGTCTATTGTTGGATTATAATGTGGTGGGTTGATTAGTAATTGATCGGTAGATTGATTTAAGTTGGTGTTATTATTTAATCTGGTAGTTGAGTTATGGTTGCTGATAGGTTCTTGTATATTTGGAGTTTTTGATACTGTGCAGCTATAGATAACATTTTTAATTTTACATGAGCCTTGTAGGGGGCATTTATTTTTTCTTCTACAGTTACAGTCCGATGTATTTTGTATAGTTGTATTTTGTAGTTTATTAATTTTCTTATTATTAGAGCTAATTATTTTCTGATGAAGGTTAGGCATAGTAGAGTAAGAGACTTTAATTGTGTTCTTATTGAAAATCTTATTATATCTATGGGGGGCTTTAAAGTTCTTATCTAATATTTTAAAAAATTCTCTAGCTATGTTTGTTTCTAGGTTTTTGGAATACGGGGGGTTGAACCATAGGATCTCCTTGTGTCTATTCTTACGTTTGCGGGTTTTAGTTTGCTGTTTATTTGTATTATTATCTAATATTTGTAGTTTGGTTTTATCTTTTTTTGTCTCTTGGTTATTTTTCTTAACTCGTATACGGGAAGACATTGCCATATTATATGTTATTACGCCCTTAGACCCGTAAATCAAATAATAAATAAAGCCAATAACACATGACAATTATCTCCCCTTAAAAACTTGCAAAATAAATATTCTCTCTATATATATTAACTGTAGCGTCTTTAAATCAAAATACGCTAACGGAAACAATTTACTGCACGAGCGTCGCCCTTTTAAAATTCATCATTCAATAAAATAAAAAGCTATAGCAAACATCTAAATGACTACTTTAAACACAGTTCCTGATTTCAAAAAAAGAAAAACTAAAAGGTAACTACCTCTATATATTTTTAAATCAAATTTATTATGTAAATTCAAAAAATATATATTTTTTCTACTCATTTCTATCTCTAACCTATACTAATTTTCTTATAAATTTTAAATCCAAACCTTTTATTTTAATTTTTCAGATTCATCTGCCTTACTTTTAATGCTAGGTTTATTTTTGGTGTCTTTTAAATTCAATAGAAATCCTCCTAAATTTGCTGATGAGGAGACCGTGCTTACCAAAAAAACTATGTATAATTGTTCTACGTGACTTCATGTATACCACAAATAAAAAGCACGGATTTCCGAAACGATCGTACAGATAATTGACTTTGTTGTTGTTCCTTCTTATGAAACTGATTTTTAATTTAATTAAAATTTGATTTTTAAATTAAAAATTTTTTTTTTTTTTTAAATTTTTAAATTATAAATCACATTACTTAATATAACTTACTATATATATATTTATATTATATATATATATATCTTACTATATATATAACTTATTATATATATATATATATATATATATATATATATATATATATATATATATATATATATAAGTATTTTATCAAATAATGTGATTTTTGAAATATAACATCTTCATTCTGTGACGGGCCCGTACATCATAATGATTGCTATTCATTTTAGTTTTTTTACAATAAGTTTAATTCTAAATAAGCACTATTTTTTTTGTTTTTGAAAATCTTGCCCAAAAACGTTTTATCAGTCCCTATGCTTTGTTCGCAGTCATCGGGATTCAGGAATTAAAATTTTGTTCGAAAACTCAAAGTATTACCGGCTTTAATTTTTTGTTCAAAATACGAATCATTTATCTTCCAATACGTTCATAAACACAAGTTAGACTGTCTTTGAATTTTCAGATGAGAGATAATACCCATATTATGACGCCGTAATGCCTTTAAAATATACGAAAAAACTGAAAGAGAGAGAGAGATATATATAGATAGATATATATATATATATAGATAGATATATAGATAGATAGAGAGAGAGAGAGAGATAGAGAGAGAGAGAGAGTATAAAGATTAATAATTGTAAATTATGAATCAGTTTCAAAAGAAAAAGAAACAAAATCAAATTGAGTGTATGATCGTTTTGGAAACGAGGTTCATTTTATTAAAATTCACAATAAGGATTGACAATAATTGAGAAATACTTTTGTTTTCGAATATAATCTCCACATCAGCACAAAAATGGGGGGGGGAGAAGAACTTTAAAATTCCAAAATAAACTAGCATTTTCATAGTAAGTAAGGCGGATAACCATATTGGGTTTCATTAGAAAATTTGTTGTAAAGTACGTCAGTGCATATATGGGCATGTTGTATTTTTGGCCACAAATAGTTGAAATGTTAGTTTATTTTGGTGTCTTAAACTACTTCTCTCCCCCTCTTTTTGTGCTGATGAGGAGATTATATTCGAAAACAAAAGTATTTCTAAATTATTATCAATGCTGATTCTTAATTATTATTATTAATCTTTATACTCAATATTAATATAGCTCTAGAATAACTATACCTATTGAGCTTATTATATATCTACATGGCTATGAGCACTGTACTTTTAAAGTATTAGTACATTAAAATAAACTTTGCTCTTTAGACTCTAGGTCTAATTCCCTCTCTCTCTCTCTCTCTCTCTCTCTCTCTCTCTATATATATATATATATATATATATATATATATATATATATATATATATATATATATATATATACTGCATACATCTATTCGACGTTGTTCCGGGGTGTATTTACTTACCATGATTTTCCTTTTTCCTTGTTAGACACTATGCTTTTCTTTTTACATTTTAGATTTTTTTCATAGAAAGGGAAGTAAATTTGGAATTATACATACTGGTGTACCTCCCTTTAAAAATGGCGGTCAAACGAAAATATATATTTGCTCGGATTAATTTTCGTTTGGCCGTCATTCTTTTCTGAAAAGAATTAACTCAGATTATATTTTATTGTTCTTAACAACATGGATAAACGTTCAACAAAATAAAATTTCTATTTAGAATAAAATATTGATTTTGTATGAAATAATGCATTAATGACAAAAACCGAGGACCCGACTAACTTTACTTTATTATATAGATTATTTTTTAGATTTTATATAGTTATTATAGCTAATTGTATTATTTCTGTATTAATAATACTATGATCGTATAATTTTAATATATACACATCGATTTAATATTTTTTTAATTTACTACTTATCAAATAGTTATTAAAAGAAATAAAAGAAAAGAAAACTAAAAATATTTTTCTAAGTTCTATTTAAAAAAAAATGTATAAACATGACAATATTTTGAATGATTATTTTTTATCCACCCAATAATATATCTCAGCCTGGACAACACCGGGCAAATAAAGCCTGTTACTTCAATATAACAAAACCGGACATTTGTAAATCGCCGTTGAGAACACTGAACGGACTTGTTTTTTCTAAGTGGCATCATACCACGAGGGATTAATAAGATTTAAAAAAAAATAAAAATAAGCTGTGTCTATCCTGATGAAGACATTATTACGTCGAAACGTACTTTGATTTATAAAAAAAAAATAATTGTTTATTTTTGTAAAAAAAAAAAAATAAAATTGCGTTAAATTGTCTTACTAAACTTATATTTTATATAACAAATTTTATTACCATTAACTCCACCATCAGCGATTAATCACTGGCAATGGCAAGTGGTGTTCCCTGGAATCTGAGTGATTACAAGTTTCTCCAAATTTCTACTGTAACAGAGTACACACGTTTACACACGTGTGAACATGTGCAGGGCCCAACACGTTGTAGACTCCATCGCAAAGGAAACCAAAACAAAGAATAACTTGACTCACTTTTTTTCTGTTGGAACAATAAAATTTATTTCCGGGTACTTTCTTTGAATAAAACACGATCCTTGGTCTGCACACATATTCTTTTTCTTATATGTTTTTTATTTTCTTCCTCACCATGACGTCTCTTCGCAAACGGCTCGGTATTGGCATACAGCTGCCATACATGCATCCGTGCTCTGTTACACTAGTTGTCTTTGCATCTTTTGATAACAAATGCAAATCACTTTGCAATATTGCAACAGCCATTTACCATTGATTTCTTGATGATAGTAATCATTTGCCTTGTCTGGAATATAAGCAGCAACAAATTTCCCCTCAAATTCCAGATTTTCTTAATTTGGACAAAATTAGGTCAACCTACATAGAATTTTGAACTGAAACATGTCTGAATTTGGCATAAAGATTGCTAAGTTCAAAAAAGATGCACCTGAAGAAGAATGAAGATTAAATTGGCCAAAACGTTTGTGAGAATAACAATGAAGACGAAAATAGTAGTGAAAATAATCAAAATGATCGAAATTATCAATATTTCAAAACCTAATAAGTACGATGGTCATTCAAAAAGTAAACCCACCTATATTTTTTTTTAACTTAAAAACTTAAAGAGCTACAAAGACAGGAGTGGTATCATTAAAACGAGTGACCTTTAGTATTCCAGAATTTTTTCTGCATAATCACCACCTTTCGCAATGCACTTTTGCCAGGAATTCAATGACGCATCTCTGCTTCTGATGCACGTCCATAACAGGGTTTGGTTTTTTTAGAGTCTCACACCGTCGATATCTGCAACAGACAGGTGAAACTTTCAGGTCATGAATGCAAGAGTTCAGTCATCATAACAATGCAATTTGCAATCCCCTCTGATCCATCAGAGTGAAATAAAAAAAAAATAAGAGGCATTAATTTTGGAACACCTCTCGTATTTCATCCAAAACAGCAGTTCTTATCAGGTTACAGAAGTTGAGCAACATTGATTCTGCTTAGTATTTTTGATGGATGACTGTCTGGGAATCCTAGATGTTGTAATTTACGTGTTTATAATTTTTTCAAATAATTTTAGATTTTGACGAATGTTCAGGTTGGGGCTACTGCGACCAAAAGTGTACCAACCAAGCAGGATCTTATAGTTGCTCGTGCTATGAAGGCTACACCTTGAAAGACAACAAACACTGTGCAGTGACTAATGGTAGGTATTATACAATATATATATATATATATATATATATATATATATATATATATATATATATATATATATATATATAATTTTTTATTTTCTAACTGCTTTTAAAACTGGGAGCAAAAACTCATTATATTCATCCAAAAAATTCCTTTATTGTTCCTTAGGGCAAACAATTGTTTCGATCTATTTTAATATAATGTTCACCATATATGTATTATTTGGATCTTTCAGATTACGGTTCTTATCTTGTGTTATTTTCACAATTTTTCAGTAGAGGTAAATTCAGACCTTCTTCAAGAGCTCCTTTCCGAATCTTTCTGTCAAACTTGGGAATCTGCACAGAATTTCAAATTGAATCTTTTATTTAATTCACAAGGGTAGCTTGCTCTCGTTCCAGCAACAATGACTGGATAGAGTCCTAAGTAATTTGCAATCGTATTTTCGGTCACCCACAGTGAGGATTGAACCTTTAACCTAAACAAGTATGTGACTTTTACAACTGAACTTTTTCAAGTACTCTAACCACTGCACAACGGGTCCGAGAATAGAGTACGTGGAATCCTCTGTGTGGCCAACTCAAAATACAATTACAAATTACTTAGGACCCTAATGAATTAAATAAAGAGTTCCGTTTGAAATTCAATGCAAATTCCCGAGTTCGGAAAAATACACCTGAAGGAGGTCGGAGGTTACACTGAGTGAAACGTTGCGAAAATCACGCTCAATGTGAGAACAGCTTTATTTTTCATGTCTTTTTTTTTAGTTTATTAACTTTCATCATATTGTATGACTCCGAAGATTCTATTGTGGCATTGGTTTCTCTGATATTTTTCTAGTCAGAATTCTTTTTAGAAAGGCATCGAGTACTTACGGGAGGGACCATCTGATGGTTGTCAACTTTTCTAAGTGAAAGTAAGTTTTTGTGGAATGAACTGGATTCGAACTTGGAACACCCAGTTGTCAATTACGTATGATACACATTAATTCAGCTTCCACAATAACATAATATAAAGTGTCAGTTTTTCTGTTTCAAATTTTCCTTCATTTTGTTTTATACTCGTTTTTATATTGTGTTTATTCCATTGTTATCGTTTCATAAAAACATGCAATAAAATATTCTATTATAAACTAGCGTGGGTGCCCGGCGTTGCCCAGGTGTTTGGAGGTGTGTGTTAATCAAAAAAACAAAAAAAAAAAAAAGCGGTAGAAAGCGGGCAAGCTCGAACCCGTACCAAGAAGGAGAAAAAAAGTGACGTCTTTGCTATTGCGTCCATCGTCAAACCGGAAGTGACGAAGGTTTAAATTAAGACTACTTAATCAAAAAGAGGGGATGACTTTCGAAAATATCGGCGAAAGAAGCGACCCCTCCCTATAGAAAAATGCCCAGTTAAAGGTGAAGAAATTAATGTTTTTAGCCAATTTCTCGATATTTGTCGTCCGAATGGTCGAGCTTCAAAACGATACCAATCTCATGAAAATCCGTCGCCTCTGTCGAAAGTTTTAGGCAGACATCTGGAATCTTAAGAAGGTATCAATCATATCAGTCATTATAGGAGCAACCTGGCTAACAAAAAAGAATTTCAAAAACTATCTGGCGAATATACCCGGTGAACCAAGTGCAAAAGAAATACAAAACAATAGCACTTAAAGGGACGGTTAGAATCTTAAAAAGATCTCTCGGTTGGAGTTACTAAACTAATGGGAGAATGTTTGGCATCCAGTAGAATGCCCCATCCCCAGGAAAAACACAATAATAAGAAAATTAAACAAACAGTGAGCATGCATACATACACACATTTAAACAGATAGGTGATATTTATATTATAGATGTACCTTGCCTCTCCACAAGGGCAGAGTTAGACACAAGGTCGGTTTTTACTGTGGGGAAAATCCAGTTCCCCAAAAAGGAACACTCTAGATAGGAACAAAAATAAAGATTGTCTCGGTCATGAAGGATCTCCTGCTCCACTGACTGACGACAGAAAAAGGTGAAGTCTAGCATCAGAACAGATACTACACTGTGATCTTGTCCCGAAGGTCAAGAACCCCTGCCCCCCCCAAAAAAAATCCTATACATGGAATTATTAAAAAAATTTGAAAACCTTTTCTACTATCCAACCATATTTAATCTAAAAATATTAAGTCTGTTCCTGACTTGTCCATCAAGTTTCATTCATTGGTGTCCAACAGTCTATTTGGCGCCGTTCAATGACAAGCACATCCAGATATAGCGTGCACAATTATCAATAATTCTAACACTCTTCTCGTTTGTTACTGATGGTTTTCCTCAGATTCGAGTGAGCCTGGAATCATTAATAAAATTCTCAATCTTTTATGCACTCAAACTATTTTTTTTATGGAAATTGCTCCAGACAATGCATGAGGCCACTTGACGTAAAGAGCTAGAGAAGAAAAAAAAAGAAAATAATTAGCACAAAACAATAGATGCCTATTGATTTTAGTCTTCAAAAGACCAAGACTATAGGTAGGAGGAAAACAGTCAGTAGGAAGAGAATTCCATAAATCTACATTTCATGAAAAGAAGCTGCTAGAAAAAGAAGTTGTATCATAATGAGATATTTGCACAGTGAATTGATGAAGACTAATAGACCAATGAGTCAAACGAACTGAAACAAAGGAAGCGAGAATTAAATCAAGCATTTCTGTAAAGCATTTAGTACAAATAAACTTCAGTTTATGCCTGTCTTCTCCATCAAGTTTTATTCATTAATCTTCAACAGTCTTTGTTTATTGTATCAGTCAATGTTTCGCAAAATTGTCTTTTATTCGGACACACCCCTCTCTTAACATTATCCTGGGGACCGTGGGGAAAATAGAAATGGCGTACCTTTCAAATGCCCTCGTGTCTGTCTTTCCTGCCGGTTGGGATGAAAAGAGATCCAAAATGGCGTCCATGAGGTTTTAATATACATGGTTTCGGACAGTCTCAGACAGTCTTACAAAGTTGCGCTACACACAAGCCAATGAAGTGTGCCGGGCTCCATAAAGCAGATCACTTGAAGGAGTTGTGGAGGATTTTTTGGGAGACATATTTCTTTGCGTTGCTTTGTGAAAGACATTTTGAAACATGTTGGCACGTTGAAGATAGAGAAAGAAACGTATCACTTGGGACACTCTGCTTACAACAGGGACATTGTTGTGATAGACATTATCTTTGAGATAAACTTACAGATAAAAATCTGGAGGAGGTTAAGATCCAGTGAGTATGAAGTTCATTTAAAATCACACTTAAGACTTATGATACAGTCACCAAAGTGTCCCTGCATATTATTAAAACGGCAATAAAACAAAAAATGGTGAATATCTCTACTATTATATAAAAGGAACTGTGTGAATGTGTGTGTGTGTGTGTGTGTGTGTGTGTGTGTGTGTGTGTGTGTGTGTGTGTGTGTGTGAGAGAGTTCCCTATGGACTCAGAAACGGCTGGGCCGATTTTTTTTTAAATTTCATATGAGTGTTCTTAAACATCGAAAGTCGATAATCGAAATTAAAGAAGGAAGTCCGACTTTGACCAAAGTTAACACTTTTATGCAACACAAATGCATTGAGAAGTTTCATTACTACACAAGCAGAAAGGTTCAATCTATAAAATCAACTGTAAATTCTTTTATAAGACAGGGACATGTTTGAAATGAATGTTTCTGTTTAGAACATAATTGAACCATGATACTTGACTTTTGCATTTTAAACTTTAAGTGAAGCCATGATTTAGAGATAAATTCATAAAATGAACAGTAGATTCTTTACAGTGCAATATAGACTATGATATATTGTGGACTAAGCCACTGAGGGGAGACATATGAAGCTGACTCCCAGTGCATTGCAGAGGCAGGGTTCCTAACTAGAACAGGTAATCAATCAATTGGATTAAAAATGGGCGATTTCATAGATTTCGATGACAATAAAAATATGAAAGGGTGGAATATTTGTTGATCATCATTCAATCCCGGACAATGTCGGGTCTCCCTGCTAGTACATGACTAAAACTAAGTCGAAAAGGCCAGCATTGATAAAGTATATGTGTCTAAATATGGTTGGATTGCTGAAAGGATAGTGAATTTTATTAACAATTCTGGAGGTCGCATTTTGTGAGATCAACCTTTACAGCACGTGGATATAATGTGTAATATTGTCGATAACGTTAACATCTTTCTCTTTCGCTACTTGTTCTGATTTGAACTTTGATGATCTTCATATTTGCGACGCATGCATATTCACCACGCTTTGTTTTATTACCGCTTCAATTATATGCAGGGATACTTTGGTGATCGTATCATAAGTCGTAAGTGTGATTTTAAATGAACTTCATACTCATCGGATCTTAACCTCCTCTTTTTATCTATAGGTTTATCTCAAAGTCTATCACAACAATGTCCTCAGACTATTGCTTAACATCACAGCTCAAATCAGGACAATCTTAAAAGAGGGATGCGTCAGTTGCAGAAATGATTGTGAATTTAATTAACAATTCCATGGCATACATTTTTTTAGGGGTAACCTTATATTAACACAAAGACTGTTGGACACTGATGACTGAAACTTGGTTGACAAGTCATTGATATATTGAAGTTTATTCGTACCAAATATGGCTGGATTGCAGAAATGATTGTGAATTTAATTAACAATTCCATGGCATACATGTTTTTAGGGGTAACCTTATATTAACACAAAGACTGTTGGACACTGATGACTGAAACTTGGTTGACAAGTCATTGATATACTGAAGTTTATTCGTACCAAATATGGCTGGATTGCAGAAATGATTGTGAATTTAATTAACAATTCCACAGGTGTCATATTCAGAGAGATCACCAAACGTAATTGTTTTTTTTTTATTTATTAAACTGTAAAATGATGTAACACAAGTTAGTATTGTTTAAATTATGAAGGATGAAAATGATGGATTTGGGGGTCAGGCACCAAAGGTTAAAGGTTAATTGAAGTTAAGTATTAGATTAAGTAATTCAGTCTACCTGTTTGAGATGGAATTGGGTTTTCTTTTTTAATGAATGAGAAGTTATTATAATTTGTGTATACAATAAAATAATGAGATACCAACTCGAAGTGTTCGTCATTAAATGATTTATCAAAGTGTTCGCGCAATCATTTCAACAACGAATTGGGTAGGGGGGGTGCTAATCTATCACCACATCCCATTCGTCTGGACGTAAGGGGCTACTATTTGGGATTTTGCCTACCAGGAAACTATGAGGTGTTCAAGAATGAGATGTTTGTTCACAGTACATTTAAACTTTTGTAGGTTATTACAGCCAGGAAAGCAGGAAACAGGGAGGAAATTCCAAAATCTAGTAGTCCAAGGAAAGAAACTATTAGAATAGAAGGCTTTCCAGCATCTGCGGATCTCAACAATGCAAAGATGCGACTTTGCTGCTTGTCGGGTTAGTCGGGAACATGTACGTCGAGGGGGGGCACAAGTGCTATGAGTTCATCAGAGCCCATTCTATTAAATTACTTGTAAAACAGGCACAGTGATGCAATATTGCGGTGATGGGACAGAGGATGGGGCTTGGCAGATAGTGTGGGATCTATTAGATTTGAGACTTTTTTTTTTGGACCTGTCTATGAAGAGGATCGTCGACATCATCATATCATATGAATTCGAAGATTTCATTGTTGCTGTTGATATCCCCGATATTTTTCTAGTCAGAATTCTTTCTAGAAAGACATTGGAGATTATGGGAGGGATCATGTGAAGCTTTCCAACATCTTAAGTGAAAGTGATTTTTGAGGTCGTCAATCCGTGTTGTTAACCAGTAGACCACGGTCACCTCCCTAAGAGGGAGATACTAGTGATAGATGTACTAGCCCAGATGTGGCAACAATACTCCGGGTGCTTCTACATTATAATAACGAAAAAAATATTGAATTTCAAGTAAAACAAATGGTCCCTACGTAATTGTCAGGTCTTTAATAGTAATATATCCAAAAATTACGAGAACCGGCAAGTTAGAAAATTAATTATTCATAAAAAGACATTTGTAAAATCTAGCGATTTTGTTTCCAAATCTACTGGTTTGAATTGGAGAGTTAACAGGGGAGGTTATTAAATTTTCAATTGCTCGGAAATCTTATGCATATTTCGGAAAAGTAATTTCGATAAATTTTGAAAACAGTTTTAAAAAATTATTTTTAAAAATTCACAAATTATGTACATATGTTTTTGTTTCTGAATAAATTTTGTCAACTACAAATTATTTTAACTGAGTTATTTCCCCTTTTGCTGTAACGTGATCCAATATGCCCAACCCAGTATGTAACTTTATCGAACTGTTTTTTGCCCTCATGGGAACTGTTTTTCATAAATAATTAATTTTCTCCCTCATCGTTTTTCGTAATTTTTGGCTATGTTACTATTTTAGACCTGACAATTACGTATATACCATTGAAATTCCATATATTTTTTTGTTTTTATAATATAGAAGCACCATACTGTATGAGTTGTCAGTGTGGGATACATTTTAACTGCCGTCGGGTTTTAATACTGTGAAGATTAGAAGAGTTTTGTTCCTTAAACCATGTGAGGAGTTGCCTTCTCTTGTCTGTTTTCTGGTGACGTGCTTTAAGCGTGGGGTAACTCGGAATTATCTCCTTGCGATTGCTTTATAAAAACGCGTGTATGACGTGTGTCTCCCTCTTCGTGTGTAACCATGTTAATAAACAGACGTGTTCTTTCGGTGTCTTCATGTGTATAAAGGCTAAGAAAATGTTAAGTGTTAATTAATTTGTTTTATTTTGTCAACCGTTGAAATAACTTCCCGTATGAAGTAATTTAAGGAAGAAAGGAGCGTTTTCTTTATTTACTTCATAATTAACTAACAAAAGTTATTAACTAACCTACACATACTCCGTGCATGGGCGAATAGTGGCTTTGTAAAGAGTAAAGTGATGCTTAATATTGATGAAGGCAAAAGCGACCATTTACATAAATAGTTACATCATAAACATAAAAATATATGTACAGGTTCCCCCCCCCCCCCTAAAAAAATAATGCATAATCTGAGGAATCTATAATATAAATCTAACCTGTCTATTTAAATGTATGTATGTATGTATGTATGTATGTATGTATGTATGTATGCATGCCTAAAACTTTCGACAGAGGCGACGGATTTTCATAAGATCGGTATCATTTGGAAGCCCGACCATTCGGACGACAAATATCGAAAAATTGGCTAAAACATTAATTCCTTCACCCTCAACTGGGTAGTTTTCTACAAAGATGGTCGTTTTTTTTGTTTTTTGTTTTTTTTTTTGCGTTGCCATTTTTTCAAGTCATCATATCGGTTGAAATGACTTTACTAATTTCAACGTTCCAAACTTCCGGTCGCGTCACGGAGTAGGGGTAAAACCTCAGGTTTTCTTTGACTTTCTTTTCCGCCTTCGCGTCACGAGTTCGAGCCTACCTGCCTATTACCACTTTTTCTTTTTTTTTTTTTTTTGCTCAACAAACACCCGGGCAACGCCAGGCATCCAGGCTAGTCGCGAATAAAATTCACAGTATTTTCTGCGATTCACCCATATTTATTTTGCTCAAACTTTTTTTTAGCTTGCTATCACTTCAGTACTCGAGATACTTGAAATATTTATTTTTTAAAGAATAAACATTTCATTCATAACTGTTTTGCAAACACGAAACAAAATCTAATGCTTATTCAGATTGGCACTTATAGCGGCATTTAAAATTAAAGAAACACAGAAATATTTATATAATGTACGTACCAGTTACGGGACGAAGATAAAAAATCCAAAAATCACGTAATTTGATCAAGTAGTTTTATTTTTATCCAAGAAAATCAAATTTTACTATGTTTTGATGACGGTGAAAAAAGGGTCCAACGAATCAGTGGACAAGGGCAGACAACCGTAATGTATGTGGAAACTGTTTAAACAATCACAACTTACCTCCCCTTATTATGTTCTCAAGTAAAACATGGCCCCGTCTGTCACTTATCGATAAAAAAAATGGCAAATTTATTTTTCGTAAATAATTAAAAAAAAACAAAAAACTCCTTAATCAATTTTTGTGATTTTTGGAATATAAAATCTTCATTCCGTGACAAGTAGGTAAACTATAAAAGTCTTTCTTCATTTTTGGTTATCGGTATAAGTGCCAATGTGAATAAGCACCCAAAATCTTTTAGATAAACATTAGTATTTTGTTAACTGCGTTAAACAAATTTAATTTATCTTTTAAATATGGCAGCAATGAAAGCACAAGAAGGAAGAGATCGTTTTTACTTGCAATTTAGAAATAGATCATGACTTATTAAAAATCAAATTGGTCCCTCGAAAGAAAAGAATAGTTGAATATAGATGCTAAACATTTGTCTAGGCCAGCTTTCACCAAACTTCTTTTTTACTGGATAATTGAAAGAATGACGAACGCGTGCTGCATAATCATTCTATTCAATACTTGCAAGCCAGAACGGAAGCTCTGGGGAAAAAGACGAAAAAGTAAGTTTAGCATTTTTTTTTTTTTTTTACATGATAATCACCACTTATGAAGGTCCGAAAGCCACTCGAGGATAAGGGTTATTGCGTGTACAGTAATCAACAGGATAGTATCATAGTAATCGTTAGTATTGGGGATTTAATAAAGTGTCCTACTTAAGGGGCCGGTTCATTAGGAATTTGTTTATGTTGGACTTGAAGACATCTAAGTTGTAGTCACGTGGGGAACAGGCTGACGAAAGAGAGTTCCACAGGCGTGCACTTCTAAGAAAGAAGCTTTGTTCATGGAATTTACGTTTTCGTTTGGGCATAGATAAAGAGTGGGGAAAATTTTTGACACTAGTTTCAGCTAGACGGGTGTTTATCGTGAAAGATTGGCGAGGGGGGGGGCAAAGATTGGAGCTCAGACGAGTACTTGCCATGAAAGTAACGATAAAACAAAGACAGGCTCGCAACGTCTCTTCTGTGGGAGAGAGGTTGCAGGGAAGAGAAAAGAGCATCCCCCACTAAGCCACGGAATCTATTTTGTACTCTGTCAAGGCAGGATAGGCTGTTTTTAGCAGCTGCTGCCTAGATGTGGCAGCAGTACTCCATCCTTGGACGTACTTGGCTTTTATATAGATAGAGAATTGCATCAGCAGTGAGATATCTTCTGGAGCGGTAGAAGGATCCCACCATTTTTCCAGCGTTAATCATGGGTGGTGCACATGCAATGACCAAAATAAAAGCAACCAACATGTTTATTTACTAAAAACTCATCAAAGAAACCGACAACAACAAAAAAATTGTTATACTATCTTTATCAGACATAATGTGCATTTATCTGAATCTTACAAACTGAGCAATAAAAAAAGGTTAGTAAGGTTTGTGAAACTTTTTTTGTAGCCTTAATTAGAAGAGTGAATAAAACGGAATCTGAAAATGAAAAAGACATTAAAATTAGAAACATAATCAAAATCCTGTTGAAACACAAGAAAAGCAGAGGATTCTACTGCTACAAGTCCAATGTTAACAAATTCCTAATGAACCGCCCCCTTAAGTAAACACTTCATCAAATCTCCACACTAATGTAATGTACTTGCAATAACCCTTATCCCTGAGTGGTTTCCGGTCCTTGATAAGTGGTGATCACTGTGTAAAAAAAAAAAAAAAAAAGAGGATTTAGGGATCTGATGAAGCTACGGCTCACCAAAGGTAGGGGAGAGCTGAGAGAAATGAAATGCCTAATTTAAAAAACAAAGCAATCAGGAGCTTGCTACAAGCATGAAAATTTCCTAGTTTAATCACCCAGTTTCGTGTTCTGTACGTTTTATCACACAAATTCAAGAATGAACTGGTTGTAGTTTGGTGACCCTTGGTCTAGGGAATAAAGCAATATTACAAAGACAGAAAGATTTCCGGATTCGGCAAGATACACCCGGAAAAGGATCAAGACAATGTGCGAATGGCATTCAAGATGAGAACAGTAGTCTGAAGAATCCAAGTAATGCAAATTATCAATCGTTGAAGTCTTAAATTTTAGACATTTTCGAGAATCAAAATTACACAATGGATTTTTATCAAAATTGGAATAAGGATTCTAGACATAAGGTGTAGTTACATTACATGTTAATTTTAACTCTTAGGAAGAAACTATATTTTCGAAAGAATGATCTTTTATAGATTGGAATGATGTCAGTGAAAATAAGAGACGCTTGAAGAGACATAACAAATAATTATAATATTCTATTTATTCTTTCCTTAGTGGATCAGTTCATTACGCTTTGAAAAAGGCCAAATATAATTTTTGAAAGCCAAACTGCTTCAAAAAAGGCTAAACTTCTCAAAAAAAAAAAAAAACGGCCAAACTACTTAAAAACAGGCCAAACACCTAAGAAAAAAGAATGGAGGTATTCTTCTCCAAGATTGCTCGATTGGTCTATTTAAAGCCAAATTTCGCGAATTTGGCCTTTTTTTTTTTTTAAAGCAGTTTGGCTTTCAAAAATTGTATTCGGCCTTTTTCGAGCGTAACGCACGGACTAAGGAAGGAATATAGACAAGCCTACATTTGTTCATTCAATATGTTTCTCATTTTGTAAAATTTCTACAGGTCTTTTTAGTAATGATAATAATAATATGCCATTATTGATTGTCTTTCTTTTTTTTTTGTCATTATCAAGGTGAGCCATTGGTGTTTTTTGTCGGCACAAGGAATAAGATTTTCTCCATCAATTCAACTGGACATAAACTGTTGACAGAAATTCCTTCACTGGCTTTTGACATTGACTTCAATTACGCCCGAAAGAAACTATTCTGGATCAATAACAAGCAGCAGGTGGATCGATCTACTTTTTTTTATTATTTTGATTTGTTTTGTGAGGTAGATATTTACTTGTTGCCCATCTCAGAAAGACGTGACACAAGGTTAGAAAGTGGGGATGTTCAACAAGCACACTTAAAGGAGAAGCACTCTGGCCTAGCAAAAATTGACTGTGCATGCCCACTGGTGGGGGGGGGGAGCCTCAGACAACAAGCGATAAACTTATCCCCCCTCCTCCGAAGTCGGGTGGCAAGCCTGGGAGAATGGATCTCCTAATACCAAAGTGGCATACCTCAGTCCGACAGGTACTGGGCCAGTTTCTGACTTCACACCTGTCGGATTCTTGACAGATACTTTCTACCCAGTCTCCAAGCAACCGAAGCAGCAAGAAGTCTCATCCAACGTTAAAAATAAGATATGCATGGAATAAGTTTGGTAAACCTCTGCCATTACTTTCCAGCAGAGGAGTACAACTGCTGAGATAGGGAAGGGTACATGTGGTCTTTACTAGATCAGCAAATCTTATATAGCAATGCTTCTATATTATATTTCGCTTTGTCTGTCTGTCTGTCTGTCTGTCTGTCTGTTTGTTTGTTCCTCTTTTTGTCGGAAACTACTGCCCCCATTTGATAAGATGAGGTGCAGCGAACTAAGTATTATGGTATCCATTCGAAGCAGAGTTAGGGATTGAGATTAATGGGGATTAATTATAAAAATACCATATCTATTTTAGAAGTTTTCTCAGAAGCTACTTAGTCGACCATGCTGAAATTTTGTATGGTCATTTCTTATGATAGGGTAAAGCGAACAAAGTATTATGGTATTCGGTCAATGCACAGTTAGAAATTAATTGGGATTAGTATTTAATGCAAAAATGAGCACGAATTTAACCGTATGGAACCATTAGTTTGGCATAAAGCACCTTATTCTAAGTCTATTACTTTTTCCCGTTTTAAGGAATAAAAAGTCTCTTTCTCTCTCTTTATATATATATATATATATATATATATATATATATATATATATATATATATATATATATATGGTGGATTCTCTCACCTAAGACGATGAATGAGGGTTCAGTATACAATCTTCAGCAACTCCTAAGCTCTGTGACACCACATGAATAATTGCAATCCCGTAGACGTCCAGCACACTCCTCCGCAGATGGTGAACCTGCATATGCTCGTCGGTCAAAGTTGCCTTCTCGAGTGAACAGATAACCCTGATTTGCTGCGTGCTTTGAAACCACAGTGCATACACATTCATTTTTAGGTAGATTTTTCTTGTGTTTTGCCTTCATATTTGCACGAAGGACATCCCTATGACAAAGGCGGTTATGTTCAAATTCTTTGGTTCCAGGGAAACACATCTTCCTCCATTATATATATATATATATATATATATATATATATATATATATATATATATATATATATATATATATATATATATATATTTATGGCTACATAGTTTTATAATACTCTTGAATAGCACCGAACGTAGTGCCATTATTAATTGTTTAGCGTTTAGGTGTTTTTTTTTTTTTTTTTCCTTCTCTATAGCTTAGAAGTGTATTTTGGTCTTCTTTTTGAAAATTTCTTTTTGATGGTTTATGTTTAAAATGTAGAAAAGGGTCAAAACAACAACAAAAAACTAAACCCTCAACAATAATAATGGCACTACGTTCGGTGCTATTCAGAGTGATATATATATATATATATATATATATATATATATATATATATATATATATATATATATATATAATGACAAAAAGTCAAAAAGTTATATTCCAAAATTCATGATGTTGACAATCTTATAATTTATTCCTTTAATTTAGTTGACTTATACAATTCTTGACAGTATCTGTTTCGTAGCGCAAAATCAATCACTTCATTATTATATCAATCAGTGAATGTATTATGCCCTTAACTGTCAAGAATTGTATAAGTCAACTGAATTAAAGGAATAAATTATACGATTGTCAACATCATGAATTTTGGAATGTAACTTTTTGTCATTTATTCTCTATATTGCTCTGTAATTACACTGAGATTTTTAAATAAGGATTGATATATATATTATAAGAAAATATATTTTTACAGAAATATATATATATATATATATATATATATATATATATATATATATATATATATATATATATATATATATATAAATATAACACGGAAATTACATAATTGTCGATGCAATAATTTATTTCAACCTTATGGTATTTTCAAGCATCTAAATCAGACAATTACATTTTTGATACTAATAAAAATCTTTTCTTTCCTTTTTTTTCACTATCAAAAATGTAATTGTCTGATTTAGATGCTTGAAAATACCATAAGGTTGAAATAAATTATTGCATCGACAATTACGTAATTTCCGTGTTATATTTTTTATCTTATTGCTCTGTTTACCACATTGAGCTCTCATACCCGGATTTCCTCTGGGATTATTCCATTATAACACTATATATATATATATATATATATATATATATATATATATATATATATATATATATATATATATATATATATATATATTGTTATTAAAGCTCTTGGACGCCTGGATGCATCATTTTACATTTTTAAAACTTTGAAAAAAAAAAGGCAAAACTGTTCTTGGGACATATTAAGATGCAAAAATATTATTAAAAGACGAAACTTCGTCTTTATTTTTAAAAAGTACGGTTATTTTTTCATAGTTGATACAATATATATATATATATATATATATATATATATATATATATATATATATATATATATATATATATATATATATATATATATATATATATATGAATATATATACATATATATATAGTTTACAAGCCAAAAGCTTCAAAGAGAATATAAATAGTAATATTTATATAGTAATCACAACCAGATCAAAAAGCTCAATACAAACAAAATAAGAAATAGAGCTTGTCATAAAAGAACACAATTAAAGGCTGTAAATTATAATTTGCAAGATTTTATTGTTCGACATGGAAAATGAAAAATGCAAGTGAAAGGATATGCAGTTGTTAAGTTGGTTCAGGGATAAAGAGAGATCAGTAGAATCGGTTCATGTCAATTTGTGAATCAATTAACGTCAGTTTGTAAATCAATTAATGTCAATTTGTGAATCAATTATTGTGAATTTGTAAATTAATAAATGTCAATTTGTTAATCAGTTCAAATAAATTTGTGACTCAGTTAATTTAAATTTGTGAATCAATTAATGTCAAGTTGTACATCAATTAATGTCAATTTGTGAATCAATTAATGTAAATTTGTGAATCAATTAATGTCAATTTGTCAATCAATTAATGTCGATTTGTGAATCAATTAATGTCAATTTGCGAATCAGTTCATGTAAATTTGTGAATCAATGTCAACTTGTAAATCAATTCTTGTTAATTTTGGAATTATTCATTCTCAATTTCTGAATCAATCCTAATCAGAGAGGTTAGGGTTTTTTTTTTCAAAACTTTCCGCTCTGTATATTTAATTTAGTTTTTAATCCTTGAGTTCTCCAACGCCGGAAGTACAAAAAGTGTGCAGTTGGGGATCTAGCTACTTAAATTTAACAATTAAAAAACAAATGGAGAAATAAATTTTTATTACTTAACCACTAATATATCGATTAAAAAATTGCTGATAAAACCTATCAGTAAAATAAAAAAGGCACTTCAAAAATGAAAATAAAATCGAGTACTTTAATACAGTTTCATATAGCGTGTGAGACGCCATTTCTAGGGAGAAAGAGGCTGAAGAGAGTTTAGCATAGGCGACCAGATATCGGTGCTCTTTGCGTTGGATTTGAAATAGACAGTACCAATGTGTGTTTTGTTTTTTTCTAACATAGATAGATAGATAGATATACGACGGTATAATCACGTTGACACACCGATTTCTGTTACGTTAAGCAACATTGAGCCCAGTCATAACTGAATAGGTGACAATATATATATATATATATATATATATATATATATATATATATATATATATATATATATATATATATCGGTGAAATATATATATACAATATAATATAATTACACATAATAGTTAACTAAAGATGATCATTCCATAAGGAAACTGAAAAACTAATAGGGAATTAATTAAAATGAATTTTTAAAAGAATATGAAAATTAGCGAGATGAATGCAAGTCCACGACCCAGATATAACGAAGTTGTATTTTCTTTCCAAATAAATAGAAAAAGGGGGTTTAAAATGAATATCAATACATAAAAAACAACAAATTTATAGGAGCATATATATATATATATATATATATATATATATATATATATATATATATATATATATATATATATATATAATTAAATAATAATTATTTATTTTTACCTACAAACACTAGTATTTTATACTTACGCAATCATCAGTGTAGGGTAACAATTCCTGTTGGTCATGAGATCCGAACCCAGCAGTCGCCAACTGATACTGATACTTATTATAGAGTCATGTGTGTGTATATATATATATATATATATATATATATATATATATATATATATATATATATATATATATATATGTAGTAGCAGTTCTGCCCAGTTTTGCTCGGGCCCTATGTACTGTTCATAAGATTATGTGCATATGTATATATTAAAAAGTGTGAATATGTAAAGTAATGCCTTTCTGTATAATAGTCTTCCTTAACTACTATAGTGAAAAGACAGACAGACATTGTCACTTTTATGGATATATAGATAGATTGATAGATTGGATGCAATATATAGTAATGATTTAAAAGATATGAAAAAAGACTCATGCGCCACCATCGAGAATCGAAATCAAAACATGGAGTTCATGATTTATTTTGCCCCTGCCGTCAATGACTGGGCTATGAAAACATGTTTACTGCAAGGCTAAAAATTAAAACATGAACCAATAGCTACTACGTTATGCATTCGTAATGCCGGCGTTCGACTTTCACCTGACAAATTTCATTTTTTTTTTTTTTTTTGTAATTTCATACTTTTGCACCGAATTTTCCGGCCTAAAACCCATATATAGTTTTGCATGGATTCGAATACCTTTATATATGAAGTTTCATGTCTGTAAACCAAAAACTCTAGGAGGAGTTTGGTGGGTAAAATTTGTTAAACAAAAATATATACGTATACATGAATATATATGGAAACAATTTTGTGTTTACTATAAACATTTTATGGAAATATTATGCAAGTATAACTCATGTAGAATATGTACATGAATATAATTACACGTAATAGTTAACTAAAGATGATTATCCCATTAGAAAACCGAGGCAACTAATAGGGGATTAATTAAAATGAATGTTTAAAAGAATATGCAAATTAGCTAAACCTTTTGCTAGTGACTGCAATTCCACAACCCATGCAAAAGAAAATTGTATTTTCTTTTTAAATAAATAGAAAAGAGGGGTTTTAATATGAATATCAATATACAAAAAAAAAAAACGGATTTATATATATATATATATATATATATATATATATATATATATATATATATATATATATATTTTTTTACATAGGCATCACCACATTATCAAGGCCCAGAGGCCACTCAAGGATAAGGGTTAAAGAGTGTACAGTAGAAATTGGACAATATAGTAATCATTAGTAATGAAAATTTGGTAAATTTGATAACTTATATGGAACGGCTCATCAAGAACTTATTAACTTTAGACTTGAACACAACCATATTGTAGTCAGCCGGAAAGCAGGAAAACGGAAGACAATTCCACAGGCGTGCAGTTCTAAGAAAGAAGCTTTGTTCATGGAATCTACGTTTAGGTTTAGGCACAGATAAAGAGTGGGGGGAATTATTGATAGTGTTTACAGCTAGACGAGTGTTTCTTGTGAAAGTTTGGCGAGGGGGGACCATAGATTGAAGCTCAGTCGAACACTTTCCATGAAAATAACGATACATCAGAGACAAACTCGCAACATCTCTTCTGTGAGATAGAGGTTGCAAGGAGGAGAAAAGGACATCTCCTACGAGGCTACGAAGTCTATTTTGAACTCTATCAAAGCAGGACAAGTCCTTTCTAGCAGCTCCTGCCCAGATGTGGCAACAGTATTCCATCCTTGGACGTACCTGGCTCTTATATAGATAGAGAATAGCATCAGCAGTGAGATATCTACCGAATCGATAGAAAGATCCCACTATTTTTCCAGCGGCCTTGGCAACAGATTTGATGTACGTGTTCCATTTAAGATCAGGAGTAATGGTCAAGCCCAGAAGCTTGTCAAAACTTGAGGCCTCCTGAAGACGAGAGCCATTTATTTCAATTGATGCCAAATGTGGATTAGAATGTTGATGATGTAAAGAGAGAAGCTTGGTTTTAGATGCATTAAAAGTAACCAGCCACTCCTTTCCCCATTGTACTACATGCTCAAGATCAGAGGAGAGAGAATTGGAGAGAACTTGGTCGTTTACTGTCTTAGATGTGCTACCATAAATGGTAGTGTCGTCAGCATAAATGTCTACAAATGATGTAAGGATGTGATTTGGAAGATCATTAATGTAGATCAGGAAAAGAGTTGGGCCCAGGATGGACCCCTGAGGGACACCGGCATTAATACTGTGAGCTTCTGATTTTTGCCCCTCAACTACTACTCTTATGAACCTATCAGAAAGAAATGATTTAATAATTGAGAAGACTTTTCCAGCTATACCATAGCTAGCGATCTTATGAAGTAAACCTTTATGCCATACCCTATCAAAGGCTTTAGATATGTCAAGAGCAATTGCCCTAGAAAGATTGCCACCGTCGAGAGATTTGCTAATCCTATGCGATATAACTGTAAGCACATCTGCTGTAGATCTCGCAGAACGGAAACCATATTGAGTGTCACTAAGAAGGTTATTTTTGTTGAGATGGTTGATTACTTCTGTATTTAACACAGATTCTAGCAACTTACTCATGACGCACAGGAGACTTATTGGCCTGTACTGAGAGGGGGATGAGCGATCACCTGAATTCTTAAATACAGGGCATACTGATGAGATTTTTCAGGGAGATGGGAAACTATTCTCCTTAAGACAACGTTTAAACAGTTTTGTAAGTATGGGCGCTAGTTCAGGTTGAAGTTTTTTGAGTACTATAATTGGAATACCGTCAGGGCCAGTTGCTTTACTGGAATCAAGGTTTTTGATTAGCTTGGCAACATCACATACAGATATACGTATATCACATAGCGTGTTTTCTGATACAGGAGGAAATATTGGGGGTTGGCGGCCTTGGTCGCAAAGGGTAGAATTAGCTGCAAAGTTCTTGACAAAGAGTTTGGCTTTGTCTGATGCTGACGAGATTATCTCAGGTCCATTGATAATAGTTGAGATGGAGCACACGCTTCTGTTCAGGATTCTGTTTGCTATTTGCCAAAACTGGTGGGAACCAAGCCGCTGCTCAGCTACTTTGGACTTAACAGATTGAGCATACAACTCTCTTGCGTTCCTTATTACTTTCTTACAATGGTTGCTGGCAGTCCTGAAAACGGCTTTAGTTTCCATACATCTATTACGTTTGAAGCAGTGGAAAAAGTGATTTCTGTGCGCAATGGCAGCAGCACATTCTGGAGAGAACCATGGCTGGCTGTTAGGTTTTTGCTGAAACTTTTTAGAGGGTATGAAACGGTCAATACCTACAATTAACCATTCAGTCAGGTCTAATACTATAGAGGACACATCCTTTTTAAACATGGAATGCAGAGGTAGATCAGATATAAATGTACGGAAGCTATCCCAGTCAGCCTTAGTGTATCGATATACTGTACGATGGAGAGGTACGTCTGGGGACTTATTACATTTCATTTTTATCTTAATTGATACAACAGAGTGGTCGGAAGATCCAAGAGGTGACAGAACAGAAACTGAACATAGTTCAGGGCAAGTTGTGAGAAAAAGGTCTAGTAGGCTCGCATACTGGCCGTCATTATCGGGCACACGGGTGGGTTCCTGAACAATCTGAGTGAGGTCATAGGCAATGGAGAAATCATGACAGAACCTCCCCTCATCATCGGTCTTGTTTGAGTGGGTCAACCATTCGACGTTGTGAACATTGAAGTCTCCACATACATGAATGTTAGCTGAAGGATAAGCAGATAGGACTTGGTCAATTTTCTCAGATATGCTTTGAAAGATAGTAACTCCGCTGTTGTGGGGGCGATAGAGAGTAAATATAAATGCAGTAGTGTGAGCTAAAGCAACCCGGAAGCACATATAGGGTAAGTTAGGATCTTCCCGGGAGATGTCCCTCCCATATGGAAAGCTATCTTTAATATAGGCACATATTCCATGCCCATGGCGACCTTGGGGGTCAGATTTAGAAGTTAAGTTAGAGTATCCTGTAATTGCAAACTCTTCTAGGGAAATAGCCTGTCCAATGCCAGTTTCACTTAAAAATAAAAGGTCTGGTTTAGTCTCCTGTAATTGGGTTTCAACCTCTGGAAGGTTAAAACGAAGACCCCTGATGTTGGAGAAGGAGACATGGTAGTAGGGGTCTACGTTGGAAGTTGGAGAACCAGGTTTAATCGTGTATTTTTTCTTGAAACTTGTTACGATGAAATTTTGGAATTTGTGGACTAGGTCGTCAGATTTACTTAGAGCAGGACAGAGAGGGGAAACTAAGAGAGAAAAAGAAACGAAGAATATTTTTTTTTCTTTTTGTAGCTAATGATAAGGTAAAGCCGTAACAATTACCCACTAGTATGGCATCGAGAGGCCTCACCAGAAGCTACTGCATGGTCCAGATTCCATTCACCAAATGGCAATACAGCAGCCCCAGTACTTTGCACCTGCTGATAGGACAGCCTCCTTAGTGGTTAATCCAAGGTTCAGATCCCTGACTATCAGGCGGATAACGCCAGCCTAGACCAAACGTTTACCTCCAGCACCCTTATATATATATATATATATATATATATATATATATATATATATATATATATATGTATATATATATATGTATATATATTTCGAGTTTAACCTGTGTCTAAATTGTTCTCTTTAATAATTATTTTCGACAGATAGGGAGCAACTAGGAAAAAAACCTTTTCTTTGTTTAATTATATTGCTGGAATGGGATATTATACCTCATTCAATTAAGCGTCGTGTGGATCTGTTATATATGTGTTTAAGGAATATATATATATGTATGCGTGTGTGTGTGTGTGTGTGTGTGAGAGACAGAGAGGGAAAGAGAGAGAGAGAGTTGTTCATATTTTGTTCAAATGACACAATTAAAAAAACAAAACCTTATTCCTTGTTCTTGCAGATAATCCAAGCTAATACAGATGGCCAGAATAAAATGGTACTGCCAATCACAGGTCTTGGATTTCCATACCGTTTGGCCATGGATTGGATCACGAATACGCTGTATTTCTCAGACAAGTACAGGCGAATTGGAATCTACTGCCTTGACACGGGTGACCTACGTAGTATCATCACAGATGATATCGGTGAACTAGGTGGCTTAGCCGTTGACCCAACATCAGGGTAAGCAAATTCTATTTGAAAGGGAAACTAGGAAAAAAAAAACGAATAGAGTGCATCGATCTGGAGAGGGGCACTGTAATTAGAATCGTCTCTTTTTCGTTTTCGTTTCTCACGATTTCTTTTGCGATTATTTTTTTTTTTACTCACATTCACCCCTAACAAGATATATCGCACATAAGGGGCTACTATTTGGGACCATGACTAGGAAAGATTAACAAGATGTTAGTTTACGTTACATTTAAACTTCTGCATATCAGTATAATCAGGGAAGCAAGTAGCAGGAAGGGAATTCCAAAGTCTAGCTGTTCGAAGGAAGAAAAACTTTCTCGCATTTAAAGACCTCAACAGTGAATGAGTATGATTTTGTTGGTACGCGGTTTGTCGTGATATGTACGTCAAGGGGGCACAAATACATGTAAAACAGGCACATGGATGCAACATTGCAGCGATGGGACAGTGGTTGGAGCTTAGTTGACAAAGTGGAACCTATTAGATGGGAAATTCTTTTTTGAACCCTATCCGTAAGGGAGAGGCATCATCCCAGATGTGGCAACAATACTCTATGCATAGGCGAATGGTGGATTTGTATAGGTATAGGATATTCTCAGGTGTGATCAATTTTCTAGCACAGTAAAGGGAGCCCACCTTCTTTGCAGCAGCCTTCGCAATGTCCTCAAAGTATTTGTTCCAGTTCATATTTCCTGTGAATGTTAGGCTGAGAAGTTTGAAGGAAGAATTCTCAGATAAGGCATTATTTGTCATAAATATCGGTGGTTGGAGAGGCTTCTTATAATTGTTAAAAGAGAGCAGTTTAGTCTTACTAGCATTAAATGTTACTATTCATTTACAGCCCAATTCCACTACAGTCTAAAGGACATTTTCTATGGATTCTTTCATTGTTTAAGATTTGTGTACATCCGATCTTCCATCGTGGATTTTAAAGAGTGTTGTATCATCAGCAAATATATCCATCTTGGATACAATATTATCGGGGAGGTCATTTAATCTTAATTTAAATCTTTGTTAACTAAAATGCTTCTGACATTTTGTGATGACGATTAATTATTCATATTCTTTTGATCATATTATATTAAAGAAAATCCATTTGAATAATTAGCTCAATGTTATTAATTGTTTGTTGTAATAGAATCGTTTTATTCTGTTTAAAAATGTTATTTAAAATCAATTTATTTAATTTATTTTTAATTTAATTCATATTTAATTTATTTTCAGCTATAAATAACTGACAACAGTTGGTTTTAAAACCGGAAGTAAACTTATTTATTTAAGCTTTAAGAGTTATTTTCCCTTTGAGCTATGAGAGTTATTTCTCGTTTGATTTTCATAGATAAAGATGGGTGTGTTTTATGTTTCCCTGAATCCAACATGTTGTAATTTTTCGTAACAAGTTAGGATATTCGGTGTATCTTAAAAAGCATGTGACTAATCCCTCCGCCCGGCAATATGTTTTGACTGGGCAACGCCGGATGTATGCAACTAGTAGTTAATAAGAGCAGAAAGAGTGTTAGGAGTTTGGCGACCCATTAACGAGGATAACCTTTTATTTTACAACAACGTCGGCAGCAGGATTTTGATTATCTCTCGATGATTCTGAGTTTGACGATATCTGGCTACGATGTGTTGCTTCCAATGCGAGAACTAAAAAGTGTAATGTTTTGACCCTTGGCCTTGCTTGTAACAGTTAACAGAGATATGATGCTATGATCACAGCCGAAAGGGTCACAACATTACAAATGTTAAAAAAAAAAAAAAAGCATAGAAATGGGAATAGAAAATTAACAAATTAATTTTTGGCTACATCTGGGTGTGAAGGCAAAATAAAAGTATCCACCATGGCGTATTTCGCAAACTAGGGAGACCTGACTTTCAAAAAAACAAAAAATTAGATCATGAGAAGAAATAAAAAACCCAAAGAAAAATTTAGTTGTCGTAGAAAAAAACAAAACAGGAAAGTAGGAAGTAGATGTTGGGTTTACTTCCGGCAGCTGCATAACTCTTTCTTCCCCCCCCCCTTTTTTGTCTTTTAGTCCTCAGATTCCATGGGCGATGTTTCTGACAAAGAGGGAAGAATTGCTGTTTTCTGGGTCGGAATCTATCTTACTTGAATTTTTTTTTTTTTTTTTTTACATAATTAACATTATTATTATTTTAAATTCCTTACACTAAATGGCTTCATGCCTTGTCTGAAACGATTTCCATTAAAAAAAAAAGTTAATATCAATGAAACAAGAAAGAGACGATCCAATCATAAAATATCTACACCATATACGAAATCTAAGAAGGTATTGAAAATTTTAAAACCTTAAACAAGACAATAAACAAAGAGGACGTAATTCAGTTAATATTAATTTGAAAGTATATTTAATGCATTTATTTATACTTTATGCTGTGAAGTTATGTTTTGAGGGTACGTGTTATAGCAGTGTCAAAGGATTACAAAGAAAAACAGAATGTCAAAATAAAGGAACAACATGTATAGCTAAGCATACAATACGTGGAGTGTTCGTCGTAGCCAACGAACGATCTAGGCTGGTCCACCGGATATCTAAACCCTGTGTATCGGTTTATTGCAGGTCAATATTTTTTTAATTTTTAAATTGCTATGAAACGCAGTGAAGTGAAATTTGGTATAACACTGGAAAAACATAGCAAGGTGCCTTATTTTCCTGATTTTTGTGGAATTTGAACAAATATTTTGAAAGTTATGCTAATTTTTCTATTTTCTGGTAATTTTAAGTGTGTATCACTTTATTGCAAATGTCTAAAAATGTATATTTTCGATAATAAAACACTATTCTAACTTTATATTTCTATTTATATGGAATAAAGAACATATCCGGTCACAATATTAACCAAAAAAACAAGAACGAATTTTACATTATTTTGTGTAAGGAAATATTTATTTATCAACATAACTCCTATGCTTTAAAATCACTTTGAATCGCCCTTTTGTCAACTGATGATGTCAATCGGCGGATTTGAGATGATGTGATGCTATAGGAAACTTCCAAAATCTTCCTCCAAAGTTTATCCTTCGACGAAAATTGAACTCCTTCTTTATAATCTTTCATCTTTATTATTGACCAGAACTGCTCAATTGGGTTTATATCTGGAGAACAAGGTGGCCATGTCATCAGATTTTCTCCACGAACGCCTAATGACTTAAGATAGGATGTTGTAGCCTTGGCTGAGTGGGATGGTGCATTGTTGTGCGTAAAAATCAATTTCTGGTGATTCACCAATGGAAGGTCATCATGCCATGGTGATAAATGCTCATTTAAAAATAAAATATAAGACTGGCTTGTCAGTTTGAAACTTTCTGGCACTCAAAATAGTCCAATTAGTTCATCGCAGATTATTCCAGCCCAAAACATGATACCTTCATCTACCTGTTGACAACGGAACCAATGAGGGGTAGGGAATCCAAAAGGACTCGAAACTTTAACCCACCCATCTGGTTCATCAAGGGTTGCTCTGGCCTCATCGGTGAAAAGAATCTTTTCAAAGCTAGTTTTCATGTATTTCTGAGCCCAAACCAAACGTTTTTCTTATGAGTTTGGTTCTAAACAGGTCTTCTTGCAGTTCAGTTTAAGACATTGCAGCGTGTATTTCTGGACAAGGAAGGTATTTCAGCCTTGTCAAATATAGCAACACTGCTGCTGCCCGGCTGCTTGTTAAGTTGAATTTTTCTAACACCACAAGCAGAAACTGACTTTATTATGTTTTTGTCCTTCCTTGGTTTGATGCTTGGATTTTCAATGAATGAAGACAATGTTCTTCAATCTCTTCCAAGCTCCTTGGCTAAATCTACGAAAGATAAACCTTTTGCAAGGCCTGCAACAACACGTTCCTTTTCAGTAGCTGTCAGTCGACCCTTTCTAGGCATTTTGGGAGACCTGCAATAAAGTGATACACACTTAAAATTACCAGAAAATAAAAAAATTAGCATAATTTTCAAAATATTTGTTCAAATTCCACAAAAGTCAGGGAAATAAAGCACCTTGTTATGCTCTTCCAGTGTTATATCAAATTTCACTTCACTGCGTTTCATAGCAATTTCAAAATTAACAAAATATTGACCTGCAATAAAGCAATACACAGGGTTAATTTGCTTCCCCACGAAAACAAAATGTGACACAAGGTCGTTTTTAATGTGGGAGAAAACCAGCTCCCCCAAAAGGGGGCACTCTGGAAGTTTGCAAAGATAAAATTGCCCCTTAGTATAGTAAGATTTCCGCCTACATTGACTAAAGACAATTTGATTTGAGTGCAACATCTGAGCAGACACCACACTTCAGCCACCAGTCCAGTATAAGAATGTAACCAGATATCGACTGATATCTATTTTCCTCCCCACGTAAAACAAAATATGACACAAGGTCGCTTTTAATATGGGAGAAAACCAGCTCCCCCAAAAGGAGGCACTCTGGCAGTTTACAAAAACAAAACTGCCCCAGCACAGTAGCCTCCCCCCTCCATTGACCAAGGACAATCCAACCTGAGTCATCATCTGAGCAGACACCACACCTCAGCCACCAGTCCAGCATACGAGCATAACCAGATATCATCTGACAACTTACAGCTTAGTCTTCCGGTATTTATTGAAATTGGAAAGGTCGTTATTGCTATTTCCAGTTGACTACAATATGGTCGTCTTCAAGTCTAATGTAATCAAATTCTTGTTTAGCCGTACTCTTAAATAATCAAATTCTATTCTATTTCCACCACTAAGGATCAATCACCACCTTACACCCATTATCCCTTATCCGCGAGTAGCATTTGAGCTTTGATAAGTGGTAACTCTCTTGTAAAATCAAATAAAAAAAACTGTATTTGTATGTCCTGATGACTTCTTACATTCATTAACTCTTATCCTCGAGTAACTTTTGGTCCTTGATAAATGGTGACTGCCTTGTAAAAAAAAAGATTGAACATAAGCTAGATTCTTATATCACATCAAAACCTAAATAATTTTACAAGCCAGGCATTTATAAGATCGTTGACAGATGGAATCAAGTTATAAAGAGCAAAAGTCGATATTGTTAAGAATACAGAGTCGAACGATAAAATTATCGCCATAGAAAAGACGACATTATTCCATTTCCGTTTGGTGAAAACCGGTTTTCTTTTTCTTTTTTTTTTTTTTTGTTGCTGACTATCTAGTAGTTGGCCAGTTGTGTACGAATCCCAAGAGCGATAGGAGCCTTCTATCATGTCTGAAAGTGACACAATATTCAACGAGTAATATCGGAGATGCGCCACTGTACAACTCATGTTCTCTACCGATCCAGGTTATGACAACAGGAACATTGTCAGCACCTTCAAAATACATTTTTGGATTGCCATGAATAATAAGGATGTGCCCCCAGGGTGATGAAAACAAAGTTTCTGACCATGGTTATAGTCTTTGGTGTGGTTTCAAGTAAGGGTCACATCACACCACCTCACATCTTCGAAGTCAGTACCAAAGTGTATCTGGATGTGCTGAAGAATATGATGATCCCCTGGTGCAATCATGTGGCCACTGGCAAACTCTGGGTGTGTCAGCAGAACTCAGCGCCACAAAAGAGGCCCAGGCTTGGCTTCAGAAGGAGTGCTACGACTTTGTATCCTTCTCTCAGTGCATCCCTCCTCCCCTGACTTGAACCTGCTGGACTACTTCATTTGATAATACGTTAAGAAAATCACCAACATGACCTCTCACAACACCAAAGCCAGCCTGATCACCGCCATCCACTGAAGATAGGCCGAGCCCCCATCAGCGCTTGTGGAAAAGACATTCTCCCAGTTATCCTGTATCGAGGCGGTGATTGAGGCTGAAGGCGGCTACATTGAATAAACGTCAGCTTTATTACATAATCAAGTTACCTGAATTGATTTTTTTCAATAAAAGTTTTAATATAAGGTTGTAATGTTGTTTTCTTTAGGGCGACAATTTTATCGTTCCACCATGTAAAAAATAATTAAAAAAAAAACAAAGTTTTTATTTATTATTTTATTTTCAAGATGAAATTTTAAATCGGTAAAAAAATTTGCACCGACCTGATACTTTTTCTTTTCTTTCTTCTTGCGTTCTGTTTCCTTCTTTTATCCCTTCATCTCATTTTATCCTTCTTCTTCCCCCCCCCACACCTCTTATTCTTTCGATAAGCATTTTCATGGCTTCAAAAATTGAATTATTTCTTTCTTTTCTTATCAGGTACTTGTTTTACTCTCAATCACGAATAAGCCTCAGGACCAACGGGAAAATCGTCCGCTCTTTTATGGATGGAAGTCATCGGATGACCTTGCGCCTCGATAAGGTTCTAAATCCTATCTACTTGACATTGGACATCGTCAACCAAAGACTCTACTGGATAGACTCCTACCTTGACTACATTCAAACCATTGATTATTATGGCCGGTTCAGGTAAGAAGACTCTGTAGCATTGGAATCAGCATTTACTACCGTGTTTGAATATATGGTTAAGTGGCACTTTTAGTCATTTAGAACTGCTTTAAAGCTCATTTTTCGACCAAATTTCAAACAATTATTGCAGTTTATGGATCACCTTTTCAGCTATATTGTGAAAAAATCTTTTTCAATTTTCATTCAGTAAAACAAAAGTTATGATGAATTTACTGGTGTTCAAAATCGTAAAAATTCGTAACGAGGTGAGCAACGTTTTTTATGACTGGTTTCTATAGCAATCACATTCAGCGACTAGTGTTGCTACTAATTCACCGCTCACGGGAAAAGCGAAGCAACAAGTGAAACAGAGAGAATGAAAGCATACGAGTACCGTACATTGTTTTACATATGTGTATGTTATGTCTATAGAGGCAAAACAAAAAATAAAATTGAAATTAAACAAAGAACAAGTGAATTTACTTCAAGCCTGTAAAAATCATGGATTACAATAGAAAAATACGAGCATGAAAAGTGATATGGTTAAGCTTAAACATGGAAAAGAAAAGATATTCTAGTAAAAAATATAATAAATTTATAACTTAAAATATTGCAGCTTTAAGAATTAAAAAAAAAATTCAATTTAACATTATTAATGCTGCAATATTTAAAGTTATAAATTTATTATATTTTTTACTAGAATATCTTGTCCTTTTCTTTTCCATGTTTAAGCTTAACCATATTACTTTTCATGCTCGCATTTTTCTATTGTAATATAAGATTTGGTTTGTTTGTTTGTTTGTTTTATTTTACGGCATATCAACCCTTTTCAGGTTATTTAATGTTGAATCTGGCAATTTTGATAAATGTTTAGTTTATATTTCAAGTTCTTTGTATCTTCAAATATTTATTTATGGTGTTTGGTTTGGTTGTTTTGTTTTACGGCATATCAATCTTTTCAGATCATTTAATGCCGAATCCAGTAATTTTAGAAAAAGGTCTTATGCTTCAAATTTTTTTATTTCCTCAAATATTTCTTCATGGAGTTTGGTTCGGTTGTGTTTGGTTGTTTTGTAGAAGAAAGCTGTTGTTTTTGTTTTTAAGCTTGCAGAATATAATTGAGTTTTGCAAAGGGAGAAAGAAAAAATAATAACACCAATGTTTGGTACATTTTAAGTCAGAAGACGATATTTTCAGTTAGTCATAGTCAATGTGTGAACTCTGCCAACGTTATAAGTCTACTGATAGATGTCACTCTAGAGAATCACTAGTAGTATTCCATATTGGCATTAAGTACTACAACTCTCGTTCTCTACGTATTCAGTCTTTCTGTAAATGCAAATACATTTTCTAAACTAAATCCGTATCTGAATCTTTCTTAGCTTATGGGCCAAAACAGATACCTAGAACAATAAATTATCAGTATTTTAACATATAAAGTTATCTTGTCGGAATTTCAGAATTAAACCTAAATTGCAATCAGCTGACATATTGATAATTGATTCAGACTAGCCTTATCGGTTATCCAATCTATTATATTTGTTATATAGTGGAGGTGGATGATATATTGTTCTCCAAACGGCACCAGATAAACGTATAACTTGAATGTATGTTGTATAGTCAGAGGATATGATATCGACGTATAAACTGAGTCATCTATAATATAAATCTCACCTGCCTGTTTAATTGTATGTATGTATGTATGTATGTATGTATGTATGTATGTATGTCTGCCTTAAACTTTCGACAGAGGCAGATTTTCACAAGATCAGTTTCATCTTGGAGCTCGACCCCTCGGATGACAAATATAAAAAAATTGGCTAAAAACATTAATTCCTTCACCTTCAACTGGGCACTTTGTACAGAGAGGGTCGATTTTTATAGTTATCTTGTCGGAATTTCAAAATCAAACCTAAATTGTAATCCAGCTGACATATTGATAATTGATTCAGACTAGCCTAATCGGCTATCTAATCTATTACATTCATTTACCTCCTTGTCCCAAACATACATTATCTTGCTGGATTTTCAAATGCAGCCCCAAATACCAGCAGGGTATATTATAAGGTGTAATAAAAAAGAAAATAAATGGTAATAGTGTCCTGACACAAACACCGGTTTCTGGTCAGCCACTTAACCAGTGTAGCGGTTGACTTTTTGATGTTCATGTTATCTACCGAATCATTTCGGATCCAATATTTGATTGACCGAGTTGTTCATATTACAATATGTGATCTACTCAGTGACCCTAACCGTTAGGGTTAGGGTCACTGAGTAGATCACATACTAACCCTAACCCTAGCTAACTAATCTGAACAATTTGGTAGACAATATATTGGATTAGAAACAATTCAATAGCTCACATATAAAAAAAACACAGATTTTTTTTTTGTCAGCCAGCCTTATAACCCTTCTTTTCCAATTGGACTCTTGAAGAGCTTACCTTTTTACAAGTGCTATCCATTTTGTATTATTTAAGTTCTTTGGACTACTATTCTCAACTTGAGTGTTATTCTCACAACGTTTCAGCCGATGTAACCTCTGATCTCCTTCAAGTGTATCTTGTCAAACTCAGGAATCTTTCTGTTGTACTTGGGAATAAGCATGGACCCATAACCTAATGGATAAAATACTAGGTAAAATTCAGTTATAAGTGACACTCTTCTAGAGGTTAAAGGTCCAATCTACAGTATAGGCGATACTCAGAATACACTTATCACTTACAACTGAATTTTACCAAGTACTTTATCCGTTACGCTCATGATTTGTTGGTTGGTTGGTTGTTTTTGTTTTACGGCATATCAACCCTTTTCAGGTTATTTAATGCCGAATCCAGTAATTTGAAAAATTTATTAATAGAATGTATTTGTTTTTTTTTTCAAGTCAGTTTCTATTTAACCCATAGTTGGGACCCTAACAGGTACTACCACTCCAGGTCAGAGTGGACCTGGGAGCAATGGAATTAAAGGGTGGCTCCACACTCCCCAAAGCTTGCAAATTGGGGCCTCATCATCGGATATAGTTTAAGGTCATATCCAGCACCCTCATGATTTGTGCAGGCGATACTGAGAATACAATTGCACATTACTTACCAGGTCATGGCTGATGGAACGAGAGGATGCTACCCCTTTGGATTAAATAAAGGGTGCTGTTCGAAATTCTATGCATATTTTCAAGTTCAATAGAAAGACTTTTCCAAGTTCAACAAGATACACCTAAAGAAGGTCGGAGATTATATCAGCCAAAACATTGTCAGATTCACATCCAAGATGTGAATAGTAGTCCGAATAATCCAAATAATATCATTGTTATCACGATTGCTATTTTCACGTTTCAACCGAAACATATTATTCGAACAAAAATACAAACATAAATCCAATAATATTTTGTTTCTATTTGTTTAAAATAGAAGCTTCGTTAGAAATATGGAAACGATATACTAGTTTTTAGCTTGTTTTATTTGACCGTTTTTAACCAAGAAAAGAGACTATCAAACACGTGTATGCCGTGTGATCATGTATGAAGAGTTGAGGATATGCGTTGCATGGAGAGAACTGACACTAGAATGATACAATGTTTGTGTAATCTGAGTCTTACAAACAAGCTTAGATCTGGTGACCTTAGAGGAAGATTAAGTTTGAGCAATATAGGGAGGTGTGTGTAGAACAGGAGACTTTGATGGTATGGCCACATTGAATGATGTTGAACAGTTGAGGTAGCAGGTTTAGTTTAGTTTAGAGTGGAAAGCCAAGAAAAACATGGAAGGAAGTGATAAAAATGAACAAAGGATAAAGATCTAGTGAAAGATAGGGTACTTTGAAAGTCAATTGAGGAGATGCGTTGCATGGAGAGAAATTATATGAGAATGATATGATGGAAGTGTAATGTGAGTTTTAAAGACAAGCTTAGATCTGATGACCTCAGAGGAAGATTAAATCCGGACAGTATAGAGATATGTGTGCAGAACTGTTTTACATCTATTAACATAATACCTCTTATTCATTCTTTTAATGTGACCAAAACATCAGAGTCTCCTGTTCTATACAAACCTCTTTGATTCTCTAGATTTAATCTACATCCGAGGTCATCGCATCTAGAACTTTTTGGGTTATTCAGACTACTGTTTGTATCTTAGTTGTTATTTTCATAACGTTTCATACAATGTAACCTCTAGCTTTCAGTTTACTAGAAGTCCGAAGTAATTCGCAACTGTATTTGGAGTGGTGTATTGCAAATTACTTAACATTTCTACGCAGTCATGGTGAACATAACGAGAGCATGCTACACCCGTAGATTAAATAAAAGGCTTTCATTCGAAATTCTGTGCAGATTCCTAAGTTTGAAAGACTTCAAGTCTAATGTAAATAAATTCCTATTGAGTAGTCTATTTAGAAAATCTAGCAAATCGGGCAAGTTCCGTTATGAGTGATCTTGCCTCACCATCTACCTAACACTTAACCTTTATCCTTGAATAGCCTCCTGGCCTTGATAAGTGGTGACTCTTCAAGTAAAAAAAAAATAAAAGATCCCCAAATTCGACGAGATACATCTGAAGGTCGGAAATTACATCGGTTGAAACTTTGTGAAAATAACATTCAAGATCAGAACAGTAGTCCGAATAATCCAAAATAATATACGTGTTGTTTTTTTTATAGTAATTATTTAAAAGAACAAATTTTATTTTTGTTATTAAAATTATCAGGCAAACAATCCTATCAGGTGGCATGAATATTCCGCATCCTCTAAGCGTCTCGTTATTCGAGAACCAGGTTTTCTGGGCTGACGCTACAAAAATGGGAGTCCTGAGAGTCAACAAATATGATGGCCTTTCTTCCGTGTCACAAATATTCCGGACAACAAACGAACAGATAATGAGTCTCAAAGTCTTTCACCCATCAACGCAGATGTCAAAAAGTAAGTTCCGTGATATATTTATTAATTACAGGGTGTTTGGCATTTCCCGGTCTAAAATACGCTTAATTATGATATTTTAATTTATGCAGATTTCGTATTTAATATTATATTACCCATAATATTATATTATAGAGCCAATTCTCTATTGATTATTATATTGTACCCAATATATAATAGCGATTTAAAAAGTATAAATAAAATATGAATTGGGTGTCATCAGCTAGAATTGAAACCAAAAAATTTAGCGTTCTAGCCTTAATCGTTACTCTTTCAGCTATCGTCAGAGGGATAAGAAATAGTTAAAAAATGAATAGACTTTAAAAATGTATATTTGTGCATGCATATAAGAGCATTGTAAGTCGACTTATGCATGAAAAGTTCAAATTTTTTTCAATTTTTTCCCCTTAGCAGCTACTTTTACTGCTTATATATATATATATATATATATATATATATATATATTATTTAAAATATAATTATCCACTAGATTCAGCCACTCTGATGAGTCGTAGACGACGAAACATGTGTCAGGGGGATAATTATATTTTAAATAATACATATGCCGCTTCCCATTTGGGGGTATCAAATTGGTAAAAGGGAAAATTATTCCCAACTCACATTTAGGTAAAAAATGCACTTATGTGTAAATAATTGAATTCATTCAAAAAGTATCGCAAACAAAATAACATATATATATATAAAACAATGGTCCACAAAAAATGCAAACATTTGACCCACTTCGTGCCGCTATGTGATCTTGTATCTCGAAGACAATGCACTTTGAAAAATGGAGACGGACAGACAGACATAGTGTGTTTTATATATTAGACTAGCAATATGTGAGAAATAAAACTTGTACTTTCGTTTTTTTTTTCAACTTTTGTTTGCCGCTGAAGCATGGGAGGATATTGCGCTAGGTGTTAGATTTATAAGGACCGTCTTAAGTGAAGAGGTGGGCAGCAAGATGTCTTTTCACATTACATTTACATTTCTGCATGTTTTTTTCCTTCATTTCATTACGTATGAACCAGATGATTATATTGTTGGCATTGGTTTCCCTGAGATCTTTCTATTTAGAATTTTTTCTAGAAAGATATTAGGTATTTGACAGGAGGGGCCATGTGGAAATTGCTAACATCCTACATGAAAATGTTTCTGGATTCGAACTTGCATTACATTTTCAATAACAAAAATGTTCTTTATATATACGTTCAAAGTGTTTATACTTGGGTCTTTTATGTGCTTCATGTTTCTTCTCATAAAGAAAGAGGACACAAGGAGACGTTTGCTGAGAGTTTTCTTCAAGGTTTTATTTGGAGAAAATTGACTCGGGAGAGAGAGAGACTAATTTTCTCTTAGTTAATTATTCAGTTCTATACTTTTTAAATAAAATGAATAACACACAGAGATAATAATTGTCTGTATTTTTGAGACTAGGTGTTTTCATTTATTGAGATTGTCGGACTGACTTCCTCCTCTTGGTTGTTATAGTCACAACGTTTCGGCCTGAACGAAGGCAGTGAAAAGTAACATTCAAAACAGAGAATCAGCAACTATGTCGCAGAGCCTAGCTGGAGTCCGAACACGATACCACCATAATAATAATAAAGGGTTGGGTTCGAGACTCCTAACAAACGGTTCCCCAGTTTGATACAAAACACCTAATGAAGATCGGATGGCAAAAACGGCCGAAACGTTGTGACTATAACAACCAAGATGAGGAAGTCAGTCCGACAATCTCATTAAATGACACACAGATAAGTTCAGTATTCTTAACAACACCCATGGTTTTTAAGACATGAAAGTGTATGTTTTCTGAGCTTTCGATTGGCTGAAATAAAATGTCTGCAATAAAATTCTTATCCATCAGCGGTTGATATTTTTACATTTTTGTAGAAGAAAAATTATATAAAAAGAGAGACAAAGTCAATTCATACAAAAATTAGATTAAATTTTATTGGCAAGTTTGTTTTTTGTTTTTGTTTTTTTTTCAAGGTTTTATTTTGGAGAAAATTGATTCAGGAGAAAGAGACTAATTTTCCCTTAGTTATTTTTTTTTAACTTAATGTTGTTGTAGGGATACCCATGCGCAATATATGTTACAATTATACTGAGAGATGTCACTCGAGAGAATCACTAGTAGTACGCCATATTTGTATTAAATACTACAACTCTCATTCTCTATGTATTCAGTCTTGCTGTAAATACAAATGCATTTTCTAAACTAAATCCGTATCCGAGTCGTTCTTAGCTTATGGGCCACAACAGATACCTAGGACAATAAATTATCAGTATTTTAACATATAAAGTTATCTTGTCGGAATTTCAGAATTAAACCTAAATTGCAATCCAGCTGACATATTGATAATTGATTCAGACTAGCCTAATCGGCTATCCAAATCTATTATATTTGTTATATTGTGGAGGTGAATGATATATTGTTCTTCAAACGGCACCAGATAAACGTATAACTTGAATGTATGTTGTATAGTCAGAGGATATGATATCGACTAAACTGAGTCATGTTGTATAATCGGCTATCCAATTTATTACATTCATTTACCACCTTGTAGTCAATCACTCTCAAACATATAAATTATCTTGCTGGATTTTTAAACTCAGCTCCAAATAGCCATGTATTCTGTCTTGTAAATTTGTCTAAACTAGGTCGGTGTCCAAGTCATTCTTTTTGGCTCACAGCACTGAACTTTCTAACTTAACTAATATGAGTTACACACACGGACAGAGATATCGAAGTAACATTTCACACTTAGCAATTATCAAAGTTTTCAACATTATTACTCAACTGTCTCACACAATCCATGACAAACTTGCATTATTCGATGCCTCATAGACTGATTTTAAAAACTTTTCTTTCTCTCAGCTCGAAAAATGTGACGTCATCCGTCAGCTCACTCTGTTTTGTCCGCCCCTTACCTCAACTTTACGTCACCCAACTCTAGGAACGATTCTCTTTTTCAGATTAGGGTTATCATGATTTGCACAAAGTGCGACCCTGTTAAAATCTACACTAGCTGACTTAATCTCTATTGACGAGGCTCCCTAATATGTAACCATGTACATACAGGTTTCCAGCCTGTATCATTAACCACTAAGCCACTGTCACCTCCTACTGCATGTTAGAACTGGTAAGGAAACAGTAAACCAAAAGAGAATTCCAAAGGCAAGCAGTCTGAGCAAAGAAACTATTGAAAAATGTATTGAAAATTGCTATTTAAAAAGTCTAATGATATTTTGACAGTATCGTCTATGTATTTATTCTAATAAGGAGTTTGAATGTTGGATTTTCGAGGGGGGTTACTAACAACAGCAGTGATTGGTTAGTAAGGTTTCTTATAATTGTAAAAGGAAAGGAGTTTAATCTTAGTAGCATTTTAACATTTTCATTAATACGTAATCAATAAGTCAAATAAAAGTCTGTTTATACATACGTTGAGGTGTTTATATGCGGTCCTTTTTTTCTCTTCATCATCGCCGTTTCTCTTCACCCCGTTTCATGAGTAACTATGATCGTCTAGTCTGTACTACGGGACTGCTTTTTAGCTGACTGCAACATGGTCGTCTTAAAGTCCAATGTAAACCAAGTTCTTGTTGAGCCGCCTCTTTAAATAACCAAATTCTACCAAATTTCCCTCACCACCGGTCATTATGCCATTGTCTCAGTGACCACCTTACACCCATTAATATTGAAGTGACATTTCGCACTTAGCAATACAAAGACACAAGAAGACGTGCGCTGAATTTTCCCCGTCTCATATTCTCATCCATGGTTGCCAGTTTAGCCTTTTTAAAGCCGACTTTCAGGAATCTGGCTTTATTTTGAAGCAGTTTCGCCTTCAAAAATTGCATTTGGCCTTTTTCAAAGCGTGACGGACAGACAAACTAAGAAATGGACAAGCAGAATCTTATATAGGTTATCAGTTTACTTCTGCCTTAATCTAAACACAGATTCCATGAACAAAGTTTCTTTCCAAGAACTGCCGCCTGTGGAACTCTATACTACGGGAGACAGAAAATGATATTACTAAAAGGGACTAGACAGAGAAAGAGAGAGAGAGGGGGAGAATCTCTCGGATCAAGAAAATTGTTTAAAACTTAGGACTACAGAGTTTGGTAGCAAATGACTCTTAAAAAACATAAGTGATTTCTTAAATATGATCCAAGATATAAGTAAGTAAAATAAGATATACTGCACCTTAATCCTCGTTTGAATTTAAGGTTCGACATAACAGCGTAATAGATTAAAGTTTTAAAATTACTATTTTGCATCTAAGGCAATCAGGCAATCCCATATTTAAAAAAGGGGTGGATGGTGATGACTTACGTATGAACATGACATTCTTTTAGTGTATTGTTTTGTAGATAAGGCACTTCTGAAATATTTTGAAAACTTAGCATATAAAATGTTCTCAAAAATTAAAAAAAGTAATTGTTTCTTTCAAATAAAGTATAATTTTTATTTTTGTTTGTTTGCTCTTCAGATGTCAATCCTTGCAAAACCGCCAACTGTGAACAACTCTGCGTTTTATCCCACACGTCTGAAAATAATGGCCTCGGTTTTAAGTGCTTGTGTCGCACTGGTTACACTTTAGTGGAAAACCAAATTAATTGCACAAGTAAGACAAACGCTTAGTTGAGCAAAAATTTTTGTTTGAAAACATTCTTATCAAATACAGTCATAATATTGCTAGTCTCTTATACGTTTTTTAATGGGAATCACTCCAGACAAGCCACGAAGCCACTTGAGGTAAACAACTAAAAAATACTATTCAAAAACTAGCCAAAGATAAACGGTTAAAGGGAATAGATTCATCCGTCCTTACGAAATAGGTGTAAAGAATTGAACATATATATATATATATATATATATATATATATATATATATATATATATATATATATATATAGATAGATAGATAGATAGATAGATAGATAGATATTTCTTATATACATTCTATCTTATATATATATATATATATATATATATATATATATATATATATATATATATAAGAAAATAATAAGCTAAGGGAGGGGGGTGAAAATAGAATTAATTAAACAACAAAAGAAAAACAAATCATGAGGATGGGGGGTCTTATGCTAGTGTCCAAAAATGCCGACGGAAAATACATCAATGAAAAACAATTAAACAAATGGCAAAATAAACAAGTCGCCGATACGTCGTACGAAAGAGAGATGTAGAGAGAGAGAGAGAGAGAGAGAGAGAGAGAGAGAGAGAGAGAGAGAGAGAGAGAGAGGACTTGCAGTTCATATTTGTTTCTTATGTGAGGCTTCTCCGGCAGTCTGTTATTTAGGGTTCTTTCCTTTTTTTTTTCTTTTTCTTTCGGTTGGTTAAAACAGACGTCTTCAACAATCATCTCTTCGTTAGTCCATAATTCAAAAACCTATTTGTAAAGTTCGCCATTTCCTCGTCGTTTTATGGTCGGCATTATCTCTTTTTGTTTCCGTTATTCTTCGCTGTATGTCTTTTTGCTGCACCGTGCCCCTCATGTTCGTAGAGTCGACATTCTATACTTCGACGGCGTCGGTTCGTTCTCCTTTCTCTGGTTTGTCGGGATGAGGATTTTTCACGTCCGTCCGGCTCGGCGGAGTGTCTATACAAAATGTCTTCTCTCTCTCTCTCTCTCTCTCTCTCTCTCTCTCTCTCTCTCTCTCTCTCTCTCTCTCCCTCTCTCTCCCCTCTCTCTCTCTCTCTTCTCCACACTTTTCTTATCATTTTCTTTCTTTCTTTGTTCACTTAGTAACTAACAGGGGTCAGAAAGCATGTCGCTGACCGGGTGACCTGTCAACTCGCTTTCATACTGAAGGGGTGGGAGGTGTTAATATCTGTTGAACGTTTCATTCAACTCTTTCCTCCTCTCTCTTTTTTCCTACACTCTCTCTTTCTCGATTCATTTTCGTCGGCCTAAAACTAAATTATGAAATTTTGTTAAAACATAATCCAATTTAAGAATGATGTCACATCTCCCCACCAAAACAAGTGAAATAGACTCACATGTGAGACTATTTCATGAAATTTCGGGCAAGTGGCACAATAATTATTATTTCATTATCTATTGCAAGATATTATTTATCACCTTGCGAAACGCTAAATTTAATAGGATGGTCTCCAAAGGTTCAGCTGATGGAAGGCATTTGCCCCAATCTTCATGTGAGCGCAAATTATAACTTCTGACTTTATTCCCACAACTGTCACCGTCCTCGTCATTTTCTTTTGGTTTGCTCTCGAAATACTCATCATCTTCACCATATACTTTATCTAGCTGTGGCCGTGTTAGTAGTAATCGCGATACTAACAATATTACTGGCAGCAGCTGTAGCAGTCGTCGTAGCGACACTAGTAGAGGTCATTCTCTGTTGCTTCTCTCGGTCATTCAGGTAAACTATTTGTTTTTCATCCCCAGCGGAGAGTTTATCATGATTCTCGACTATACAAGCACGACAGGGAAATTGTGACTTTCTCCCAACACTTCCCGGTGTTCTCGCTATCCTTTTTAAAATTTAGTACATTATTCTCCGTACTAAATTGTTTTCACTAACTGTTATAATCATCAAGATATCGCTTGTTTGTTGAGTCGTCTGTATTTTGTTCGTCGGGTCAACAGTCACGTATAATTCTGTCCCGCCCCACCGTTTTCTAACGGTCAATTTTCGTGAGGTGTTACTGTGCTTAGCGCTACCTACATCTGCAGACGAAGTGTCTGACTCTTTTTCGGGTGGTATATTTTAAAAATTTTCTTTTATCCCAATGCTTTTGTCTGCCACTCTCTCCTTCTTCTGCGGGAAGACTAATGTCTGACGTGGAGGAAAAACTCTGGGGTTTTCTACCCTGATTCTTTCAATTTCAGGGGAAAGCTGATTGAACGCTGAACTGTTATATATTTTGTTTTTAATTCTATTAATATCTATCTCGTACTCTCTTGCCATCTCATCTATTTTATTCCGTGGAATTCGCTTGCCTAAGCCTCAACCTTAATGTTTTTTAGTTGGACCTTTGTTTCGGCTTCTGTGTGTCGTTTAATATCATTCTCGTTGTACTCGAGCGTTTTGTATTCTAAAGCTTCTAACACGACTTCGTCGACTAAATTTTTATCTACCAGATATTTAGTCACGGACTTAACAAGTTGGTATTTTCTACTGGCGGGTCTAACATCTAGGTTATATTGTCTTCCTACAGCCATGCTATCGTTCTTCCTCGATTAACATAGCCCCTCGAAGTCTCTAAAAATGCATCTACTTCTAATTAATCTATTCGGAATCTACAATCTCCGCTGTCTCACACGTGTGCCCGTCTGCCCTGCTGGTTGTACAGAGAAAGAGTAAAATTTCTGGACGAGAGAGCCGCCATTTTGTGAACGACGAAGGAGGATTACGTAACAAAAAAAAAAAAAAAAAAAAGGAAAATAAATTTTGATCCTCGGATTCGAACGCATGCGGCATATCAAACAAGAGGGGAGGAGAACACCTTTCTCAAATCAGTGAAATAAAATAAGCACAGAACACAGTGAGAGAGAACACAGGCAAACACGGTCTTAAATTTTAAATCAACTTTATTACTAAGAAAATAATAAGCTAAGGGAGGAGGGAATAGAATTAATTAAAAAAAAAAAAAAAAAAAATCATGAGGATGGGGGGGGGGTCTTATGCTAGTGTCCACAAATGCCGACGGAAAATATATCAATGAAAAACAATTTAAAAAAAAAATGGCAAAATAAAAAAGTCGCCGATACGTCACACGAAAGAGATATGTAGAAAGATAGAAAGAGAGGACTTACAGTTCATATTTGTTTCTGATGTGAGGTTTCTTCGGCAGTCTATTGTTTAGGGTTCTTAATCCTTTTTTTCTTTTTCTTTCGGGCAGTTGGTTAAAACAGATATCTTCAATACTTGTCTCTTCGTTAGTCTATAAGTCGAAAATATATTTGTAAAGTTCGCCATTTCCTCGTCATTTTATGGTCGGCATTATCTCTTTTTGTTTCCGTTATTCTCCGCTGTATGTCTTTTTGCTGCACGAGATGTCTTCTCTCTCTCTCTTTCTTTCTCTCTCTCTATCTCTCTATCTATCTATCTCTCTATCTATCTATCTATCTCCCCCTCTCTCTCCTCTCTCTCTCTCTCTCTCTCTCTCTTCTCCATACTTTTCTTATCCTTTTCTTTCTTTCTTTGTTCACTTAGTAACTAACAGGGGTCAGAAAGCATGTCGCTGACCGGTTGACCTGTCAACTCGCTTTCATACTGAAGGGGTGGGAGGTGTTAATATCCGTTGAACGTTTCATTCAACTCTTTCCTCCTCTCTCTTTTTCCCTACGCTCTCTTTTTCTCTCCTTTGTTCATTTTGCCTCGGCGACAAAAAAAAAAAAAAAAAAAAAAAACATACATCTTTCGTCGGCCTAAAACTAAATAATGAAATTTTATTAAAACACATAATCCAATTTAAGGATATATATATATATATATATATATATATATATATATATATATATATATATATATATATATATATGTGTGTGTGTGTGTGTGTGTGTGTGTGTGTGTGTGTGTGTGAGTGAGTATATATAGATATAGATATATATAAATATACTAGCAGGCCGCCCGGCGTTGCCCGGGCGTAAAATACGCATAAATATTTTGATTCATACAGAAACTGAGGCATGTGCATGCGAATATTATGTTTTTCTAAACAGTTCTCCTCTTGTACATATATATATATATATATATATATATATATATATATATATATATATATACTCGTACATGCTGTCTATTTTTTTCCATTTTGTAAAACTTTATCTAAAGAATCAAGAGTATCAGTCACAGACATTTTGTTTCTATATTCTTGTTTTACTTTCAGAGATCGAAGAATTCTTGCTGCTTGCCGGCCGATATGCTGTTCAAGGAATCCCCTTGACCCCTTCGACGTCATATGCCATTGATGCCATTCCCTCACTTGTAGGCTTAGGACGATACACGGCCGTTTATGTCGGCATTGACTACACTGCTTCCGATGAAACGATATACTTTTCAGAAATGTTCGATCATGTTATTTACAAGGCTCATCTGAATGGTTCAGGTAAGATTTATTTTTTGGGGGGGAGGGGGAGTTCTTTGATTGTGTTGATTTACGGTGTATTAATCTCAAGAGAGTATTTAATGCCGAATCCAGTAATTTGGAAAAAAAAAGTTTTTTTTATATTTTCAAATATTTGTTTACTGCGTTTGGTTTGGTTTGGTTTGGTTGCTTTGTTTTACACCATATCAACACCTTTTGGGTTATTTAATGTTGAATCCAATAATTAAAAAAAATATTTTTATGCTTCAAGTTGCTTATGTTTCCAAATATTTATTAATTGTGTTTGGTTTGGTTTGGTTGTTTGGTTTTCATTTTACAGTATATTAACCCTTTTTAGCTTATTTAATGCCGAATCTTTAATTTTCGAAGAAAAAAGTTTTATGTTGCAAACTATTTATATCTTTAAATATTTACTCATAGTGTTTGGTTTAGTTGTTTTGTTTCATGGCATATCAATACTTTTCCGTTTCAACTATTTTAGTAAAAGTTTTATGCTTTAAGCGGTTTATATTTTGTAAAAGTGTGTGCACGCGCGCGCGTGTGTGTGTGTGGTAGACTACGGTGGAAAAATGTCAATAATGCTGGACGACTGTCGGTCGTCTCTCTTTTTTTTTCTCTCTGATTGTTTATGTTGACTGTCTCTTACATAGACATCAACTGACATTCCTGAAATGTAAATATTTAAAATATTTAATTGTTCCTTCTTTTTTTATTTTGCATTGCGCAATTCTAACTTCCTGATCTGGAATGTAAGTGTTTCTTTGTTTTTGGTGATAATTACACTTCAGGTAATTTTTATAGGACACAAGAATGTAGATCAAAGTCCATCTGGAATGTGCATGCGTGCATACTTCTGATTTTATTGGCGTTGACCCGGGCAATATCAACACTTAGCTAGTGCTAACTTAGAAAATCTTATCAGACTTGGTTAACGAAATCAGTTTTTTTTTCAAGCTTTCTCCAACCGCACCTGAACAGAAGAACTCAAGAACACTTGCTCCTCCTCCCCCATCCTTTACTATTGAACCAAAGGAAGTGAAAAGAATTCAATGTCTCACATACCAGCATTTTTCCTCTCATTCACACATTCTTATGCACTAGCATGATTGAGGTGAACAGAAAAAAATACTATCCACACATATATGCAGTAAAAAGAACAAGAACAAGATAAACCAACGCACACACATACACAATGCTATGCTGCCATATTTATGTATATATATCTACTAGGGAGTTACCACTTATCAAGGCCCGAAGGCCACTCGAGGATAAGGGTTAATGAATATAAGGTGTTAGTGCAGTGATCATTAATGGTGTAAATTTGATAGAATTTAATTATTCATGGGCACGACTTAACAAGAACTTGTTTACATTGGATTTGAAGGCTATCATGTTGTATTCAACCGGGAAGCAGGACAGCAGAACAGTGTTCCAAAGGCGGGCGGTTCATGGAAAGAAGCTCTGTCCATGGAATCTGCGTTTAGAGTTAGGTATAAATGGGGAGGGGGGAAATCATATATAGTGGTTGTAGCTTGTCGAGTATTTTTTTGCGAAAGTTTGGAGTTCGGTATTCACATATAAATATTACATACACACACATACCCACACTATGAACAATTCGACTTGTGAATACTCACTCCACATTCTTCACCAAACATGTTTTTGCACTATGAACAATTCGACTTGTGAATACTCACTCCACATTCTTCACCAAACATGTTTTTGCACTATGAATATTTTACTAATTGCATGCCACAAAATGTATCTATGCTCCTATAAATTTGTTTGTTTTCTGTATTAATATTCATATTAAAAAACACTTTTTTTCTATTTGTTTAAAAAGAAAATACAATTTTGGCTCGTGGAATTGCATTCATCTGCAAAAGATCTAGCTAATTTGCATATTCTTTTAAACATTCATTTTTAATTAATTCCATATTAGTTGTTTTTTTTCTGTTTTCTTATGGGATGATTATCTTTAGTTAACTATTACGTGTAATTATATTCATGCAGATATTCTACATGATTTATACTGGAATAATATTTGCGTAAAAAGCTTATAGTAAACACAAACCTCTTTCTATATATATTTATGTATGCGTGTATATATATATATATATATATATATATATATATATATATATATTTGTTTAAAAAATTTGCCTACTAAACTCCTCTGTCAGTTTTTCGTCTACTGACATGAAACTTAATATATAGGGTATTCGAACCCATGCGAAACTTTTAATTTGAGTTTTAGCCGGGGAAATCTGTACAAAAAATGTGAAAATTAAAAAAATTGAATTCGCCAGGTAAAGGTCGAATGACGGCATTACGAATATGCATGTGTAACGAAATAGCTATTGGTTCGTGATTTAATTTTTAGCCCTGCAACAAACAGGTCTGTGTTGCTCAAGCATTAATGTCAAAGGAAAAAGTAAATCGTAAGCTAAACGTTTTGGTTTCGATTCTTGGTGACGCACAAGTCATTTTTTTTTTTTTAACTTTCAAAATCATTACTATGTTTTGGGTTCGATATAATATAATAATCAATACGAAATCTGCAGTAATCAAAATATTATATTCAGGCGTATTTTACGACGGGGCAATGTCGGGCGGTCTGCTAGTTTAAAAATAAATTTGGTGAAAATGCACTGGGGGACCACCCGAAGATTTACCTTAAAGAAGTTGATTTTTTTTATATTCAACTGTTTATAGGTGTATTCGGGTCTGCTGCGAACAAATATCACAATTTATTTTGTCGCTGACACAAATTATTTACACAAGTAACACATTCATTAGCCCGTGGTTACTAGTATAGTTAGTTATGTCCGGCTGCCATTTTTTTTTTAACTTTCATGTACGACGGTGAAGTAGGTACGCATGCGCAGAAATTTACAGTTATTGTATCTATTTACTATGCCTCCCCACGGGACAGAGTTAGACACCAGGGTCGTCTTTTAACGTGGAGAAAAGGTACAAAAATAAAAAAAATTGTCTCAGTCGTGAAGGACTGGTCCTCCACCGAAAGAGAACAAGAAATGGATTACAGCATCTGAAGAACGGATACTACGATTTGATCTTGACCAAAAGGCAAATTTGCAGTTATTGTAGCAGGCAGAATAGACACCCCCAACCTCCCCATGTTAAGAACGGCTGTCGGAATAGACACCCCCTAACCTCTCTATTTTAAGAAGGGCTGTCGGAATAGACACACTCAACCTCGCCCATGTTAAGAACGGCAACTTTTACCAAAAAAAGAAAAAAATCTTTTTCTTTTTCGTTTGTTTAGAAAAATATATATATATATACCATAACCCTTTTTTTCCTTGTTTAAAAAAAAAAGATGGCGGCTATTACACAAAAGCTATTCTAGAAAGCATTGGATATTTACGGTGTTACTATTGTACGTTATTCTTTTCAGCGAGAATTGAAACTGTGATATTTCTTTGCAGCAGACCCGAATACACCTGAAAACAGTTGAATATAAAAAAAATCAACTTTTTAAGAGTAAATCTTCGGGTGGTCTCCTAGTACACTTTTACAATAAATTTAAACAAAGGGTTATATTTTCTCCTGCCAGGCCTTGAACCTTTGATTTCCTACGATGTTGGCACAGTAGAAGGCATTGCAGTTGATTGGTTATCGAGAAACCTGTACTTCACTGATTCTCAGTTCAAAAGCATCTCTGCGGTTCGAATCGATCACCCCGAAGATCGGAGAAAATTGATTTCTAATATTGGAAACCCAAGAGCAATTTCAATCCACCCTTACAAAGGGTAAGTAACACAAATTTGATAACCTTCTGTGAAGTCAGAGGTCAGAAAAAAATTCATCTTGTTATCTCTTATTTATTTTGATTGTTATATTAACAACATTTCGACCGATGTAACCTCCAACCTTCTTAAGATGCATTTTTTCCCCCGAAAACTTGAAACCATTTTGTTGCACTTAGAAATCTTTATGCCTCGACATGTTTTCAAAAATTGAGCTATACTTACCTTTTGCTATGGTTTTTCTCTGAGGAGAAGAGGCTTTCTTTGAAACTCCATGGAATAAGGAACCTTTCATCTTTATTTCGTATTCCTTGTTTTGAATAAAATATTGTAAAATTATATATTATTTAATTGGAATTCATTGAGATGAGTATTATTTATTAATTTTATTTATTGCGGACATTTATCCTCGTCTTTTATTAGTTGTGTCATGACGTTTCGGCCAACTATTACTCTGGCCTTCGTCAGGTGGTAACCGCGACGGATAGGAACTCTGAATTGCCTGACTGAATTCACTGCAATTACTGCATTCCATAGTTGTTGTCGTCTCACCACGTTTTGGCTAAGTAAGCTTCTGGCATCGGGGCCTGTGGTGCAATTGACAGAGACGTTGAATCTCTATGGTTCCAGGTGAGAATTGTTGGAAGATAGCGGTTTCGATCTTACCCAAAACCAGCCAGAGGTTTACTTGGTCAAAACGTGGTGAGACGACAACAACTACTAAAGGCAGTAATTGCAGTGAATGCAGTCAAGAGATTCAGAGTTCTTATCCGTCGCGGTTAGCACCTGGCGAAGGCCAGAGGAATAGTTGGCCGAAACGTCGTGAGGCAACTAATAAAAGATACGTAACTGATACGTAACTGTCCGCAATAAATAAAAATAATTGTAAATTTAATTCTACAATATCTTGTCTTTTTTTACTTATAGTTACGCTTTGGAAAAAAGATTTCCAGCAGAGTGCTCTATTATACGGGGGAAATTTTTTTTAAATAAGAGCGTAATATTTATATTTTTATTTTCAGAAAGTTTAGATGAAATAAGTCGGTTTCAAACTTTAAATTTGATGAATTAATAAACCACATTTTTTTCATTGGTGACGCGATAAATAGTTAACATATATTATAATTATTAATAACAGAACCATATAAGTGTATACAAGTTCCTCCTTTTTTCTATTTCTTTTTCTTTTCCTTTTCTGTTTCTTTGGCATCCAAAATAATGAACGGACAACTTAAAAGTTTAATCATTTGAAATTTAAGGTTAAAAAAAACAAAAACGAGATTTGCACGAGATCTTGTAATATATGTGTGTGTTTCCTCTTCCGGTTATAAACAGATGAAGTAAATCGGCTTACGAGAGCTTGATACGAGGACCTAAAACCGTCCCCTATTTTCAGGTTTAAAACCGACGGTACCGATAACTTGTTTTATCTAAACTTTCTGAAAAAAAAAAATATATATATTATTATTATTATTATTATTATTATTATTATTATTATTATTATTATTATTATTATTATTATTTATACCTACAGATACTAGTGGTTCATGTTTTCGCAATCATCAAGGAAAGGAAATTAACAACATATAAACGCCAAATTCGGGTATTGACAGTAGACAGTCTAGACTGTTCAAACAAGCAGAAGTCGTGAACGAAAATTGACTGCCTTTTATTTTTTATTTTTCAGACAGTGCTCATCTTTAAATATTCTTAAAGGGGTTTGATAATTATAATTATAAATAATGATCATTCATTATACTTCCAGACTAGTGTTTCATGCTTTCGCAATCATCAGTGTATATATATATATATATATATATATATATATATATATATATATATATATATATATATATATATATATATATATATATATATATATATATAAACTAACGATTTACTAAATAACGTTTTATTTACTGGATATTTTTCCGGTATTCACCGGAAGTTATTATCTCCCTTAGTAAGTTCGATTTACTCTGTGTGTGTGTGTAACGCGGTTTAACTCAGCCTACAGGCAACCCACCTAGACTAGTAAGGTACCGAAATGAAGCTTATGACCCACGGATGTTTTAGTGATATTTATATCCATGTTTGGTGTACGGAAATGCAAAAAAAAAAAAAAAAAAATGCAAAAAAATAACGATTTACTAAACAATGTTTTATTTACTGGATATTTTTCCGGTATTCACCGGAAGTTATTATCTCCCTTAGTAAGTTCGGTTTACTGTGTGTGTGTGTGTGTGTGTGTGTGACGCGGTTTAACACAGCCTACAGGCAACCCACCCAGGCAAGTAAGGTACCAAAATGAAGCTTATGACTCAGCGGATGTTTTAGTGATATTTATATCCATGTTTGGTGTATGGAAATGCAAAAAAAAAAAAAAAATGTAAAAAAATAACGATTTACTAAACAACGTTTTATTTACTGGATATTTTTCCGGTACAAGAACCCAAGTTTGCCGAGCTGGGCAAACTTGGGTTCTTGTTAATATAAATAATAGAGAAAAACATTTTTATTTGGAGTCCAGGGGATCGAACGCGAGTGGTGAGAGTCAGGCTCGGTTTGTCTTGAAATGCATCTACCTTCTTTTTCCTTTTCGTTGTTGGGTTAGCTTATACCGTCAAGTGGCTCTATGCCTTGTCTGAAGCGACTTCCATAATGAAAAGGTTGATATGCTGTACAACAGACTGAATGAAAAAAAAAACGAAACTTCATTAATCTCTATTAATCTTACTTACTTTTTTTCTGCTTAAATGTTTTTTTTTTTTTAGATATATATAAAGGGTGTTTTTTTTGTTTTGTTTTGTTTTTTGTATTTTTAAAGCGGCAAATTAAAAAAAAAATAAATCACAGAAAAATATTTTTATTATACAAATACGGGATTTATTCCAAAGATTAAGTTTTGCCATTTATCATTCAAATCAAATTTTCACAACTCTACGCATAAAATTATGGTGTATTGTATTTCGGCAATAAGACATCGAATGTTGTCTTTCAAGTGGTCTATTGTGTCTGGTTTATCAGCGTAGACATGGGATTTTACACATCCTCAAAGAAAATAATCTAATGTTGTCAAATCGCATGAACAAGGTGGCCAGTGAACAGGTTTCATTTCTTGAAATTAATTGTTCAAATGTTTTTCAGTAAATTTATCGTAACTGAAACGATAGCTTTGTTGTCGTCGTGACGTAATGTAATTTGTTTATTTAAAGTAATGCTCCCTATTTTAGGTTGAGCATTTGGGAAGTGATATACAAATTACCATTAGCGTATGAAGCGATGCTCTTTGTGTAAACAAATTGAGCTTAGGTACATTGGACAATGTCAAAACATTGTTAATTCACTGCCCGCATAGTTAGAAGCTCCGAATATCGTTTGCGCAATCGGGTTTCGATCTTGGCTTGAGGTAATTGCTTGTCTAGCCGCAATGATGAGCTATAAAACAGCGAAACAATATTGTATCTTTATTTTAATAATATTATTGGAATTCTTTCCCCTTTTCCTTGTGCCCATTTGTGAATTATTCCATGGATTTCTGCCTTTTAGATTATTTTGGACCATCTTCCAATTACGCGATTCCCTTGGAATTTACTTGTGCGAATGGAAATTTAACTAACTTTCTTGGATTTGCATTTTTGGATTTTACATTCATTGGATACTTTACCCTTCACCAGACTATCCATTCGCGTGAAATCACTTTTTTCAAAGTCAAAGATCTTACTTGATAACAAAAAGTGAAGCAGAGGGAATAGGGAGACTATTCTCTCTGCTTCACTTTTTGTTATCAAGTAACATCTTTGACTTACTTATAGTTTCATCAAATACTTTTGCAAGCAAAATCCGATCCTGCATTTTGCTAAATCCTACCCTCTGATGAGAAGAAAAACATTTATTCGAAACTCTGCGGATTAAGGACTATCCACTTATTTAGTGTTTCCTTTTCAAATTAAATATGTTTTTAACTCTTTTTCAAATTGTTTTTTAATATGTTTTTTTTAACTACTTGCTCTTATATATATATATAAATATATATATATATATACATATATATATACATATATATATATATATATATATATATATATGTTTATGGGACAATATGTTAATTCAATTATCTTTCACCTTTTATTTATAAAGCACAATGTAACTACAGAGCTCATACAAATAAATGACAAAAGGTCTATATTCCAAATTTCAGGATGTTCTCTATTTTACCATTTACTACTTTCAGTATGTTAAAATGTTCAATTCTTGACAGCCCCTGTTTCGTAGCGCAGAATCATTCAAGTAATTATTATGCCAAGTTTTGATTTTATTCTGCCCCTACCTCATCAGATAAAAAGAACTTTTCAACTTTGAAAGAAAATGAAGGAATATAGGCTTGATTACAAAATTGGAAAATCGGAAAACAAGTTGCAATTTTGTTTTCTTTAAGTTAGGCCATTTTTTAATATATGTATGTTTGTGTATGTATGTGTGTGTGTTCTTTAAGTTAAGCCATCTTTGAATATATATATATATATATATGTGTGTGTGTGTGTTGTGTGTGTGTGTGTGTGTGTGTGCATTAACATCCAAACAAGACACATTGCCACTTGGAGGTAAGAAGCTACTATTTAGGATCATGTGTAAAAAGGAACTGTGGGGAGTTGAACAGCAAGCTGTTTGTTCACATTACATTTTTGCAGGTAGGTACAGTCAGGAAAGCAGGAAACAGGAAGGGGATTCCAAAGTCTTGCAGTCCGAGAAAAGAAACTATTAGAGTAGAAGTGTTTCCAGCATCTACGTTCCTCAGCAGTGAAGGGGTGGAATTTTGCTGCTGTTCGGATTAGTCAAGAGTATTAACCGCTTCAGACGTTATTTTCTATGAATACTAGAAGATGTACCCGGCGTGGCCCGGTATTAAACGTAACGTTAAATTACTTTAAAAAATGAAGTAAAAAAACAAATAGCAAGAAACTGAGACAGGTGCATGTGAGTATTATGTTTTCTCTAAACAGTTCAGTTCTTGTAAATAAAAAAAAGTACCCGAGCTGAGATCTAAACCAAAACCTTAAGATAGCGAGTCAAGTACGATAACCATTAAGCCAGCTTTCCAAGACCTTTAAAAATGTTTTCAAACCTCGTCAAACAGTCGATAAACAGATACAAACTCGATGACCTCTACCCACGTGTCAATTTTTCAATTTTGACCCCTTACAAGCCCTTTTCAATGATCAAAACCGATTAAAATGTTTTACGAATTTCTGAATACCCTATATACCAAGTTTCAAGTTTGTGAATAAAAAATTCGTTGAGTATATAGGTTGAGAATTCTCATCACACACACATTCTCACTTTAATATATAGATATATAGATAAATGTTAGTGCGAACATTTTTTTTATTAGATACGTCATGGTTTATGAATTTTTTAAAATAAAATCAAACTTGGACGCGTAATTATAGTAGTTATGACCCGACGGGTCACGGGTACGTCTAGTATATATTAATGTCTCTTTCACATTACCTTTTTTTTTCACTCTGTATAATTTGGATAGTTTGACATCAAAGTAGTCATTTAATTCTCCCCCACCCCCGAAATAATTTCAATAAGTCTGTATCGCCTACAAAGATTAATACAAGAAATGTTGGCAGATAATAATCGCATCCCGTGGCCTTAAATTGAAATGCTCATCCCACCTTTGTTATCTTGCAAACCCGTATAAACCAACTCCAGTACCTCCAGTACATACCGCCATTTTTTGTTGCCGTTAAAACCGGCACATAAGCCTGGCTTGTCGATGTCAAAGGTTAATTGGAACAGGTGTGACTTGAAATGAAGTCTTACGTGTAGGATTATAGTGTTGGGTCTTTGTGCCGGCTGGGTGCAATTAATTTGTTTACTTTTCGATAGGACATTGGTTAGAAGATGAAAGTTTAACCCCAACATCCTTTCCGAGTGTCACGTGTTTAAATAACGAAATTACAATTCATTTTTTTTATCTTCAAAATTGTCTTTGTTTGTGCTTTTAGTTTTCTTAATCTATTCTATTATATAAAAGTCACTTTGTGTGTGTGTATGCATGTGTGCGTGTGTGTGTGTGCATGTGTGTGTGCGTGTGTGGCTTATGCATGTGTGTGCGTGTGTGTGTTTGCGCGCGCGTGTGTGTGTGCGTGTGCATGTGTGTGTATGTGTGTGTTTGCGCGCGCGTGTGTGTTTGCACGCGCCCGTGTGTGTGTGTGTGTGCGTGTGTGTGTGTGTGTGAGCTCCTTCCTCTCATAGGTTCCGAAACGGCTGAGCCTATCTTTTGCAAATTTCACACAAAGCTAATTTATATTTCTGGCAGTGTTCTTAGATATGTTTTGTACAGAAATTCATTCGATAAGTATCGAAAATCGAAAAAAGTCCGATCTGAATTATAGTTTATATTATATATAAAAAAAAAGAATTTTTACACGGGAATATTTATAGATAAAAAAAGAATTTTTACACGGGAATAATTTATGTTACACCGACCAAGGGAGATAATAAAATTTCAACAAATCATTTCTTCTTAAAAAAAAACAATTTATTATAATCTGCAGATATAGCTTAGTGGTAGAGCATACGACTACAGATCAAATAATCCCCTGTTAAAGCCTGGGTGTCCCTCATCATTTTATTTTAATTTTTTCTTATTAATGCGTTCAATTTACGATAAAAGACGAGGTACCATTTAAAATCGCCGCAAATCATTTCTTCGTTTGCATATTTTAAAGCTAAACATTAATCAGAAGTGACTTTTCCAAGGCACACATTGTCAAGCCCAAATATCAGCTGACGTGATATTGTAAACAAACACAGACGGAATTAAATGAAGAACATTATCATTATTATTTTACTTATTTTATTTTTTGCGAATTAGTCTACTGAGCAAATTATTCCTCGTAATATATAATAATCAATAGAGGATTGATTCCATAATAATACATACGCAATGCGCATAAATAAAAAATATCATGTTTAAGTGTATTGTACGACCGGGGAACGACGGGCTGCCAGCTAGAATATATATATATATATATATATATATATATATATATATATATATATATATATATATATATATATATACACACACACACAAAGTGCGCAACGATAAAATTGTCGCCATATAAAAGACGAAATGATTCCATTTTTCTTTAAAAAAAAAATTGACCTCTGCGGTCTCTACCAAATTACTCAGCCAATTTTTGGTCTAAACATTTGAAATTTTGCATAAACTATTCAGACATAGGGCAAGCTTTTTAATCGGTCTTTGGCCGAAAATTTGGCTGCCAAGAGGTCAAAGTTCAAAAGATTTGACCTTCGCAGTCTCTAACAAATTATGCAACTAATTTTGGCTCTAAATATTTCAAATTTTACATAAAGGGTATTCTGACATGCAGCAAGATTTTTAATCAGTTTTTTGAAAAAAAAAAAAAATTGGCTGCCAAGAGGTCAAAATTGAAAGAGTTGACTTTTGCAGACACTACCGAACTCCTCCGCCAATTTTGGGTCTAAACACTTAAAATTTTAGATATAGGTTGCCTAGGCATGGGTAAAACATTTTAATATATATATATATATATATATATATATATATATAAATATATATATATATATATATATATATATATATATATATATATATATGCACAAAAAGTTATGAATAGTATATAGGGCCCGAGAAAAGCCGGGCTGAACTGCTAGTATATATATATATATATATATATATATATATATATATATATATTAAGTAATGTGAGGATATTTACTCTAGCTCTAGGATATTTACCTATTTACCTATCGAGCTTATTATATATCTAAATTACAACGAGCACTTTCTCTTTCCTGTATTTTAATTAAACTAGTAATTTCACTGTTACATTGAAATACACTCAGCTCTTTAGACTATTGTTCTAATCTCCTTTAAATTATATATATATATATATATATATATATATATATATATATGAGTGTAGATGTATAAGTCTATCAACTTGAAGGCCTACTTCATTAAATATTGCAGATGATTTGTGCGTCTTATTATTATTTCCTTCATCCTTTCTAGATTCCTGATTAATAATGATTGTGTACGCTACCCCCGAAATATATTTGTGATAAATTTCAAACAAGTAAAATATTTCCTTATTTTCCTAATATTACGTTGTATTTGGATTTCAAGCGCACTTGATGCGTATTTTATTTCATTCAAATTAAACCAACGTTTCTATATTGAACTCTCATTCTTGACGATATATATATATATATATATATATATATATATATATATATATATATATATATAGTTGTTTTTTGTTGTTGATTTTTTAAAAGATATTGAGGTTAGCGTCTTGAAGATCGGATGTTTTTTTTTTAGAAATTGCCCATTTTTTATTTTGGTCGTAAACAAATAATATTTTTATTTATTTATTTATTTATTTTTACCCCCCCCCCTTTCAGCGTAGTTTTACTGTTATTAGGACTTGAACCCTGGACCTTTCGTATTTCAGCACAATGTCTTAATGCATTACGCTATAATGCCATACACGATTTACTGTTTAGTTTTTATTGTTTGTATATTTACGTAGATTTTTGTTGTTGATTTTTTAAACGATATTGAGGTTAGCGTCTTCACCTTGAAGATTGGATATTTTTTATAGAAATTGCCCATTTTTTTTTATTTTGGACGTAAACAAATAATATTTTTATTTATTTATTTTTAAAACATTAACCTACGTACATGCATTTTTCGGGGGCCCTACCCATCTTCAGGGTAGCTTGACTGTTATTAGGACTCGAACCCTGGACCTTACGTATTTCAGTCCAGCGTCTTATCCATTACGCTATGATTCCATAGACTATGTTTAGTTTTATCGTTTATATATATACGTAGTTGTTTTGTTTTATATATATATATATATATATATATATATATATATATATATATATATATATATATATATATATGTGTGTGTGTGTGTGCACACACACACATATATATATAATGATAACGTTGATATATAACGATGAAACACGTGTCAGTGGATAATTATATTTTAAAAACAATATATATATATATATATATATACACACATGCATATATATATTGTTTTTAAAATATAATTATCCACTGACACGTGTTTCATCGTTATATATCAACGTTATCATTATGATATGTTATATATATATACACTTGTGCCCGATATTATTCATACCCCCCTTTGAAAATTGAGTTTATTAGGTGTAACTTTGTAAGAATTTATTGTTTACGTCCATATTGATACATATTCTTAATAAACCTCTTCTGATCATTTTCGTCATTTTAAAATCTCGGGATACTTGTAATAAAAGAAATATACAGCTATTTATAAAATCTGCAATGTTCAAAAATAATCATACCCCCTTATTTTTTCAGTATTAATCGAGTTTCTGACTGTTTGTTTCCTGTTTGATTCTTATTTTGAATGCTTTTATACAACCTTTGATTAATTTCATTTCGTTTTTTGCATTTTTCAGAAATTAAAATGATATCAACTGAAAACCAATAAAAGAATAAAAATTATTAGAATGGGGAAGAAAAAAGAGCTTAGTAATGATCTTAGGACTAAAATTGTGAATTCACATAAGGATGGTTTAGGTTACAAGTCAATTTCCAAGAAATTTGAGGTCCCTATAGAAACAGTACAGAGCATCATCAAAAAATTCCAGAGCCACCACACAACAAACAACTTGATTGGTAGAGGAAGGAAAAGGAAACTGTCTGCTAGAGCCACCAGGAATATTGTAAGAAGTGTTAATGCAAATCCAACCACCACTACTAAGGACATTTTAGAAAATCTGGAGTCTTCTGGCATAAAAATATCAAGGCAAACATTGCAAAGGACTCTGCATGAAAATGGTCTGAAAGGAAGAAGACCAAGAAGGACTCCATTGCACACCGGAAAACACCTTGCAGCACTTCTAAAGTTTGCTAGGACCCATGTGAATTCTCCAGAGTTCGTTTACTCAAGTATTTTGTGGACTGACGAAACAAAAATTGAATTGTTTGGCCATATGGATGCTTCTTACGTTTCGAGGAAGAAAGGAGAAGCTTACAACCCAAAGAACACCATACCCACGGTGAAACATGGTGGTGGTAGCCTAATGTTTTGGGGCTCCTTTTCGGCTAGTGGTCCAGGTAGTTTGGTCAAGATAGATGGAACCATGAAGAAGGAGCAATATTTGGAGATACTCCAGAAAAACATTAGACAGGATGCGGAGAAGCTCCATTTAGGATCAAACTGGGTCCTTCAACAGGATAATGATCCAAAGCATACTGCCAAAATAGTCAAGAAATAGTTTGAGGATAATCAAATGAATGTTTTGGAATGGCCTAGCCAGAGTCCCGACCTGAACCCTATCGAAAACCTCTGGCACATATTGAAAACTGAGGTTAAAAAGCGGAAACCTAGAAATTTGAGGGATTTGGAGAACTACTGCATTGAAGAATGGTCAAAAATCAGTGTTGATGCTTGTAAAAACCTTGTTGATAAATATCCAAAACGGTTATAGGCAGTTATTAAGAATAAAGGCCATGCTATTGACTATTAGTAAGAGAGGTATGAATAATTTTGAACTAGTGCCATTATTGTTTTTCTTTGTATAATGTTTCAAACTTGCATAATTTATTTATTTGTTGAGTTTAAATTAAATGCTTATGCTTGATTTATTGTTTGAAATCCCTTTAATATTGTCTACCTTCTGGTTTGAGCAATATTCTTATAGAAATCTCAAAGATCCGAGGGGTATGAATAATATCGGGCACAAGTGTATATATATACATATATATATATATATATATATACACACACACATATATATATAGTAATTTATGAAATATATATGGCGATTAAGCTACACTGAATATTCCGCTCTAGGACTCCTCTGGCTTATGCGCCTATATATATATATATATATATATATATATATATATATATATATATATATATATATATATATATATATATATAACCAAAAATTTAATATATAAAAATATATCAACAATCGGCAATGTACATATACCAATAAAGATTTAAGTCAAAGTAAATTGACTCAAATATTAAGCTTCATGATCATCAGTTTTTTTTAATTGAGAATTCGTGTAAAAAAATATAGCAGCATCTTGTGTATTTCATAAAATACGAAACTTTCTGAGATTGAATAGAATATAGTTGAGACATATAACTTTAATCGAGGATTTGGAAGTGTCGGCCGGTACTTTGAAAATAAATAAAATAAATATTTTAGTTAATTTTTTTTAAATTAGGTTAGAAACACACGAAGGGCTAAGGAAATATAGAGATAGATAATTTATTGAAATATAAATCTAAAAAAAAATAGGAATACGAAAATAAACGATTCATATTTCATGGCAATCGGAAAATGCATAAACACATTAAACATGAGGAAAGGGTAGGCTCAACTGCTTGGTATCGTAAATAACAAATCAAAATCTGTTCAGATATGTATTAATTAGTGTTTTTACCGTGTGAGGTGATCGCATCCGGGAATATTTTTGAATAACATAAAGTTAGAAACTGTCCGAATGGTCTGGAAACAATTGCAACGCTACAAACATACACAATATGTTGCTATAAATGTTTTTGTTGTCTGTTTTTTTTTGGGGGAAAACTTTATATATATATATATATATATATATATATATATGTGTGTGTGTGTGTGTGTGTGTGTGTGTGTGTGTGTGTGTGTGGGTGTATATATATATATATATATATATATATATATATATATATATATATATATATACTAGCAGAACAGAAGTACCCGTCGTTGACTGGGCTCAAAACCAGCCTTCAGAAAATGGACTGTGATTGATGAAAGTATGATAGGTTATGAAAAGGAGGGGGTTGTAGAGATAGGTTTTGATACTCAAAAATTTTACCTTAACTTTATTTTACCCTAAGCAAAATATGATGAAAGTAAAGATAATTTTTGCGAAAATATATATTTTTTGTATCAACTTTGTTTCCCTTCGTAGCCAAGAGTGACCAACAAAATGATGTGTCCTTACAAAGAGAAAATAGCATATATATAATAACATGAATATACAAGAAATAAATGTTACCATAGTCAATAAAAGTTACTTTTATGGTAGAAAAGTTCATTGGTTTGTATTTTTAAGTAGTTTGTAAAAAAAATTTTTTTTAATTCACGAACCGGTTTAAAAAATATCAAAATTGCAGCGACTTGGAAATGGAGAGCCTCGTTTTCAATTTGAAGAAAGGCACCTGAGTATTCTGTGTTAACAATTTAAGAGAGTTCCGTCAACGTAAGGAATAATTATAAACATATTTTAATGTTTTCCGTTATATTGTGCTTGAGGAATATTCGATTATGGCATGTGTAGTTTATATAAAAATACATTTAAGTAATTATCGCCTCAAATTTCGTTTTAATTTCGGTTCGCTGAAATTATTTAAAGTAAAGAGCATTAAAAACTATTTCAAAACAAAAAAAATTAACTGAACTTTTATTGACTATGGTAACATTTATTTCTTGTATATTAATTTTTTCGGGTAGTCGTTTGTTGGCTTTTCTGCTAAACACTCTTACTAATAATATCGACGAAATATCGAAAAACAAAGAAACAAAAACAGTTTTGAAAAATAATGAAGCTTTACTTACTTTTGTAAAATAATCCGAAACAGCAAAATGGGATATTAAAAAAGTAAACACGTAATTACTTTAGTTTTTTTTAAAGCAAAGAATCGATATAAATATGAATAAGAAGAAAATGGCGCCCTTTTCAAGCAGAACAGCTTCGTTTCAGTTTTACAGGATTGAACGGTGTAGTATTGCGCCGTCGGATTCAGGGTTGTACTATTGTAATGTAAAGAACATGCAGAAAGGGTTGTAATCAATTAAATTCCTTCTAGTACACTGACAAAAACAAGCTTAAACAGATATATAAATAAAAATAAAAAGGTTATGCAAATGTTTTTAAAAAGACATGTAATCACGTGAGCAGTGGTTTCAGCTAGGCGGGTGTTTATTGTGAAAGATTGGTGAAGGGAACCAGAGATTGAAGTTCAGACGAGCGCCTGCCATGGTAGTAACGATAAAACAAAGACAGGCTCGCAACGTCTCTCCTGTGGGAGAGAGGTTGCAGGGAAGAGAAAAGGGCATCACCCACTAGGCCACGAAGCCTATTTTGTACTCTGTCAAGGCAGGATAGGCTGTTTTTAGCAGCTCCTGCCCAGATGTGGCAGCAGTACTCCATCCTTGGGCGTACTTGCTTTTATACATATAGAGAATTGCATCAGGGATGAAATTTTTTCTGGAGCGGTAGAAGGATCCTACCATTTTTCCGGCGAACTTGGCAACTGACTTGTACGTATTCCATTTCATGTCAGGAGTAAAGGTCACGCCTAGAAGCTAATCAAAACATGGAGCTTCCCCTAGACGAGAGTCACCCATTTCAATTGATGCCAGATGGGGATCAGAGCGTTGATGATGTAAAGATAAGAGCTTGGTTTTAGATGCATTAAAAGTGACCAGCCACGTCTTCCCCCACTGTACCACGCGCTCAAGATCAGAGGAGAGAGAATCTGAGAGAACTTTGTCATTTACGGCCTTTGATGTGTTGCCATAAATGGTCGTGTCATTAGCATAGATGTCAACGAATGATTTAAGTATGTGTTTTGGGAGATCATTGATGTATATCAGGAAAAGTGTTGGGCCTAGGTTGGACCTCTGAGGGACTCCAGCATTAATATTGAGAGCCTCTGATTTCTGCCCATCAACCACTACTCTTATGAGCCTGTCAGAGAGAAATGATTTAATGATAGAGAAAACATTTCCAGTTATACCGCAGCTGGACATCTTGTGAAGTAGGCCCTTATGTCATACCTTATCGAAGGTCTTTGATACGTCAAGAGAAATTGCCCTAGAGAGGAAACCTTTGTCAAGAGATTCACTAATCCTATGAGATATAACAATTAGCACATCTGCTGCAGATCTGGCAGAACGGAATGCATATCACTAAGAAGGTTATTCCTGCTGAGGTGGTTGACTACTTCTCTATTTAATATGGATTCCAGAATCTTACTCATGACACACAGGAGACTTATTGGTATGTACTGAGAGGGAGATGA